>NC_038050.1:15345697-15707925 GCF_002211085.1 Panicum hallii | reverse complement strand
CTAGTATACATATGCATTTATTAACATATTGTACTTATAAATAATCCATTGTACAACAGAGTCTCTTAACTGTCTGTTATGCTTGGAGAACCGTTTTGGTGTCTAAGCATTGTACATGTCCTTAAGATTTTGGAATCTGGATTTTAGACTGCACTTAGTTTCAATAATAGCGTAAATTCTTCATTTTAAAAAAATAATAGTGTAAATTACATGCACCATGCTGCCCAAGATATCAAATTTTATCTTAGTTACCTTCGCTTATTTTTCATAATAACTAAGGTTAATAATTCAGAGCAATTTATATCCAATAGCAATTGTTACCAATAATGATCAAGGTGCCGATTTGCCCATTATTTTCGCAGCATGTTTCTTGAGGAAACATGGAGTCAAAAAAAATGCTTGCAATTAGTAACCATGAGATAAGGTCCAATAGCTTCCGACCTATTTTAAAAATGAGAAGAAGAAAAAAAATGCAACGATGCAGAGGAGACAGACGCCTTATCTGCTGAGGTGTGCAGGTTGTCGGCAACGCACAGGTGTTCGTGCTGAGCTCCTACGATTCCCTGCGCGTCGAGAAGACTGCCCATTTGATTACTGCAACAGTCTACATGTGCTGCCAATTTGTAGTACTAGTTAATTGATTAATTGATTCCGAGATCGCTTTGGCAGTTCTGTTTGACTTTACTTCGTTATCTGCCAATCAGTTTTGAGTTTAATAAACCATTTTTATATTCAGTTTTTTTTCGAATGGCGGGCCCCTTAGCCCTGAACTTTGGCGGCGTCTACTGTTTTGCAACTGCAGAACACGTTTCCTTGCCCGCTCTATGTGCATCCTGGTCATCGAGTTGGGATGGAATACGTGGTGTGGAAATCTAGGAACACTTTTCGCTTTTCGATGAAGACTACGATCCCTTTCTTATTGTACAATTTGTACTAGCCTACAAAGTTTTTCGTTCGAAGTTGGAACACAAAGCATGGGAGTTGGTAAAACATTATCGAACGTGTAATATGAACAATTTCTTCAACCATGCATGGCACGTTAACAAGGAGCTCCGCTTTGTTAGAAATCAATTCTCCTGATCTCAATCTCCCTGGAATTGTGTGGGAGATCTCTTTCACACGAACCTAAGCATTTGTTAGTGTTTAAACACCTAAATTATTGGTTAGCTTTGATACATTCTCCGTTTCTCGGATTGTTAAATCCATGTGTTTACATTTTTTTCAAATATAATCACTTCCACGTGGCTTAAATTATATTTTGGAACGGAGGAAACACTGCATATGGCACCCAACTCATCACAACAGTAAACCCGCAAATGGAATTACTAACCCTTTATTCCAGTCGCAATAAGTAACGTGCACAACATCACGACCTCTTATCTACCGCAGCCGCATAGTACGCACGATCTCTTGCCTAACCGCGTAGCTCGTGAATCCCATGTCGTCGTGTGGCGCCATCTACCACGAGCACGGATGGTATCAGCTTCGATCGTGTCGATTCCACACACGGCACGGGAAAGCCAGTTTACCTTTCCGTGGTTGGCACTTGGCAGGACACACGGAGCTGCATGCCATGGGAAAAGGAGAACACCAAGTCCACAACCGCCATGCCCGTCCAACGGGAAGGCAACCGGCGGATGGAATGTTCCAAGGAATATCCGCTTGGGCCGTTGACGGCGACCGCCGTAGCCGGACTAAAATATGCGCCAACCATGGACGCGTAGCCATGGATGACGCTGGAGGAGACGACCACGGGCTTTCCCCTCCAAATTCCAACTTTTTTCACTCTCTCTCCATCACATCAATTTTAGGACACATGCATAGAGCTGTATGTAAAAAAAATAACTAATTGCATAGTTTAATTGTACATCACGAGACGAATCTTTTTAGCGTAGTTAGTCCATGATTAGATAAAATTTTTCAAATACAAATGAAAGCGCTACAGTATCTCCGGTTAGAAAAATTTGGAATCTAAACAAGGCCCGGGGTGTAATCACGGGGTTGTGCTAGCTATAGTTAGCTGTGGCTTAATTATTGATGGGGATTAATGTTTTTGCTAGTAGTTAATTGGCAGGGGTGATTGCTACTCCCGTACACCACCAGCTGTTGGTATCCTAGCTAGTGATTGCAATGGGAATATTGGAGCTGAATTTGTTGGCAAACACTTGGAGCGTTCCCACGAATTGATGGGCTACAGTTAGCTGATTCGAGCAGGAATGATGTATGCACTGTAGTTCTAGCATAGTATTTCTCTTGCATGTATTGCCTATGAAATACCAAAATGAAATAATGTATTGTATGAGCAATTTCATCCAAATGGTTTTGGTGCCTATGTGGCACCCTTGAAGATTAAAAAAGTTGAAATCCCCTTTAGGATCGAGTAACCTTAGGTGTCCACGCATCGAAACACGCAAATCTTTTTTAATCAAAACGTGGAAATCTCTGTTTTTCTTTGCCAAAAAAAGCTAGTGCGCTTTGTATTTAAAATCTCTTGAGCAACGCATCAATGTTTCGTGCGAGCAAACATTATTTGTGAAAAGGTTACTTTCGAGATCATCGAAACAGGGCGAGACACTCACACTCCTCTTATGATTGCTGCAGCGCTGAACTCGTGATCGCGCCGCTGATGATACGCGTGGCTCCGCACCTACGGCGTCGGCCATCGTCCGACCCGTGCTGAGTGAGCCGTACAAAACGTATGGAGCACACAGGATGGCCCGTGTTGAAAGCAAGCGGCGCCCCATCCATCCATCCATCCATCCATCAGGCCAAGAAGCAACGTGACCGAGTGAGTGCAGTCCAGCAAAGCCAATCGGTCAGCACTCAACTCAGTTAGGGCGGGCCTTTTGCAGAGGAGAGGGTAAGCCCACTAGTACTAGCTCGGAACGGCCCTGCCGTCTCAGGCACAGCCCATCGAGGCCCATCCTGCGTCTCACCGCGGCAAGTGGCGCGCGCCGCAATTGACCGCAAGAGAGGCCATGCCCATGCATGCCCGGTGGACTGAGTTGACCACTTGGCATGCAGGTCGCTTGACGGCCTTGTCTGGGCTATTGGGCTATATGTACGCAGGCGCCATCGTGCCTCCGCCCTCCGGTAGGGCGTCCCGCCGCTGCCGGCAGCGCTAGCGTGCCCTAAGCTGAGAGCTAGCCTGACGCGCGCCGTTCAAACTAGACCGAGCCTCGCCCTAGCGCGAGGCCGATGTTGATCTACGGTATATCCGACCGGCCAGCTCCCCCGCGCACAAGGCGATCGAGATTCCAGAGAACGACGTGCATATATATATATATATATATATATATATATATATATATTATATATATATATATATATCTGGGCACTATTAGAGAATAAGTTATTGGTTCATCCTAAATATACCGGTAGATATTGGATCCGATACTAATAGAATTTTCTAGGAGTGGATGCACTGGGCTGGCTGGAGCGGCCTTGAGCCCTCTCCCAGACTGCCCTTCCTTGATGGATCTAATGCTAGTCAAGGGAGGATTTACTGTGGATGTCATGTAGATGTAGGAAGATGCATAGACACACTTGGCATCTATGCTAGTCAACCGGCACAAAAAAGGAAGATCATGCATGCACGCATGGCCCAATGAAACAAGCATGCAAAATTTGTCCACCACGCGTTACATATGATGAACCCATGGCAGCACAAATAAAAGAAGAGGAATATTACGGTTCATGCACCTATGCATGTCAGTTCGTTGGACGATCCATAGAAAACTTCCAAGGAGATCGAACAAAACAAGAAATGTTGGTCAGTTTTGCCATTGCCGCACACATTAATGCCTGGTAGCGTACTGCATACACATGCATCACATGAAATCTGTCTCGATCGTGAGCATTCACCTAAATACATGCAGCAGCTCTGCAACCCGATACTCCATTTCGAGTTCATTCATTCGACACGTCTGGCACCCATGACGTCCATCGCGGCCTCTGTTTCTTCTCGGCACCAAACAAAAGCATTTATTTTGCACACTACAATCATCATCGTAATAATAAGCTAAGCATTTACTTCTCCTAAGCAATTTGTTTCATGCGGTATGGTGTTTACTTTATTTTATAGTGACCAACTTGTGATGTTTGCTTCAATATAAGGATGGGTCGTCCGATCCCTGTATTATTACGCGTTTGTTTATTTAATTCAATTCATTTTAGGTCGTCGTTTCCTCATCATGATCGATCGAGCTCCGGCATGCACGCATGCAAGCACATGCACGCGCACGCTCCTCACTTATGGCCGTACTTGCCGTCGTCGAGGAGGTCGTCGAGGATCTTGTCGTCCAGGCACTCGAGCTCGATCTTCTCCGCGTCCCCGCGGGCCCTCCCCCTCGACGAGGCGCCGGCGGGGGTGGTAGACGACGACGACGACGACCCGCCGCCCCGCCTGCCCGTCGGCCCGCCCGCGACGACCTCGCCGGGGAAGTTGAGCACGGCGGCGGCGCCGCGCTGGGCGAGCGCCGCCCGGTCGTACGCCCGCGCGGCCTCCTCGGCCGTGTCGAACGTGCCGAGCCACACCCGGGCCCCGCCGCGCTCCGGGTCGCGGATCTCGGCTGCGAACTTGCCCCAGGGGCGCTTCCGCACGCCGCGGTACTTGGTGCCGCCGGCGTCCTTGCTGCCGTCGTCCTCCATGGATGCGTCCTTGAGCCTAGAGTGGCAGCTAGTGATCGAGCTGCACGCCGGTGCAGCTAGCTAGCGAGACCGGGAGCTGCCGGTATGCATGTGTTGTGGCCTGCAGAACGCACGGCTATTTATAGAGGCCAGGCCACGCGCAGGTGTGCTGTGGCTGCAGTGGCATCTGTACATATACGTAGCTCTGTACGAAATATAATATGGTTTGCTAAAGGAACAAAAATTCTAGCGGGCTGAGAAAAAAACACCCGAAGCATAATTGAACCGCTGAAAGTTCAAACCGCTAGCTCATTCGCGCCACGGGCATGCATGAACCAGTGCTATATTCGAGATGCTTCCTTTGAAAGGGACTGTAGATTTTGGCCCTGATGAGGCAGCTTCCAGCTTAGGGCCTGTTTGGATCCAACGGAAAGAGAGAGAAAGAGCAAAAATTTTACTTTTTTGCACTTTTTTTGCACTTTTGGATCCAAACACCCCAAAGTGCAAAAGGGCAAATGCTACCGTAATTTTGCTAATTATGAATTAATTAGGCTTAATAGATTCGTTCCGTCATTTAGTCCTCATCTATGTAATTAGTTTTTTAATTAAACTATATTTAATACTTCTAATTAGTGTCCAAACATCTGATGTGACAGGAGCAAAAATTTTACCATTTGCCCTTTTGCCATTTGCCTTTGGATCCAAACATAGCCTTATTTGCTTGGATCCAAATACTTTATAGTTCAACTGATTTAACTCGAAAATCTGTAGTCATTTAAGAATTTTTTTAAAACACGAGAACAACGCCTTGGTCACTTCCCCACATCAAACCCATGTCACCCAAAGTTGCTCGTGGTTGAGGGTTCCTGTTCGGTTCGTTGGAAACTGACAGGAATAATAAACCATTTTCTGGTAGTGATGCACGAGTGCTAGAGCTAGCTACTCCAACCTAAGGTTTCTTTTCTGACGAATATTGGAGAGGGTGCAGAATCGTAAACTTCTATTCGTTTGTGCCCTCTTGAGAATCAAGTTAGCTCAAGTGCTGCAGCGCCGCCGGCGGTGGCTGCCGGCCGGGCTGGCTCGCTAAAGCCGGGGCGGCGAGTTGACGTATTGACGAGGAGATCTGGGTGTGTGCATGCATATTTAGAGAGTGTTTGGATCCAAATGCTAATGTCTAATAATATTAGATATATTAAATTTTAGCACTAGTTGATCTAAATAGAAGTGCTAATAGGATGGACTAAATTTAAGATAAATTAAAAATTTTAGCAAAACTTTAAATGCTAATAATTGCTAAAATTTAGTATCTAACTTTAGCTCCTCCAAACACGTGTACCCAAAAAAACGAAAGTTGCGAGCGAGCTCATGGAAGTCCACGCGCGGGAGCCCAGTGTGGTAGAGTCTTAACACTCTTAACTTCAGGCATATGACTAGACGTTGAATTCCCCCCTGGAAAAGCATGCAGTGCGAGAGCTACCGCAGTTCCCATCTGATATCTGACGAAGATTTTTTTTTTTGGGAAGAAATATCTGACGAAGATTCAGCACAGCAGTTCAGGTACACACACACGTCGTCTGCCTCCACTAGCAGCAAACACAGCGATCGGGGACTTTTGCAGTAAGTTTTCCTCTCCATTGGATCGCTTTCGGTTGTGAACCGAAACAAAATATAGGCTGGCTGTACCCTGTGGCACTGCATGAAAACATGCGAATCCTTTGTGGCCATGCAACACAACACGACAGCGCACAGGCCCTGCCTAGATTCGTTACTGGGGATGTTTGGATACAGAAGGGCCAAAGTTTATCCCTATCACATTGTTTAGTGGCTAATTAGAAGTATTAAATATAGATTAATGATAAAACTAATTCATAACCTCCAGGCTAATTCGCGAGACGAATCTATTAAGTCTAATTAATTCATAATTAGTTCATATGATGCTACAGTAAATATATGCTAATTATGTATTAGTTTTATAATTAGCTTATATTTAGTCCTTCCAATTGGTATCGAAACATACGATGTGACAGAGATGTGACAGAGGTAAACTTTCAACCATTGGGATCCAAACACCCTCAGGTTCAGACTAACTTCATCTTCCTCCGATGGTGAGCTCAGATGCTGTAGTTGGAAATAAATTCTAGCAAAGATGATGATGCGACGATTTGAACCCTGATTGCGTACTGAGGCTGGTTCAATAAACACCTAGGTTCTCCTCCTCTCATAAGAAGGTCTTAGATATCATCATTAGAATCTGGTTATATGTACACTACACGGTTAGCACAGACCCCATGCCTAGGGCTCTAGGCATCGCTTTGGCGATGCGGACGTACGTGACCTGACTTTTCCTCGGCTGGACTACTGGGCAGTGATGTATTGACGTTGTCATGATGGATGCGGATGTGGGCTCCACAAGGTCGCCGGCGGCTACGTCCGCATTGGCCCGTTTGTGGCCAGGTAGGCAGGTTCCTACGCATCCTTTGATTTGGGATTGGATTGCCCGTCACCCTCCAGCCATTTGCAGGCAGCGAACATGGATTTTCCGCGTGCCCCTGCGGTCACAAGGGCTATCGAGGCCGTCGAAACAGTACCACAGGTGGAGATTCGTGAAAAGTACTGAACTTGGGAAGTATAGATACGGTTCTCCTCCACCGCCCGGCGGACGGCGCCCTCGCCTTCTTGCCTCCGCCGCCCACAACCCACCTCATCCGCCGGGCCGGCCGCCACCCATGGCCATCTCTTTAAGGCCGCCCGGCCATGGATACCTCCCCAACAATTCCAAATCCGAACCTATAATCTTAATCCGGCAATCTTTTCTATAATTCTAGCCGGTGTCGTCCCCATACCCAGCGCGAGGCGGCGAGGAGGAGTAGGAGGAAGAGCGCGGCGAGTGCCGGGAGGAGCCAGGCCACGGCCGGGTGACGATGACGGCGAGCTGGAGCTTCTGCACCGGCAGGGCAGGTCGGCCGCGAGGCCCTGCAGCCATTGGCGCATGCAGCTATTGCGCCCCTGCTACTCTGCCTTCGCTTGCATGTCCGCGGCGGAGTGAGCGAGCGAACCACCAGGAAGCGGAAATGACGGCGGCGAGCTCGGGAGGAAGCAGGAAGCAGAAATGGCGGCGGCGAGCTCGGGTCGGTCCTTGTCGCAAAGCTTGCCAACTCCACGCAGGACCTGGGATCGGAGTAGGAGGATCGAGGACACAAAGAGATGGGAAAGTATACATGGACGAGCAGATGAGACAAACAGGCTGAAGTCAAATCCCTGAACTATCCCTGTCCGCATAAAAGAACTAACACGTATGAGCTGCGTCTGTAACGAAACCTACTCACCGAATCGACGGCCGAGATAAGCCCGGTGGTCACGAGGGTATGTGGTATGACATTTTCGCCTGCGCCTCTCGAGTGGCCGAGCTTATCGTGTTCTGGTGTAGACGCACGGTTCCTTCGGATTCGGAAGCATCTGAGCAGGAGCGGGGAAGCGTATGTTCGTCATTAAAAAAATAGCTCATCATGATTACGAACCAAAGGAAAGGGAGAAGAAATTGGTGAAAATTTAGCATTGCCACAATGAAGAAGAAATAGTTTAGCATAACAGTGGCACATAAGAAAGTAGCCATGCATGGTGAAAACTGGCATTGCCACCACCTCCAAAGGAAAATAGCTTCCATTTTTTGCATACTTAGTGCAACCAATATGCCCTAGACTGGTGGTAGTGATACTAGGTTTATTATCAAAGAATACGTCCTCAAAGCTCAGAGCGTTCTGGTCTGAATGGCCCAGCGCGTACGAAGCAAAATATTGTCAACCCTAATCACACGAGACAAAATATTAGAACATGAAGAACTGAAACAAAAAGGAAACAAACATCTTCGCTCGTGGGCCAGCCTATACAGATGGACCAAATGGGATGAATTTAAAAAAAAAAGGTTAAAAAATTAAATTCGAAAAAGGTGCCGATTTGGAAAATTTCGAAAAATGGGTACCTCCCGCCCGATCAACGGCCGAGAGGCGTGGGGCCGGACACCTCCCGCCCATCCAACGGGCGGGAGGTACCGAAACTTTTCCAAGGCCCCTCCCGAGAGCCTCTTCGCGGATAAAAAACTTTTCTTATTCGCGAAGAGGCCCCTAAGGCAATGCCGCCCGTCCAACGGGCGGGAGGTGCCCACTTTTTTTTATTCGAATTTATGTTTTACAAACTATTTAAAATTCATACTTTTTTCAAATACAAGATTTATTCGCCATACTCTTTTGTATACATAAAAATTTTAGTTCAATTTTACGAAGAAGATTACTGTATCTAAAACTCATATGAAGATGGTTAACCGATAACGTTTTGCAACGTAGAATCCAAATATTACGATAGTACGATACATCAAGCCATTAAAAATAAAATAGTATGATACAAAAAATAGTTTAAATATACAGAGTCCACCGAATCAGGAGTATCTACTCCGCATGTCCCGGTCCTTGCGCTCTCTTGGTCCTCCCCCCCAGTCCTAGGCCGTCGGCATATGTGCCCCTCTGAGTACATGAGTGCATCTGGAGCACGGTGAGGACGAGGCGGAGGAGGCGCCGGCGTGAACGGGTCATCTTAGGACAGTGGAGGTGGAGCGTCATACGTCTGGGAGGGGCCAATGATGTCTGGCTCGGCGCCGCCGCCCTCCAACTCCGATAAACTGACGGAGCCGCCGTCCCAGTCCGGCACACCGAACAGACCACCGTGTGCAGGAGCTCCCATCGACCACGCATGCTGAGTATAGCCCTGAGAATACGGAGCAGCTGGCGTCGAACCCGACGGGAGAGACGTTCCTGGAGCATAGGCGCCAAACGTCTGAGGCTCCATTCTTGCAGGAGGAGGCCCCATTGCCGTCGAGTGCATGACTATAAAAACAAACGAAATTAGTCGTGTAAATCAAATTTGATTGAAATGGCATTATAAAGGACTTACAGCTCGAACGGGCGGCAGTACCGCTGGACGCTGCGTGCGGTGCTGCAGAGGTCGATGGGCCAGCTGTGTACACGTGAGCGGACCACGTCGTCTCTGTTGCAACACGTCAGTGCACGTAACGCTCGCGTCAAGTTGTCATGAATCCGACGAAAGCTCTCTTTGTAGTGTGTGTCCGGTACACGTACTCCACGGTCAAACAACGTGATCTGAGATGTAGTTCGACCTCCGTGCAGTTGATCAGATCAATCTGCATGAGTAATGGGAAGCAGAGTAATATTGTTATCGATTTTTTTTATAAAAAGATGTAATAATTGAAGTTGCGAAAGACGTACCGCGCCACGCTGCGCCTGATCACGGTACAAGGGATACGTGTCCGAGATGGTCGGCGGGTGCTGATGCTCCGCGTCATCAATATGTGAAAGAGTGACGTACGGACGCATGCGAGTGAGGTACCAGCGGAGATATGCGCCGTAAGATGCCTCTGTGTGTGGCTGCGGCTCGTCCTACACATCGTCAGGTGCGTCTAGCCACCCTCCTACGTACTCCTGCAGCTTGATAACCCAGTTAACTTCGTTGGCATGATATCCCCTGCGTGAATATCTGTTGCAAATATTTGGAAGATAATATTATTTCATGGTAACGGTTATATAATTAATAGAAAACAAGTTATCACAAACTTACTCGTGTACGCTGCGCGGCACGGCCTGGAACGCTCGGGGTAGGAGAGGGAAGTGCTGTCGTCGACCGAACTGCCTCATCACTCGCTCGACGCAGTACGGCTCCACGACAATATCGAACAATAGGTTCGCCTTTATGAGCCAGTACGCCTCGTCACGCGTGCATAGGGAGGAGAACCCGTACGGCGCACGTGTCTGGACAGCCGCAGTGGTGTAGGGGTCCAGATGACATCATGTGGCCGCAACCGATCAAATTTGGACACGAACTACGGGTATGATTTTCGGATCTGCCGATGTGCCCAGCTCATCTGCAAAATTACACAACTGCGTCGGTACTTTGCCTATACAGAAAGGTACAACTTAAAGAGCTTACCCGTCGATCGGTCCAAAGTGAACCCATCGTGGGGCTATCCTCGTGCCACAGCCCATACATCTCGGGCGGATAAGTCTCCTCGCTGATCAGGGGGCATGCTATGGCGAATCGCTCATACGACCATAGCTGCAGCAGAAATGGACAGCCTGTGATAACGGCGGTCCTCTCCGTCTTGAAACAGGTCTGGCAAAGGCATCAATACATGGCAGCAAGCACTGCCGATCCCCAGCTCCACCCAGATACCTGGCCCGCCTCCGCATCCGCAATCGCGCGCGCGTACTGGATGAGAACCTTGTCTACATAGTTGTTGCTAGAGTTGCAGAAAAGAGCCCAGCCGAACAACCACAACAGATATGCCTCTAGGCAGCGCGACACCTCGTACTGCCCAGCCAGAGGGTGGAGATCCTGAGCCTGAAATATATTTGTTCAATGCTTAGAGGTAGTCACATATGATTCAATTAAATTAATTAAAAATAATTGTACGTACCCTATATTGTATTACCCAACCCTTGGCGGGGCCGGGCGCGTCAGGTACGTCCAAAAAATGTGGCGGGTTCACTGGAGCAAACCGCTTCTGAAGCTCCGCCCTCCAGGTAGGTGGCACAGCAACCGGGCCAACGGCTTCACCCGCAATAGGAAGCCCGAGCAGGTACGACACGTCCTACAACATGGGCGCCATCTCCCCGCACAGCAAGTGGAACGTGTGCGTCTCCGGACGCCACCTGTCCGCCAACGCCGCAAGTAGAGAGCGATCGAGCTGCATCCGCTTCTTGGCGCCACCGTCTTGGTCGTCGCCGGCCTGAAGCATACGTGCGAGTGGCAGCAAACCAGCCTCACGTAACCGGTATATTTTGCATTATGGTTACAATTGTCGTACAAGCAATACATTCATTCTGTAAAAAAATACAAAGTATTACCTGTCAAGCCAGCGGTCGTCTACGTGCAACAACTCCTTTGCTACACGAGGGCGCAACTCGTGAAGCTGCTGCCCCTCCACCACTGCCAGGTACGACCTGTGCCGTACATCGGTGGTCGCGTCAAGGAGCTCCGGTGTCTGCGCCATATCTGCATGAAATAAGTACGATACATATATTAGAAACATACATAACGAATACAACAGAGAGTATACAAATGCTAAGTCACAGTTACAATTACAAACACACATAATGGTCTGTTAAAATTATAAATACACATCCACGTCTGATACAAACTCAACGCGGCAAATATTACACATGAGCAAACAACGTTCAAATAAAATTACAACTAAACGGTGCCTGATGTCGTAGTAGCACTCAGTCGGCGACGTCTCCCACTCCTTGATACAACCGGAGGTCTTCCATCTGTAGCATCACCTGTAAGGCCAGCTTCAGCAGAACTAGGCCCAGCATCATTGTTCGGACAACGTTTATACGTGTGTCCACTCTGGTTACATGAACTGCAGCGTTGTATCTTACGAATACGCCGTGTTTAACAGCGCCCTCTCTTAACCCGACCTGTTCTCGGGTCTGAAATATAGATCACAGGATTCGCTGTCTCAGTGAATGCTCCAACCATACGGAACCCATAGATCTCATACTGCCAAGTGCTGGCAATTATCTCCTTTCTGAAGTAATGAGAAACATATATATCCACAGGATGTGCAATATCCGCACAAGCAGCCATTACATGAGAATAAGATCTGTGTAGCAACTTTGGCCTCATGCATGAACAACAACAAGTACCACCAACCTTCAGGATGCACTCCTTTACAGGAGTCTGACGTCTCATGTCATGTCGTGCTCTGTCTCTGGGAGCTACCTCAAACTTGAGCTCCTGTGTACCACATTACCGTACGTGCTGTAGCTGGGCGCCAGCTGCCTTCTTGGTCATATAATCTGTCATCATGCTCCCAAAATGTCTGTCAGGATCTTGCAGGTATACCTGATTTTTAGTGAATCGATCACTAAAGTAATCGGTACACCCATAAACGATGAATTCCACAATTGCAACCAGTGGAAGCCCACGAACATCTCGCATCATCCAATTGTAAAGCTCACCGAAGTTGGTGGTCATTATGCCGTACCTTGCACCATCGGTATCGTAAAGCAACGCCAACTTCTCCTTCGGCTCATTCTCAATCCATTCAGAAAAGGTTTTCACTGCTGACCCAGACCTCCTCCCAGTACGTGCAGTATCTGTTTGCAAAGGACACAAAGCCTCTGATTCGTCCTGTGCAGTTCTGGTTCTTACTGCGTCCTCGCTTCTTTTCTTCCCGGTCAGTCCATCAAGTTTCTGCCACTACTTGTTAAATTTTCGTTGATTTGTTTCCTTGCATAGCCTCTTGAACATATCCATAAGGTGCTTGTTCTTGAACTGCCTGAAAAAGTTTGCACCGATATGTCTCATGCACCACCTACTGCGAACATCACGCCACTTGGCCGGCTCTCCGGTCTCCACACACCCCTCCTGCAAATCTAGTATTGCCCTTAGTATGCTGCCGTGACGATCATGTAGCCGGCACACATCATCCCTGTCCCGAACGACTGTAAGCGTAACCCGTTCCAGTAACCAGTACCAACTGTCTGTGTTCTCGCTCTCAACAAAAGCAAAAGCAACCGGAAGCAATTGATTGTTTCCATCCGCTACAATGGCTGTCAGCATTTGCCCTCTATACTTTCCTGTCAGAAAGGTCCCATCTATGCACAGGATAGGTCGGCAGTGTTGGAATGCATTAATGCATGGACCCAAGCTGAAAAAGGTCCGGTGCAATATGAAGGGCGGACCTTGTCCTCTGTCTAGACTTTTTAGGTCATAATAGCTTACAGGATTTCTCTAACAAATGATTGTCGGTGTTTTATCGGCTGCCCACCAATGGGTACACCCAAGGTGGTAAATTTAGGTGAGGGACACCGAGATCAGAAACTCAAAAGTGCAAGGAACATAAGATTTAGACAGGTTCAGGCCGCAAAGTGCGTAATACCCTACGTTCTGTGTGGTAGTTTGTATTCCCTTGGGTGTAGATGTTGTGTTTTGAGGGGGTCCCTACCCCCCCTTATATATCCGGGAGGTCAGGATTACATGGATCTAGTCAATACTAGCCAAGGAATCGTACTCAGGTATAACTCGAGTAGTTTCCTTCTGTACCGACTAGATTTATCTTCTACTCAAACGAGTAGAAAACAACATAAATAAGAGATAAAACGGGCTTTATCTCTTAATCCTATTTAAACCACGTTATATACACAGCCCCGTAGCCCCGGGTCTGACAATGACGGCCAACAATCGAGAAATATTATCATATGCAGCCTCGAACGTGCCAAACCTCATCTCTAACACCTTATGTTTTGCACTCCACGCCTTCCCGTATGAGATGGTATACTTGTGCTTCTCCTGAATATGCCTGATAATAGACTTTGGTTCAAATGATAGGTTGGCTACTATCATCCTGTACATCTCGTTTGCAATGAATTGCGATGTAAAGTTGCGATGGGACTTCTGCACGTCCAGCAAATGACAACTGTGCTGAGTGACAATTAAGCATTCCCAATAATCTTTCCATTTGCCTTTATAGGCATGCACCCGCCACGGACAGCCCTCCTTCACACATACCACATCGTACTTACGAGACTTGCACTCGACTGTTTTGAACTCTCGCATAAGAGAGAGAGAGAGAGACCAACACTTAACAGCTTCCATCACCTCATCAATTGACTGGTACCTCGCACACTGGAAAACTTCGTTCTCCCTGCAATCCCAAGACACGCTGGGTCCCTCATCTATGACAAGATGACTGAAGTTGCTGCTCACCCATTCTTTAGGCACATGCTCGTCATCATCAGACGAATCGGCATTCATTGCTTTATCGAACTCACGATCTTCATCTCGCAGCTTTTCAACAATACAGGGTATGTTCTCCCCCTCATCAGCCACGCATTGAGGTACTGCGGTGCCACCTGCCTCAATGTTTGGCTCCTCAACTTCTTCGTCAACATCTTCATCCCCCACAGCAAATTCGATGTTTATCAAAGGCTTCTGGTACACACTGACAAGGAGTACCAGTGGCCATTGCCAATGACTTGTATTTTGCAGATAACTTAACCAGTCATCGTTACTTGCAAGTGGCATCAGCTCCCAGATCAAAGCGTGAGTGGTACGGTTTATGACGCACTGAACACTCACAGTGTGTGTCTCCTGATTATTCCTCAATCTGCTCATTAATCAGTTGCATAGGAATTCAAATATCCTCTCGTACGATCTGGTAATTCCTCTGACCGCACAGTTGAATTCACTTAAATCTACCCCATTCGACCCATAAATCACATTTACTTCTCCGTAATATATACTAAAAGTACCCTTCTCGGAAGATATATCTGTCAATTATTAATAAACTAGTTATACTACATATTAATACACAACGACCTTAAGTTTCAGCGATTCTCAGATTATATTTTTCAGATTCTAAACTATTCAGAATATAAATTATACTAAAAACAATTAAAAAATACTAAAAACTATTCAAAATATAACTACCCTAAAAAATATTTCTAAAAACAATTGAAAATACTAAAAACTATTCAAAATATAACTACCCTAAGAAATATTTCTAAAAATAATTGAAAATACTAAAAACTATTCAAAATATAACTACCGTAAGAAATATTTCCTAGATTATAGTTATTTTCAAGTAATCATACGACTAGAACGAGAATATATCTCCAAACCGACGTGTGAACAGGTCTTCGCCGCTTGCTCTCCTCTCTTCCTCTCCTCCCTTTCTTTTTTTTCTAATTTTTGCTGAATAGAATGGGAATTTGGGGGCAGGTGGGGGCTTATATAGGGCTAGGGGAACCTCCCGCCCGCCCAACGGGCGGGATGCCCTTCCGCACTGTACGGGCCCCGGACCTCCCGTCCGTTGGGCGAGCGGGATGCCCCCGCGGCCGCATCAGGGGCCTCTTCGCGAATTGGAAAAATTTTTTATTCGCGAAGAGACCCTCGGGAGGGGCCTAGAAAAATATTTAGCACCACGCCTCCCGCAATATTTGGATGGGTGAGAGGTGTCCGGCCCCACGTCTCCCGCCCGTTGGTCGGGCGAGAGGTATCAATTTTGGAAATTTTCCAAATCGGCACCTTTTTTTCAAATTTATTTTTTAACCCTTTTTTCAAAAAAATTTAAATGGGATGACCATCTTTCGGCCATGTGCACCTGCCGTGGACTGCAGCAGCTTCATCGACGCGTTGCGCTTGCGCACCTGCGACGTGGATGCGGCTCCATGGCTCAAGGCTCAAGCCATGGGCAACGGCTTGACACCTGACCTGACCAGCTCAGGTCTTTTTTTTATAACAGATCCGCTCCGTTTTGTGTTGAAATAAAAGAAGAAGGAGAAGAAAAGCAGATCTATTTTGTGGGGAAAAAGGCAAAAATATAGCGAAAGGCTCGGATCTCTTTGATGAAGGAAAAAAAAGGCCATGCAACGGCTGACAAGTGAAAGCTGCAGCTCTGTTTTGGTTAAACTATGTTTTGTGAAAAATATAACAAAAAACTCAGCTCTATTTTATTTTTTCCAAAAAAGTTTTACAAAAATGCTCCCGGCGGGGCTCGAACCCGCGACCTTCGGCTCATAAGACCAACGCTCTAACCAACTGAGCTACGGGAGCTTTCCGCTGGGATTGTAGTAATAACGTATTACATCGTATTTGTATTGAAGGATTCATGGAGGAAAAGCGGAGGATTTCAAATCCTATGGGAAATTGGTACTGTTCGTCCCTTTCGAATGGAATTCTTGCTTAGGGAAAATGGACGAAAGTTTCCTACCATGCTGATTTTACAGGAAAACTGCAGGGGGGAAAAACATCTGGTCGGACCTCTTTGTTTTTGTTCCCGTCGCGTAGGATCGAGGCAAAACGAGCTTCGCTGCTGCTAATGCACCGTTTAAGCACCCCTGTGCCACTTATCGCTGTACACCAGCAGTGCTGCGCATCGCCACACCTGCCAGACCTCTCCGCCACTCCACAACAGCACCACGAGCGAGTATTGCAACACATCTGAATGGCTGAATCCGGCAGCCTCTAAAACCACTGGAACATTCGACGCGCTTTGCATGCCCTATCATGGCCGTATAATGACAGGGCACTGAAACGAAACAAAGAGCTGGTATGAAGCTATGAACAAGGAGCAGTTTAAGTTTACTTGATACGGTACTGGTAAATGTCAAGATCGACTACATGTAGGACTACAAGGGGCAGCTTGTTTATGTACATGAAGAGCCGCCTAATGTTCTCCCTCGTCAAGGTATCCATATCCACAACGTCGCTGTCGTCGGTGTACATCCACAGGCTGCCCGGCTTCACCTCCTCCAGACAGGCGCGGCAGAACGGACAGGACTTGGATTTGGCGTTCCTGCAGTGAGAGCGAACGAACTTTGTTATGGCCCACCACCACGGTGATTAGATTTATGAAGGAAGGGAAAGGACAGATTTGTGTGCTTGATGACAAGGCAAAGTGCAAAATGTTGACATAAGAAAGCGAAGCTTATCCCCTGACCCAGCAATGAGATAAGCTGAATGGCAGAATCATTGACAGACCATATCACATTATTAGACGACTTCATTTGTTACTAACCAACTAGTATAAGGTAAAAAAGGAAAATTGTAAACTTCAAGACAAACATAAACCAACAGTATAAAACACGAACAATACGGAGTTTGCTGTTACGATGAGAGTCATGCAACCTAATTTGAAAGTGATGCTTCAGCACTCAGCAGGTACAAATGGTCATTGTGGTACCGAGTTCCCAACTCCGAAACAGGCTACTAATTTGATAGAAAGCTTCCTACAGTTTCCTAGCATAATAATGGCACTGTCGCTGCAAGTTGCTTGGATGGACGGCTTGCATCAAGAAGTTTGAATTCTGTCAACGTACTATATATACGTAGCAATCTAAAGAGCCATCTTGATACTAATAAGGGTCTGAAGTGACAGCCTACCGACCAGGGTTGCGTCATTCAAAACAGCACTTTGCAAAGCAGTTAGATTTCACCAAAACCAAACCTTCCATGGTTCCAATCCAAAGTTTCAAACTGCATTCATCTGAATGTAATTCTTCTACGGAACCTATGAGCACTATTTTGTGCTAAATATAAGCCAGCATCGCCAAATTTTGCGCCAATGCAGTAAGCCAGTAACTACAAGGGGACAATAGAGCTCATACCAATCCTCGAAGCACCGCATGCAGAGCGTGTGGGCGCAGTCGGGCAGCACGACCTTGCGGTTGACCTCGAGGCAGATGCCGCACTCGAGCTCCCTCTCCGTGTCCACCTCCGAGAGCTCCTCGTCCCTGCTCCTGAATTTCTTCAGGCAGAGCCTCCTCTGCTTCCGGTCGTCCAGCTCGGTGATGCCGCTCGGCAGCTGCAGCAGCGACGGGAATATGACGCCTGCTATTCCGCGCGACGCCGTCAGAACTCACAAGTCGACAGCGACGAGCAATTGCCCGTGGTTTGACGGGAACCAAGGGGCGTTGGTCGATTACCGTAGAACTCCCTGATGCTGGCCTCCCTCTCCCAGTCGGGAAGCGCCGACGAGCCGTCCGCGTACACCTGTCGCGTCAACGGAGAAGCGGCAGTTCAATAACCTGCTCGCGCGGGGAAATCGAATCGAGCACGGACAGGAGCGAGATAGGGTGGCAGACGAGACGAGACCTTGTAGAGCATGACCTTGAGGAGGCCGAGCGCGCCGGCGAGCTTGCAGTCGGTCCACTGCACGAGGAAATGCGCGACGGCGCTGTACGCCATCCGCATCTGGATGAACGACCCGTCGTAGTCCCGCAGGAACTCCGACGCCCTGGAAGGAAGAGCCGCGCGGGGCAAAAGCGAGCGAGCGATTCAGCCACAAGAACAAGTAGCAATAGCGAAAAAGAAAAGATTCCACAGCTTTAACACTAGCACAAGCAACGGGGGCAAGAAGTTTCTGGGGGGACTCACAGCGCATTGGCGTGCTCGATGTCGGCCTCGAGGGCCTTGACGGAGTCCTGGAACTTCCGCATCGGCGCGCCCCACCGCCGGCGACCCCTCCTCCTCCTCCCACGGCGAGAGCTGAAGCGCACGGGAGACAAGACGGGACAAACCCTGCCTAAACCTCGCCGCGTCTTCCCTCCCCGCGACTCGGCGATCCGACCGGGCTGGATTGGGCAGGAACGGTTTGCCTTCCCTGAGCTCCCTCTCCCCCTCGCGCTCCGGCTTGGATTGGATTCGTCTCCCTTTTTCTCGCTCGCTGGATTGTTCTTGCCGGGTCCGGCTCCAACCCCACCCGGGAGAGTCCCACTCCCACCCCTTCCCCCTTTTGTTGCCACTCCCGTCCCGGGGGGGCCCGGGGGCCGAGAGCGACGACGAGGAACAGTGTTTCCTCCCTGGGGTGGGCCCAGGCGGCGGTGACCGCTGGGGCCTGCGCGCATCTCGGCGCACCCGAACAGACGCGCGCGCCCCGCGCTTGGTCCCTGAAACGTGGGGTCGGAGCCGCGCGGGGCCCGGATGTCAGCCGGAGAAGACCAATCCGCGCGAGTAGCTTCCTGCTGGGGACGTGGCGGGGTGGGTCTTTGCGCGGGCCCACGAAAAATATCCCGAAATATCCATCCCGGTCGCAGTCACGCGCAGGTGTGCAGACCCACATTTACCGACGCGCGGGGCCCGCCAGTGTCCAGGCCGACATGGCAGTTTCGCTGCCCGGATATTTACGGGCTGACCGACTGACCACCCACCAGCCCGGCGGCGGCGGGGTGACACGCGAGACGCACTGACGCCGCGCGAAAGAAACCGGTGGGCTTTGCTTTCCGTGAGGCGCCGCCCCCGCCCTGGTTTCCGTTCGGGGCTTTGGGAGGGTCGGAGGGAAGGGGAGTGCTGGGCGGGTGGGCCCGTTGCGGCATTACCCGTGGGGCCCGGGACGGCGACGTCTGGCTGAGGCTGACCCCACCACACCACGGCCAAGAGTAGGGCTGGTTGGTGATGTACTCATGTGCTCAGCGTAGGCGTGCTTATCGCTGGCTGACTGACTGACGAATGTGATTAGGACGGAGCTTTGAGTGACGGCTCTTTCTTGAGCAAGGGGACAAGCAAGATTCCATTTCTAGTGAAATATTTCGGGTCATGGAGATGTATGGCCTTGTTCTGTTGTCCCAGGAAGGCAGAAACCGTTCCATCGAACCTGACCGCATTTACGCTTGGAAATTGCATAACAGTAGCAACCACACTTATTGTTGCAGATACTACTATAGTAGTAATTTATTGTGGTAAGCTAATAATCATAAAGGCTCAAAAACTTAATCGCAAGAAAAAGATGGTACAAAAAGTAGTGGCAAAGTCCTTCACTAAAAACTGAAAGAAATATTATAGCAATTATACGGTACTACCACTTTCTAAAGTATTTGTAGGAGTGAAAATACCGAGTGAAATTCGCGAAGGAATGAGGATCATTTTCCAATATGAGAAATCGCATATTGTATTCTTTTACTTGCACAAATGGGTTCGGGTCTCTAACTCAATACCGATGTTCGTATTTATGGTTAAGTATTCATCCTAGGAATAGAGTGCCAGTGAGTTATGTGAGCATCACTGCGATGAACAAGAAAAAATGAAGAAGAAAATATGTAAGCTGAAATCATATTGGAAATGCGACTTAACTGTAACGGTAGGTATATGATATTTACATGAAAATTTAACAGTATATGCTGCATAGAGCGAAGGAATATCTATGTTATTAATTAATTTTTGTGTGGCCATCTTTTCCAATCACACATACTGATTTTCTGTCTCTTCTAATCATACGTTGTTTTTGTTAGTTTCGTATCTGTTCTTGTTGCCGGCATTATCGCTTCGCTGAGAAAGACGTCGTTTAGGAAACGACAGAAAAATTTCTATCGTTCTCACCCCTAGTTTTGTGCACGGTTTCCGTCTAGTTTCGGTTTCTCGCAAGTCATGAGACCGTTACTGCTTTGTTGTCTATTTAAGCCAAGGATATGGTAACATCTGCCGAGGAACCACTCAAAAAAAAAAAACATCCGCGGAGGAATGGTAGTTTCAAGTTTGGTGAGGCGGGCGAGGGGTCTTCATCAGTCTGGTGGCTTGGCATAGGATTTTGACCGCTGGTTTAGCTGGACATGACATACGCTGAACCTAAACCAGTACAAAACTCCGCCGAACATTCAACCTTGTCAACGCCCTCTAGAAAAAAAAGGACAAAAACCTGTGCGCCGAAAGTCCAGCCTTGCCCCCGGTTTTGGTTAATGCTGCTGCAAGAAAAGGGACAAAACCTAAACTACAAGTTTATAACACGTCATCATCTTATATAAAACTATACGCATCCAGCAACCAGTCGATGTGACTAGTCTCATGGATGTCTTGAAGCAACTCTCTCACTAGTACTAGCAGCTAAACAGATAATGGATCATAATGCAAATTGCAAATAATTATCTTAGGAAACTTTCTGATACTACTGGTACTATTGAACAATTGGCTACAACACCTAACAAATAGAAGTTAATCTTACAATCTACTGCACTCCAAATAACCTAGGGACAATACAACCTAACCGGGCCAGAGGGCAGGATGCACGAAAAGACCATGAAAAAAGCTTAGAACTGCAGCGCCCTAAGGGCATTAGCGCTGCAGCTTGGAGCGAGCACAGTGCAGTAAGGTTTAGATCCCAGCATCAGCACCTGCAACACAGTCAGGTATGAGCTGCAGTCGCATACACGAAGCATCAGTGAGACGAGCGGCAGCAGCAAATGGCACACCAACCGTGTCAAGTCAAGGCAGCTGTTTCTAAAAGCACTTCTTATGCACAATGGATGGGCCCGTCTCATCGTACTCGCCCTTGGTGACATGCTGGTTCTGAGGGAAGACAACCTTGGCCAGTATGGCACCACCCATCCAGGCCGAGTACCTTGCTAGGTTCTCGGGCATGTATTCTGGGGGCTGTTGGAGCAGTTAGCAATGGTCACGCAGTATGAAAAGGGTGGACTTGCAGGTTAGTGGCAAGGAGCTTACCTTGACAAGAGATGGGCAAATAGCTGAAGCAGAAAGATTTGCTTCTCTTTGGAATCTGTCTTCAAAACCTTGAGAAAAGAAAGAAATATGAACTTGAGTGGTTACTCAACAGAATAGTCTAAACAAAAACAAGAATTTATGATGTATTATTTATGTAAAGATGGGAAGATGTTTGAGTCGATACACAACTAGGCAAGAGAAAGCCTTTCAACATGCAAAGCTGGAACAATGCCATGAAAATTGTGTAACAAACTGCTGATTACAATATTTGCAATCAGTTTCTGCCACCAAGTATTGTTTGACCAGCATATTTTAAAGTGCGATCCACGTGTTTAAACATAATATCAGAAGTACAAGAGATTTCCATATGCTATTACAGATTCCAGTTTCATATCAACCAAATGAATTTCAAAGTTCCAACAGCTTCTCAAGCAGGAGAACACGGAAACTAAAGTACCAGAGTAGCCGTGCATAGGTTACGCACTTACACAATAGGGCATATACACAACCAGCTCATGCATAGGGCAGATTTCAACACCAATGATGCTATGTTCCACTAGTAAACATATGTTGCATCCACGAAACTTCAAAACAGAAGATATGTTTACCCTTTCTACCTAACAGACATGCACGCAAAAGAAAAGGATGAAGATAACAAAGGGTATGTTTGGATCCTTTGCAGGACACTCTTTACCCTTGCCAAGCAAGGATACAGATGAGGCCATGAGTTTGGGTAGATAGCAAAATTAGATATGTATATCTGTACACGTCTTGTATTTGACTTGTAATTATCTTACTTGTACTCCAACCCTATACCTCCTAGGGTGTGTGGTGTTTACCCTAAACATATCTCTCCACATGGTATCACGAGTCCGGGCCCTACCCTAGGCCTGCCGTGCGCCTCTCCCTCTCTTCCGCTGCCCTAGCCGCTGATCAGGAATCCCCTTGATCGACGCCACCCACCAGACTCGCGCCTCCTCCTCCAGGCGCGACTCCTCCCCTCCCCTCTCCCCTACCTGCAGATTGCATCTGCAGCCCTGGCGCCGCCATGAGCACCGACAGCACCATGTCCTCGAACAGCTCTCCGACGGCGCCCAGCACCACCAGCGACTCCTCCGGCCCTCTCTACACCAACCCCTACGCGACCGTTGCTGTCAAGTCCCACGTCCCTCGAGCTGCAGCGATCCAACTACACCAAGTGGTCATCCTTATTCCGCGCGATGTGCGGCAAGTTCAGGCTGCTGAAGCACATTGACGACACTGCTCCTCCACCCCCCACCGACCCCTCTCAGCCGGCCTAGGAGCAAGCGGATTTCCGCGTTCGCAGCTGACTCTACGGCTCCATCTCCGATGCCGTCCTCAACTTCACCATGGGCGGCAAGGATCAGACAGCTTGCGATCTGTGGGTCGCGATCTCCAACCACTTCCAGTCCAATAGGGCGCTGCGAGCGATCTACCTGAGTCACACCTTCCACACCATGACTCAGGGCGATCTCTCGATCTCCAACTACGGTCAGGAGATGAAGAAGGCCGCTGACGCCCTCCACGACGTCGGGCAACCTGTTCAGAGGACACCCTGGTTCTCAATCTCCTTCAGGGATTGAACCCCCGCTTCCTCTCCTCCATCGGCTACATCACCGACATGAACCTCAACTTCACCGGTGCCCTCGACCAGCTCGCCATCAAGGAACTTCGCCTCGCCAACGCTGATAAGGTCGCTGCGTCCACCGCCCTCATCGCCTCCACCAACCCCTCCTGCGGCTCGTCTTGCCGCTCCTCCACCTCCTCGTCGGCGCCCCCGCAGCAGCCCAGCGGCTAGCAGCAGCAGCACCACAAGAAGGGCAACGGCAGCCGACACAATGGAGGGGGTGGCGGCTGCACCCAGCAGCAGCAGCAGGGCCGTGGTCCCTCTCCTGCTGGCCCGTGGGTGTGCTTCAACCTTTGGGTCCAGCAGCAGGGCGGCCAGGGCTGGTCCGGCTGCCAAGGCGGCGCCGGCGGCCAAAGCTGGCGCGGTCAGGGCATCCTAGGCCCTGCGCCCCAGGCCCACACCGCCTACCGCGCCCCCCAACCAGCAGGCCCAGACGACGTTCGCACCCCTACGAGTGTCCCAACCCTCTCCATCATGGGATCAGGCCGGGCTCGTTGCCGCCTTGCAGCAGATGGCGCTGCAGGGCAATCAGTGGGTGATGGACACCGGCGCCTCCACCCACATGCACTCGTCTGAAGGTATCCTTCTCTCTCGGGCTTCCCCGCTGCATTCATCTATCGTTGTAGGCAACGGTACACATTCCTGTCACGTCTCGTGGTCAGTTTGTCCTTCACACTACTGCATCTAAATTCACCTTGAACAATGTTCTTGTCGTCCCTGCCATAGTTCGCAACCTTCTTTCTGTTCTTCGGTTCGAGACAATAGTTGTTCCATTGAATTTGATGCCCTTGGCTTTTCTGTGAAGAACCTCAGGACGCGATGCGTGATTCTTCGCTACAATAGTGATGGTGACCTGGACACCCTCACTACTGCCACACCAACCACTACCCACGCCCTCGTTGCCGCCTCTTCATCCTTGTGGCATCAGCGTCTTGGTCATCCTGCCCCAGCCGTTGTTGCCTCTCTTCGCTAGAATAAACACATCTCTTGTACTAAAGTAGACCGCTCCATCTAGCATGCTTGTCAGCTCGGCAAACATACGCGCCTCCCCTTTAGGGTCCGTTTGGTTGGGGAGCCAACTTGAATGGAATGGTTCCATTCCAATTTCTGAGAATGGAGCCGCTCCGTTCTACGTTTGGTAAGAAGAGCGGAGCCGCTCCATTTTTTGTTTGGTTGGAGAGTACGTTAGAGTAGAACCATTCCATTCTATGTTTGGTTGGAGAGCCAGGTGAGTGTAGGTGAGTGTGGTTACTCTCATTTGTTAGGGTGAGCTTACCACCTATTTCACTGAAACCGAACAGATCATCAACAAAAACAGAGGAGCCATGCTGCCGGCGCTGGGGGTGGGTTGGGGGGGGCGCGGGCGCCGCCGGCCGGCGGGGGGGCTCTGGCGGGGGCCGTGCGGCGGGCGGCCGGGGGGGGGGGGGGGGGGGGTTGGCGGGGGCCGTGCGGCGGCGGGCGGGGGGGCTCCAGGACGCCGCCGGCGGGGGTGGGTGGGGGGGCGAGGGCGCCGCCGACGCTGGGGGGTGCTCTAGGCCGCTGGGGGGGAGGGGGCGCCTGGCGGGTGGCGGCGGCGGGCGGGGGGCTCCAGGCGGCCGCCGGCGGGGGGTGTGGCGGGTGGCGGGGCTCCAGGTGGCTGCCGGCGAGGGTGGGGGGGGGGGCGGGCGCCGCGGGGCGGCGCAGGGAGCAGGCCGCGCGGGGGGCGGGGGGCGGCGCGCGGTGGCCGCGCGGGGGGAACAGAGGAGCGGTGCCCCTATCTCACACGCGCGGGAGAGGAAAAACGAGCGCTCGCGTTCGGTCGGATCTGGGGAGCGGGATGGTTCCGCATATCAACGGAATATTCGGATCTTTCCGCTCCTGGAGCCATTCCGCTCTTACTTGCTTACAACCAAACACGTAGAAAAATGGAGCGGAGCGGCTCCGCTCCGACTCGCTCCCTAACCAAACACACGGTTAGTACCTCTACCTCTCGGACTTCATCTTCTTTTGAGTTAGTTCATTACGATGTTTGGACATCGCCTGTTCCTAGTATTTCGAGCTACAAATATTATTTGGTTATACTGGATGATTTTACTCATTTTTGTTGGACGCTTCCCATACATCGTAAGTCTGATGTTTATGAGCATATCACTCAGTTTATTTCATATGCACGGACTTGGTTCAGCCTCCCAGTTAAGTGCTTTCAGACCGATAATGGCACATAATTTATTAATAACGCCACCACAGCCCACCTAGCGTCCCGTGGTGTCTTATTTCAAAATTCTTGCCCTTATACTTCTGCTCAGAATGGCAAGGCTGAACGTGTTCTTCGTACCCTTAACAATTCTGTGCGTACTTTACTAATGCATGCCTCCATGCCGCCTCACTATTGGGCTGAGGCGCTATCTGTAGCCACATATCTCCTGAACAGGTGCCCATCATCCTCCATTTCTGGTGACATCCCTTATGCACACCTCTTTGGAAAATCCCCCTCCTATGATCACTTGCGAGTTTTTGGGTGCCTCTGCTACCCCAATCTCCAAGCGACCTCCCCTCATAAGCTTGCCCCTCGGTCCGCTGCATGTGTGTTCTTGGGCTATCCTTCAGCACATAAAGGATATCGTTGTCTTGACATCTCCTCCCGTCGCATTATTATATCTCGTCATGTTGTGTTTGATGAGTTTTCCTTTCCTTTTGCACGCGACGCTCCCGTCGCCATCTTCCTTGGATTTTCTATGAGACGATGATTTGGATATTATTGTCCCTTGCTCTACTAACAATGCAGCGGTTCCCTCGCCGGTCACTCCATCCTCCATGGATGTCGAGCACCCACGACCTTCGTCTAGCTCTGGCGCCTCCGGTGCTGGTGGGAGCGGTTTTATACCCCCACCAATCTCTCCCTCGGGCACCCCTGGTGCTGGTGGGCGTGGTCCTATACCCCATCAGCACCCCCTTCGGCTTCTTCGCTCCCAGGCAGGAGCACCGCCCTGGCTGGTGCGCCTCAACAGGCTGCTGCGCCTGTTCACCAGCCCGGTCGCTTCGGCAACATCTACGTTCGTCAACCTCAGCAACTTGCTGTCCAGCAGCCGCCTGATGGCCCTCCTAGACGGTTCGGCAACATCTACGCTCGTCATCTTCATGCACCACTTCCAGCCAGACAGTTTAGCACATCTGCTCGAGTGCTGCCACCACTTCCTGCGCCCCATATGCGGCACATCGCCGCCTCCCGTCCTGCGGCGCATAACTCGCCTCCAATCAGGCACTATTCAGCCCGTGAGCTACAAGAATCTGTCTGCCAAGCACCTATTGCATCCCCGATACCGTCCAACTATCGGAATGCTCTTGCTGATCCAAATTGGCAAGTAGCTATGGCTGATGAATACAAGGCTCTCAACGATAATGGCACCTGGCGTCTTGTTCCTCGCCCACCAGGGGCTAATGTGGTTACAGGCAAGTGGATTTATAAACACAAGTTTCATTCAAATGGTTCTCTTGCTCCCCATAAGGCCCAATGGGCTGTTCGAGGTTTTTCACAGCAGCATGGAATTGATTATGATGAGACCTTCAGTCCAGTCGTTAAGCCTGCGACCATTAGGGTTGTTCTTAGCATTGCAGCATCCCGTCATTGATCAACCCATCAGCTTGATGTGAAGAATGCTTTTCTCCATGGCCATCTTGATGAGATAGTCTACTGCAAGCAGCCGCCAAGTTTTGTTGATCCAGCTCATCCTGATCATGTTTGTCTTCTGCAGAGGTCTCTCTATGGTTTGAAACAGGCTCCTCGTGCGTGGTACCAGCGATTCGCCACATACATAAGACAGTTGTGTTTTGTTCCTTCAGTTATCGACACCTCCTTGTTTGTTTACAAGGATGGCGCTCAGCTGGCCTATCTCTTGTTGTATGTGAATGACATTATTCTGACAGCTTCCTCTGATGCCCTGCTTCGCTCTATCATTGGTTGACTTCATACAGAATTTGCCATGACTGATCTTGGAGATCTACATCACTTTTTGGGGATTTCTGTTACTCGGTCTTTTGACGGTCTGTTCTTGTCTCAACGGCAATATGTTTTGGATCTTCTACAGCGTGCTAGCATGAGTGAATGTCACTCCACCACGACGCCAGTTGAATGTAAGTCCAAGCTTTCTGCATCGGATGGACCTCCTGTTGCTGATCCTTCTGAGTATTGGAGTATTGCCGGCGCCCTCCGATACCTTACTCTCACTCATCCTAATATCGCCTATGCTGTCCAACAAGTCTATCTGTTTATGCATGACCCACGGGAGCCGCATCTTGCACTTGTCAAGCGCATCCTACGCTATGTCAAGGGCACCTTGTCCTCTGGTCTTCAGATTGGCACTGGTCCTGTGGATTCTCTGACGGCGTATTCTGATGCAGACTGGGCTGGCTGTCCAGATTCTTGGCGCTCTACTTCCAGCTATTGTGTTTATCTTGGTGACACTCTGGCTTCTTGGTCATCGAAACGTCAAACTATGGTATCTCGTTCCAGTGCTAAGGCTGAGTACCGGGCTGTTGCACATGTTGTGGCTAAGTATTGCTGGATTCGCCAGTTGCTTCAGGAACTTCATCTTCCTCTCTCTAAGGCTACGATCGTCTATTGTGACAATGTCAGTGCAGTCTATACGACTGCCAACCCAGTTCATCATAGACAGACGAAGCACATTGAGATCGATATTCATTTCGTGCGCGAGAAGGTCGCATTGGGACACGTTCAGGTTCTTCATGTTCCTTCTTCGCGACAGTTTACTAACATTATGACTAAGGGTCTTCTTGTACAGTATTCACTGATTTTAGGTCCAGTCTTGGTGTTCGTCAATCTCCCCCTGTGACTGCGGGCGGGTATTAGATATGTATAGCTGTATACGTCTTGTATTTGACTTGTAATTATCTTACTTGTACTCAAAGCCTATACGGCCTATATATACAAGAGGTCACCCCCCTCCTAGGGTGTGTGGTGTTTACCCTAAACATATCTCTCCACAGGCAACCTTGCCTCGGGACCTGCACCGGCAAGGTTTTGCCTTGCTGATACGGGAGAGCAAATCTCACTCGCATGGGTGGCGAGGATTCACTCACCTGGCAAGGCAAAGGCCAGGCAAGCTAGCCAAGGAACCAAACCGCCCCCAAAGGTGCACATCAAGAAAAGAAGGCATCAAGCATAGGGAAGTGATAACTAACCAGTCATCGATGCGGTGGCACCACATAACATGGTGTTTTCTAGCAGCTGCCTATGGTATTCTGATGAAACATTTGAGACACTAGTAACTAGCTGGTGAACGATACCATAATCTTCCAAGCCCAAAATATTTGGTTGAAACAAAGCTTCACCAACAATGTACCGCTCTTTTTCAATTGTTATAACCTGGAGAAAGAAGTGGTTATAAATAGATTGCTTGCATAGATTCATTATGATATTAGGGCCCAAGACAGTTGGTCAACAAAGAGAGCAAGGACACAATTATGTTGCATTTTATGTAGACAGTCAATATCACACATTAAGAGAGGACCAATATGTATGTTTGGCACAACCACACAAAATTTACACAAAAGCAATGTAGAATAACCAACCTGCCCATCAGGAAGAGTGTGCCTTTCTGGCTGGCATGAGCTTTCTATAGCTTCAAAGGCCAACTGATCTTCTGTGCAGCATGCGTATTGCTCTTTCAGCCTCTCAACATCAGAAATATCAAAATTTACTGATGGATTGGATTTTTTCAGTTCTCGTGCAAACAGATTTGTCAAGTCAACTCCTCCAATCTCTAATCTCTTTGATGCTACGTGTTGAACAGCTCCTTCACAAACTGGAGCAATATCTGGTAAAATAAAAGGAAATTACACTCTTTTTCAACAGTGTTACTTGCCGGCCGATATACAAAAGGGTGCTTGTGAGAGAAAATCCTAGTTAAAGAAGCAAATCATGCACTGAACAGCCAGCACTGAACCAAAATGTAGGCAGAGTCTACTTTAGTAAAAGGTAGCCATTCAAGGTGCGTTATGTATCTTGTCTTTTACAAAGTAGTCAACTATTCCACACTAAACAAATACAAAAAGAAATTGTATAAGACCTTTTAGAAGACCAACAAAATGGCCGACAAGAAAAATGCAAGTATAAACAGTTCTACAGAGCAATTATTCAGTTACGTTTCCATAACTGAACCAAAAATCTTCTAGTCCTTCCTTTGCTGAGCTAATGGAGCTAATGGCGGCGAATATAACTACGATCCACACCTTGGGAGTCACAAGCATCTAAGAAGTCAAGATTTTAAAAAGAAGTTGCCAGGCAGGTAGAGTATTTATCATCAGTACACTGTTTCTTCTGATGAACATATATAGCACAATGATATTATGTTATTTTGTTAGATGTGAGGCTGAATAAAACAATGTGTTCCCTTTGTTAAGGAAATAGTACTATTCCAGGCATCCGCTCGTCATTCAAATCCAACTTTGTCATTTCATTTATCTTGAGATATATTTATGAAACTAATAAAGTTTGTAATATTTTGAAACAACTCCACAGCTAACATTTCCATATCTTCAATCACCATGTACAACTATAAGCACCACTCCCTCAAATAGCCTTGTGTCAGAAACTCAATTTAATACATTTAGTTTCATTTATGCTCTTAACTGATAACCAAATTGATAAACAAAAGTCGGTTATTGTTAACTTTAAATGTATAGAAAGTGGGTGAACGAGGGGTAACAATAGATATTTGTAGAAAAGGTAAACAATATTTAAGCAAGGAACTGAAACACAGCTATACCCAAAAAGAATGCACAAATAAACATGCACAACAGACAACACTAAAACAGTAAAATACAAACCATGGTTGATTTATGAGACTAGGTTAGTGGCATAAAAGCAATAACCCTGTATGCATTGTAACATAATAATTCTTGAAAAAAATTTCCATGAAAAATTTATGTCATCCTCATGTGATGTCCTTTCATGTACTTAAAGATCATCAAACGCTAGGCGACATCTCTGTTCTATGGCACAAGTTTTGAGCTCAAAAGGGAATAATATTTTCCCTGAAAGCCTTCGATATGTGCTGGTCTGCAACAAGGCGATTATGTTATGAATAACCAAAAAGAAAAGATGGCAAAAAAAAAGTCCATAAGAATGATAGTTGAGTTAAGATCTAAAAGTAATGCAGAACAACATAAAAGAAGCAAAAGGTGAACAGCTTCAGACTAGCACTGCACAACCAAAAGCCATGTGTGGGATCAACAGAACTGAAATCTAAAACTTAAGCATCCAAAGTAGAAGCTTTAGTTTGGTGATATTACCTATTTTCCCATGCCCAATGTCAACTGTACATCCTGAAATGCGTCCAACAGCATAGAGTGACAATACAGCCTGTTCAGAGGCATAAAAGCCTGAAACGTTGAATTTCTCAAACATAAGCTGCACCAATTGCTCCCGAAGAGTCTGCAGAGAGCATTAAGAGGTGTTAGGACATTATAATCAAATTTAAAAGTACTAAAAAAATTAATGATAGAGCAATGCATAAGACACACTGAAAGCATGAACAATGTCCTATGGGAAAATTTTAAGAAAGTAGAACTGTACAAGATATTATTTGGCAGCTCCCAGAAGTACAAAGATTACTTAAAAGATGCATCATACACTATCGAAACATGTGCTGCTATGATGCCTTCAAGTCCTATACTATCAGCATCTATAGAACATCACACCAGAAAGGCCACCAAGCAGTCTATTAATCCATTACTTAATACTACTTTATAATTGGCACACAGATGCAGCTAAACTACAGATTTCATCTTGAGTAGAAGTATGAGTAAATCAGCTTGTTTGAATTTACTTTAAAAGCATATCAGATTTGACCTAGAGCTACAATTTTCTACTAAGCTTCAATGGGCGCCAATACAACACTAACATTTGCAGTGACCTTAAAACATAGGCCGAAGCAGCCACGAAAAGTATTGGGGTCCATCAACTCAGCTCAGGTAAGAAAAAAAACTACCAAATTCAGTTAGTTTAACTATTGTTACCAACTTCCACATAGATCATTAAATCCATATCCCATGACCCCATCAAAGCAAAAGGTTTTACATCATAGTTTAGAATGCATGTGGCATGGCCATCTAATTAAGAGCTTATGATTTCAGAAAACTATTAAACAAGCATGTAAGAATACTAAATAAATGCTATTGAGTTTATGATTTGAGTTAAGACTTCAAACCACAAGTCCAGAATCCCAATATTAATAACTAAGGCAAGCAAAACATAAGCCCCCCTAGTCCATTAGTAATTCAGCACATTCAGACCCACATTTACTTGTCCTAAAACAATTTGGGGCACAATTGGCCACCCTAGCCGCCCCCATCAGCAATCCTGCCACGCAGAGCATCTGGCAAGCTGGGTTTCGAGCAGGGAGATCCATCACCTTGGGCGTGAAGAGCGGCTCGGTGAAGAGGATCTGGCCCTCATCCCCAATCTCCCAGCCAATGTTCCTGTACAGGACGTAGTTGAGCAGGTCCTCCATGGCGTCCCAGTCCTTGACGAAGCCGCGCACCACCGGCTGCACCACCTCCTCCACCACTGCGCCGTCCGCCAGCTGCTGGTCCTCGACCTCCAGCTTCATCTTCGACGGCATCACCTGAGCAGCAAACCCACGGGAAAGCAGAAGGTCAAATAATTCGCAGAGAAAAGAAGGAACAACATAGCGCGCTGGGGGGCGGCCGGGAGATCCGCGGGCTCACCAGCGGGGGCGACTGGTCGGGCGCCGCGATGCCGGCCTTTAGCAGCTTGGAGCCCGCGTCGACGACCACCGCCTCCATGGACGGCGGCGGGGGCGGGGAAACCCTAGGGTGCGGGAGCGACGCGAGGCGCTAGGCTGGAGGCTAGGACGGATGCGTGAGGATTTTGAAAAGGTGGGTGTCGCGGGAAAGGGGAGGAGGGTTTTGGAGAATTTCGGAGCAGCGACCCAAAGACAAGCGAAGGGAGGACGACGAAGCTCCGAGATCTTGCGGCGACTGCAAGGGGAGAGCGCGTCGACAGAAGGATGATGACGTATCGGTGTATTTCCCGTCTTCGTAGGGCGGTTGTGGAATTGCATATCGACGCAAATGGCCCCAGCCCGGGCCTAAGTGGCTTAGCAGGCTACCTCTACGGCCCGCGATTTAACGAGGCCCAGTCCAAAGAGGCCCAGTCCAAAGAGCAGGTGATTGCCAACCGGAAAAAGTTCTATTTATTTCCCTGGATTTCAAATGAGTCCGCGTTTCCCCAATAGATATTGGGCCTGTTTGGATACTATTATAATCGGCTTTTGGGTGAGAAAAATCGAGAATCGAAATTAATCGCGCCAAACGGTCCGCGCTTACTTCGATTTCCTCCGCCGCTGCTTCAGTTGGTCGGCCTCCTTTGCACGTAAAATCGAAAATCAGAAAACGTGGTCGCAATCACGATTCTGAAGGCTGCCGATTCGCTGCGCGGCGATTCCGCATGCCGCAGAAACAAACAGGCCCATTGAAATCGTCGTTTTTGACTCGCGATACCAGACATATGACTTCTCTGGCTATTTTCTCTCAGTGATTTTTCTTCTTTTCTTTTTTATATTTATTTTAGCTGAACTTTTGAAAAATTATAGTAAAACATAAAAAAATATAAAATGGAAAATTTAATTTTATTAGACTCCACGTGAGTAGATCTGTGAACATATGATATAGTATAATTTATTAACAATTTTTTTATTTTTAGCTACATACTTTTTTGTAATTAATTTATAGCTACAGTTTTCATAGTCCAGTTATGGTGAAATTTTTATGGTGGGTAATCATTATATGCTTCAATTGTAGTAAAAATTTTATACTCATTGGATTATGTAAGGCTGAGCAACTAATGCTTCAATTGTAGTAAAAATTTCATACTCATTGGATCATGTAAGGCTGAGAACTGAAAAATTTTTGATATAGCTTGGAATTAAACAACTCATGCAGAGTTGCTCAGCCTTACATGATCCAATAAGCATGAAATTTTTACTACAACTGAAGCATATAATGATTAGCTCATAAAAATTCACCATAATTGGACCACGAAAACTGTAGATATAAATTAATTAAAAAAGTATATATCTACTAAATTTTATCATATCATATGTTCACTGCATAGATCTACTCACGTAGAGTCCAACGAAATTGGATTTTCAATTTTATGATTTTTGTTGTTTTGCTGTGATTTTTCAAAGATTCAGCTAAAATAAACATAAAATAAAAGAAGAAAAACCACCAAGAGAAAATAGTCAGGAAAATAGTGTGTCTGGTATCGCAAGTCCAAGGAATCTAGATGGACGGTTTCATTGTTTAGGGAGGAAACACGAACTGGTTCCAAAGTTCAGTGAGGTAAAAAGAACTTTTTCCATACCAACGACTGCGCATTCGGTCAGATCGAACGGAACTCGATTCATTTGTTCTCACAAAATTCGCTATCTAAAAATAAGAACGAATTGGTTCCTAGAAATTGTAGACAGTTTATGCTTGGAACCAGAGGCGGCAAGTTCAAACCAAAATGTTAGTTCTCTATGCCATACAATGAGCAAGCAAAATAACCTCATAACAATCTTTTATATGTCATAGGTTTAATTTTCACTTGTATGACCTGCATATACTTTAAGTCAGTCATTGCAAACGCACGGCATATGTGAAAGGATCAACACTAGGCCTAGAGGGGGGGTGAATAGGCCTTGTTCGAATTTTTCTGAAAATCTTGACACAAAATCGTCAGGGGCCGGATGATCCGGCACTAGGTCGGATCTTCCGGGGGTCGGATGATCCGGCCTAGGGTCGGATCTTCCTGCCGGGAGAAAGTAACTAACCACTAAATTCGATATATACTTGAAATTTGACAATTCCCTTTGAATACAAAGTTGGCAAAAGGTATTACAAAGCCTATGCAGGTATCCAATGTGAGAAATCTACACCTATCTAGTAGATCGGGTCAAAACAAGCTCAAGAACAATATGAGCAACAATAAGTAAATGGAGGCACATGATTTAATCCGAAGTTCACTCCACAAAGGAGCTACGTCTCCGTTGAGATGCTCACAAAGAGCCGGGCTGTCACTAGCCCCAAGTCTCTCACAATCAACCACAAAGGAGGATTGAGTTACTTACTATTGATCTCACAAAGAGATGGGTAATACAAACTTCCGGGAGCTCAAACCACAAAGGAATGGGAGCTTCCCGGCACCTCTAACCGTCTAGGAGCAATGCTCCAAGAGTAACAAATGCAAATCGACGAATCGAGGATGCTTCAAGTGCTTCTTGAGATGAACAAGAGAAAACCCGCGAAGTGCTCTCTTTCCACACCCCAACTCTTACTTTCTCTCAATCCCTAGGTGAATCTTGGCAAGAATCAAGCTCTTGGATGGAGGAGAGAGTGAAAATCAATGCTGTGCAGGGGTGTTAGGTCGTGGGGGAGAGCAGCCATGAATGAGGGGGGTGAAAGGGTATAAATACCCCACCCTCCTCAAGTGACCGTTATGTGTAAACTGAGGGGTACCGGATCATCCGGCCTATAGCCGGATCATCCGACTCAGCACACACTTTGAGCACCAACAGCTCTCCAGAAATCTCAGGGCCGGATCATCCGGCCATAGGGTCGGATCATCCGGCAAGCGACAGAGGGTTTCAGGCGTAGGGGCCGGATCATCCGGCCTAGGGCCGGATCATCCGACCCATGGCAGTGAGGAGAAATCAGCCAGGCCGGATCATCCGGCCTGAGGCAGAGGATTTTGGCTGGCAGGCCGGATCATCCAGCATAGGGCCGGATCATCCGACCCAGATGAGTTTGGGAGAAAGGTTATCTCAAAGAAAGTATTTCATCTCAAATTGAAGCACCTTGACAACCTAGATCAATCGACAGCATCCCCCTTTATAGTACGGTGGTCCTATACTCAAATTCAAAATAAAAATTTGAATTAAATAATCAGTGAACTCCACCACCATACATATTTGAATTGGGGACCTTCTTTTCTTCTTCTTCTTAAATCTTTCATTTTATTCCTGCACACAACTGCATCAAAGCATCATATCCCAAATTGTGATTGTCAAGAATCATCAAAATCAATTAGGGGCCTAGATGCACTTTCAATCTCCTCCTTTTTGGTGATTGATGACAACACCAATTTGCGCTCACAAGGGAGGAATAAAATCTACGAATTGAAAACAATAAAATAGAGGAGCTCCCCCTAAATATGTGCATGTACAATTCAAAGTGGTCTCAAATACCAATGCACATATTTAGATGAACTCCCCCCAATACATTGCATGGAAGTGCTCAAGTGTGATGAATATAACCGTGATGCATATGACAAGATATCCAAATCAAAAAAATAACAAATAACATTACATCATCCATACGCATCAAGCTAATAAAAGTCAAGTTCATCATCACACTAGCAAATAAGTCTTATAAATTATCAAATAAAAGTTCAACGATCAATGATCACCAATCATAACACAAATACATAGTTCTTACATGTCCAAAGTCCAAAGAGAGTGTTTGATAAGATATAAATAAAGATATAATGACGATGACACCCAAATATCTCCCCCTTTGGCAGCAAGCACCAAAAAGGAAGTAGATCAACATCTCACTTGGACTCGGTCTCGTCATCGCCGCCTTCTTCCTCTTCCTCTTCTTCTTCCTCCTCATCACTCTGGGCTTGACCCCCTTGGGAAGGCATCTCTTGTCCTCCATAATCAAGCTCAACATCATCACCAAAACGATATTCTTGAGGCACATAATCATCCCAAGGATTATAGATAGGTGGTGGAGAAGGAAAGTCTCGTTGCTCACGAACGGGAGAGTGAGGAATATCTACTTTGGCCATTAACTGCTTTTGCCTCCTTTCCATCTTGAGGAGTTCCTCATCCATATATCGCCTATGTTCTCGCATTTCTTGTGCATTTTGGCGACACATATTAAAGCAAACAAAAATCCCTTGAGCAATGAAGGATAACTTGTCTTGCTTTGACTTGGGAGCCTTGCGCCGATGAGAAGTAGATGGTCCTGCAGGAGAAGAAGGAGCAGCCCGCGAAGATGATGCACCGGGGGTGAAGTGCGAAGCATAGGCACCCGGAAAGGGTCCAGAAGCAGGAATCCCCGTGCTATGACTGGCAATGTGAAGTGTCTGCTCAATCTTTCCCTTGTTGGACCGATAGGCCATGTGAGTGATGTTGGGCACAATATTAAGTTGTGTTGCCGCTTTGATCATGTGGAAGATATATGGAGCATAATGACATGCACTGGATGGATCAGATGAACAAGCAATAATCTCATTCCAAATGAACTCCATAACAGCGAATTTGGGACGATCGGGGGCCATTTGAGCTAAAAGATTCTTTGCTCTGGAGGATATCTTATCGGAGTCACCACCCCTAGGAGTAAGAGTGAACCTGAAGAGAGTGTTGAGCATCTTGTAGTATGGAGTGAGCCCCTTGATTTGCCCATACACAATATCTCCATAAGCATGATCATACATGAAATGCAACTTGGAGGGCTCAAGCTCATTACCTTCATGCAAGTCGACCTTGGAGGTATCACGACCCACAATGTAGCTACTTCCATAGACCATAGAGTCTCCGGTGTGACCAAATAAGATACTGAACTGAGCCATGTTGTATCTAAAGTGCTTTCCTCCAAGTAACCAATGAATAGTTCGCTCATCGTCCTCAACAAAAAGTGTGGCATAGAATTGAGCTACAACCACCTCATTCCAATCACATTTGAAACTCATGATCTCCACAAGATCCATCTCCCGGCAGCGGTCATAAACAGCATCAACCACTTCCTTGACCGGTGACGACATCCGCTTCAAATAGTCCCAATCGATCCACCTCATCTCAGTGGTAACATGTTTCTTGGTCATGATGACAGACTCGTACCAATCAGCTTGGTGAGGAAACTAAAAGCGAATATCCCCAAAGAAGCTGCGCTCAACGAATCTGGGATTCTCACTGTATCGAAGTGTAGATATAGAGTTGCCACCCCTCTTGTAGTTTACCATTGAGGGGTCACGGGCGCTGCGAGTTGGACGCATGATGCTAAGAACCATGGTTTCAAGATGAGAAAGATCGATGTCATCGTTGTACTCATCTGGAGGACGGCAAATGCTAGCTTGCTTCATTCTAGGACGACCACTGGAACTTCCTGCAGCCGACGATCCCCTTCCTTGAGGGATTTGTGCACCTCGTCCTCTAACGTTCCTCCGAGGAGCGGTGTTCTTCCTTGTCTTTTCCTTGATATACACCTCTCCGTCGGAGCCGGTTTCATATTCTGTAGATTCGGAGTCGGTGGGAGGACCCTTCTTCTTTGTCACCTTTTCCCTCACCATCTAGATTAAAAGATTAACAGGAATTTAGGATATGGATCGAGAAAACGGAATGAATTCATGAACTTGTTGTGCATCTCAGGGCAGGGACGGATGATCCGACCCTACGTCGGATGATCCGGGGGTTGGATCATCCGGCCCACAGTCAGGTCATCCGGCCCTGCTCGGGGATGAACTACAAATCCATGAATCCGAGAAACTAGCCTACCAAAACGCATGAAACTTTAGGCATGACCTCTATATGGGTAAAGAAGATGATTCACCGGAGGAAATCGCCTAAGACATCCTACATTGAGAGATCGGGGCGAGAAGGTTTTGAATGTTATACCTTTGAGTTTCCCACGAGATTTGAAACGAAGTTCCGGAGTAATGCCGGATCTTCCGATGCGGAAAAAGCAGGGCACAAGAGGGCACGAAGAAATCCTCGTTTGCTCGAAAAATCACCAAGCAAAAATTTGGACAGAAGAGTGGCCGGCGAAGCAAATGAGGAGTGAACCTAGGGTTCCAAACGGTCGGGTTTATATATGTGAAGTGCCAGGGCCGGATCATCCGGTGCAAGGCCGGATGATCCGACGGGTGACAGAGGGGAGAGGCCGGATCATCCGGTGGGTAGCCGGATGATCCGGTAGGTGGCAGAGGCGATCCGGACGAAACGGTCGGATCATCCGGTGTAGGGCCGGATGATCCGACTGTTGACAGAGAGAAACAGGGTAGAGCGTCGGATGATCTGGTGTCCTGCCGGATGATCCGACTTCCACCAGAGATAAGAGCTGATTTGAGGAATTTGATCCGATGAGGATGATTTGAGAATGGACATATAAGAACCTTGACTCAAAATGATCAGCCACATTCATCATTACAAAGCAATGATCATATGAGCCAAGGAGAGATCCAAGGATCTCAACACCAAAGATTTTTGAAGAACTCACACAAAAGGATTTTTCTTAAACTAAGCATCAACACAAGGTGTACACAACAAGTCAAGCCAAGTTACGAGAATCCAAGATATTTAGCTCACTCCTCAAGGAACAAAACCTTTGCTCATCAAGAGGCTTTGTGAAGATATCGGCTAGTTGATTTTCGGTTCCTACATGAGTTAATGCGATATCTCCTTTGGTTTCGTGGTCTCTAAGGAAATGATGTCTTATATCAATATGCTTGGTTTCTGAGTGTTGGACCGGATTGTTGGCTAGTTTAATGACACTCTCATTGTCACACAGGAGAGGAATCTTTTTGTACTCACAACCGAAATCACTCAAGGTTTGCCTCATCCAAAGTAGTTGAGCACAACAAGCACCGGCTGCAACATACTCGGCTTCGGCGGTGGATAGCGCAACGGAATTTTATTTCTTAGAACTCCAAGACACCAAGGACCGACCAAGAAATTGGCAAGTCCCTGTTGTACTCTTTCGATCTACCTTGCAACCGGCATAATCCGAATCGGAGTAGCCAAGTAGATCAAAAGTGGAGCCCTTGGGATACCATAAGCCAAGGTTTGGAGTGTGCACTAAATATCTAAAGATTCTTTTAACAGCCACTAAATGACATTCCTTAGGATTGGCTTGAAATCTTGCACACATGCACACACTAAGCATAATATCCGGCCTAGATGCACAAAGGTAAAGAAGAGATCCAATCATGGAGCGATATACCTTTTGATCGACTGGTTTCCCATCTTCATTGAGATCAAGATGTCCATTTACTGCCATAGGAGTCTTGATGGGCTTAGCATTTGCCATGTCAAACTTTTTGAGCATATTACTTGTGTACTTAGTTTGACATAAGAAAGTTCCATTCTTCAATTGCTTGATTTGAAAACCAAGAAAGAACTTTAATCCACCCATCATGGACATCTCAAACCTTTTTATCATGATCCTACTAAATTCTTCACAAAACTTCTTATTAGTAGAACCAAAAATAATATCATCAACATAAATTTGGCAAACAAATAAGCCCTTATCTACTTTTTGAATGAAAAGAGTAGAATCAGCTTTGCCCATTTCATAGTCATTCTTGAGAAGAAATTCCTTAAGGCATTTATACCATGCTCTTGGAGCTTGCTTAAGCCCATAGAGCGCCTTATGGAGCTTGTACACATGATTGGGAAATTGAGGATCTTCAAAGCCCGGAGGTTGCTCTACATATACCAACTCGGAGAGGGGTCCATTTAGGAATGCACTCTTCACATCCATTTGATATAGCTTGAAGTCATGATGAGCGGCATAGGCTAGAAGAATACGAATGGACTCAAGCCTGGCCACCGGAGCATAAGTCTCACCAAAGTCTAGACCTTCAATTTGAGTAAAACCTTTGGTGACCAATCTAGCCTTATTTCTTGTGACAATGCCATGCTCATCTTGCTTGTTCCGGAAAACCCACTTTGTACCAATTACATTTTGCTTGAGCCTTGGAACCAATTCCCAAACTTCATTTCTTGTAAAATTATTTAGCTCTTCTTGCATTGCAATAACCCAATCAGCATCACCAAGAGCATCTTCTACCTTAAGAGGTTCCAAAGAGGAAACAAACGAGTAACATGCACAAAAATTTACTAAACGTGAACGAGTAGTTACCCCTCTTCGAATACTCCCAAGGATGTTATCAACGGGATGATCCCGTTGATGTTATCAACGGGATGATCCCGTTGGATGCTTTGATGAACTCTTGGGTGAGGGAATATAGATTGGCGTTGGATAGGCTCATTGTCGTCACCCTCATCATGAGAACCATCAACTTGAGTATCTTCGCCACTAGCTCCCCCTTGATCGTTTCCACTATCATGATCGTCACCATGATCTTGAACTTGATCTTGAGAGAAACTTGATGGTTCAACTCTTGTTGATGATGATATATTAAGATTAGGACAAATATTCGGTGTTTGGATTTCCGCTTGCTCTTCTTCTTGATCTTCATGAGGTCTTACTTCTCTTAGACCCATCTTCAAGATGGATTGGTTTGGCGGCTCTTCGTTACCTACAAGGTTATTTTCAACTTGCTCTCCTTAAGAGCCGTTTGATTCATCAAATTTCACATCTACTATTACCTCAACACACTCGGAGGTTTTGTTGAAGACACGATAGGCATGTTCGTTAGTACCATAACCAAGTAGAAAACCTTCATCGACCTTAGGTGTAAACTTAGAACTTTTGGTTTTCTTGTTAAGAATATAACACTTGCAACCAAAGACTCTAAAGTAATGCACCTTTAGCTTGTTACCTGTGAGAATCTCATATGGAGTCTTGCTTAAGTACTTTTGAAGGTATAAACGATTCACGGCATGGCAAGCCTTATTAATTGCTTCGGCCCAAAATGAATCCGGAGTCTTATATTCATCAAGCATAGTTCTAGCCATCTCAATAAGAGTTCTATTCTTCCTTTCAACAATGCCATTTTGTTGAGGAGTATAAGGAGCTGAGAGTTCATGCTTGATTCCTTCTTCATCAAGATATTCCTCCACATTGAGATTCCGAAACTCCGAACCATTATCGCTTCTAATATTTTTAATCTTCAATTCAAACTCATTTTGTGCTCTTCTAATAAACTTTTTGATAACTCTTTGAGCTTCACTTTTATCTTGCAAGAAATATACCCAAATGTATCTAGAGAAGTCATCCACAATCACAAGACCATATTTATTCCCGCCAATGCTAACATAAGCAATCGGACCAAATAAATCCATATGAAGTAATTTCAAAGGTCTTGAACTAGTCAATATGTTCTTTGGTGGATGAGAAGCACCAACTTGTTTTCCGGCTTGGCAAGCACTACATAACCTGTCTTTCTCAAAAGTAGCATTTGTTAGTCCTAGGATGTGCTCACCCTTTTGAAGTTTGGCCAAGTTCCTCATGCCAACATGGGCAAGCCGGCGATGCCAAAGCCAACCCAAGTTAGATTTTGCCACTAAACATGTCTTAGGTTCCACTTTAGTAGTTGTGAAATCAACTAAATAAAGTTTTCCCTTTAAACGACCTGTAAATGCAATAGAGGAATCCTCCCTTCTCAAGATGGTCACACCCTCATTAGTAAAGAGACAATTGTATCCTTTCTCACAGATTTGTGAAACGGACAATAAATTGTACCCTAAAGTATCAACTAAATAAACATTGGTAAGTGATGAATCTTTTGAGATAGGGATATCACCTTGACCAACAACATCACCATAATTATTATCGCCAAACATAATTCTTTCAATAGGCGAGTTATATTCTTCAAGATTTGCAAACATTTTCTTCTCTCCGGTCATATGATTTGAACAACCGCTATCTAGCAACCATGTAGTGCCACCGAAGGAATATGCCTACAAAACAAATCAAGTCTTGATTTTAGGTATCCAAATAAAGTTGGGTCCTTGAGGGTTAGATCGAGACATCTTTGGCACCCAAACACTTCTCATCATTTTCTTGGCATGAGCGCCAACATACTTGACTACCATCTTCCCATTTTGATCCCACATTACCGTGTAATCAATTGTGTAGTTAGAAGATGGTTTGCGCTTAATGATCTTCTCTTTTTCCTTGGTGACCTTGCTAAGAATCTCAACCAAGGGCTTTGCTTCAATGTTGTTTGCTCTTGATGTACCATGAACAATGTTCATCAACTCTCCAAGATTGGTGCCTCTCTTGAACAAGGGCACCTCATATCCATTTATTTTTCTTGTGACATTTGATCTACCACCTCTTGTGAATCCGAGTCCATCCTTAATACTAGGATATCTCTCGGCCTTATATGCCGGATGTGACTCGAAAACACTCTTACCTTTGGTTTTACTCATGTTAACCAACTTGTTCAAATCCTTAATTTGAGCATCTTTCGCTTTGATCTTTTCTTCTAGCTTAACACGGTTAGTTTCACAAGATTTGATATCAATTGAATAACATCTTGAGCAACCTTCACTAGTGGAGACATTTGGATCATGAGTTGTTTTGGAGTTGGTTTTGGCATTTTTCAAAAGAGTGTCAAAGTTAGCTTCAAGATCTTTATATTTGACCTCTAGACTTGAATGCCTTGCTTGAAGCTCACTATGTGCATTCTTTAAATTAACAAACAAGTCATTAATTAAAGAAGCTTCCTTTGACATACTCTTAAGAGAGTCATTGGCACTTGACAAATCAAGTGTCAATTTATCAACCTTCACCTTTTCCTCAACTAGAGTTTTCTTAAGGGCAAGGTTTCTTTCCTTTTCAAGGATAAGCATGTCTTCTTGCCTCTCAAGAGTCTCTTTTATCTTTTCCAATTTCTCCATTAGTTTTTTAATTTGTTTATAGCCCTTTTTGCCAAACTCATTTATCATGTTTCTTTCTAGTTCGGCCTCCTCCTCATCTAGGTTATCTCCTATGTCACTAGATGTTAAAGGAGTGGATGATGGAGGAGCGGAAGCATTTAATACCTTAGTCCCTTGAGCCATAAGGCAAATGGAAAATTCATCATCACTTTCGAAGAAGTTGTTGAAGAGTCTTTGAGTTGGTGTAGGGGCTTGAATAGCAAGAGTTGCTATTTCTTCTTTGTCGGAGTCATCACTTGACTCCCAACCTTCACCAACATGGGCATTGCCATGTTTCTTCTTGTATTCCTTGCTCTTCTCCTTGTACTTCTTCTCTTTATCATTGTACTTATTCTTTGATTTATTGTCTTCCTTGTCATTTTTCTTGTGAGGACAATCGGCGATGTAGTGACCTTTCTCGCCACACTCATAGCATCTTCTTTGGTGAACCGGTTTCTTGTCACTTCTTCTCTTCATGAACTTCTTGAAGTTCTTCACCATCATGGCGGTCTCTTCGTCGGTGCTATCATTATCACTTGAGTCTTCTTTCTTCTTAGACTTTAAGATCTTCTCTTTTGACTCATTCTTGTTGCTTGGTTCGGCCTTTAGAGCAATTGTTTTGACTTCACTTTGTTCAATAGACTTGGACACATCCAAGTTGTTCATCTCATGGAATTGCAAATTGTTGAACAACTCCATAGGTAGCATATGCTTAAACTTTCTTTTGTCTCTAATCATGGTTGCAAGCATTGGATTCTTAGGCGCATATGCTCTAAGCATTTTCTTGGTGACTTTGTGCTCATCCCAATCCTTACTACCAAGCATCCTTATCTCGATCACAAGAAGCTTCAAGCGATCATGCATTTCTTTAAGATTTTCATCTTTCTTCATGACAAAAGATTCAAGTTCCCCTTGAAGAACATCCATATTTCCTTTCTTAACCACATCCGTTCCTTCATGAGACAATTGGAGTGTATCCCAAATGTCCTTTGCAATTTCAAGCCCTCTTATCATGTTGTATTCATAAGAGCTTAGAGAGCTTCGAAGAACCATCACGGCTTGAGCATTTCGGAAGAAGTCGTGTTCTTGCTCTTTTGTGTGAGGGGGGTTGGCGTTGATATCCACACCTACAACCACAATAGTCCAAAGAGAAGGGTGAAGACCATATAAGTACATTTTCATATCATCGCTCCAACGAGCATAGTCACTCCCATCAAAGTGAGGAACCTTTCCCATTGGAACCGATGTAAAAGCAAGGTTAGCGGGATCAAGAGTTCTATGAGAGGAAGAAGTCTCATATGAATGAGACACCGCATGAAGTCCTGCAAGAATTTCTTTCTCCTTTAACTTCTTCTTGAGAAGCTTTTGTGCTTTCTTCTCGGCTTGTTCGGCAATCTTCTTTCATATCTTCTCACTTTGTTTCTTCTTCTTCTCCGCTTCCTCCAAGCTTTCATCAACATCGCTTATAGCGAAGTCGTCATCATCATCTGAGCATGATTCCACAACCACATGTTCTTTCTCGGAGGATGCACCAATACCGGAGTTATCACCGATCCCGGCCATAGTGTGTTTCCCTTAGCGGTTAAGCATTAATCAAGGGATTAGGCTCTGATACCAATTGAAAGGATCAACACTAGGCCTAGAGGGGGGAGGGTGAATAGGCCTTGTTCGAATTTTCCTGAAAATCTTGACAGAAAATCGTCAGGGGCCGGATGATCCGGCACTAGGTCGGATCTTCCGGGGGTCGGATGATCCGGCCTAGGGTCGGATCTTCCTGCCGGGAGAAAGTAACTAACCACTAAATTCGATATATACTTGAAATTTGACAATTCCCTTTGAATACAAAGTTGGCAAAAGGTATTACAAAGCCTATGCAGGTATCCAATGTGAGAAATCTACACCTATCTAGTAGATCGGGTCAAAACAAGCTCAAGAACAATATGAGCAACAATAAGTAAATGGAGGCACACGATTTAATCCGAAGTTCACTCCACAAAGGAGCTACGTCTCCGTTGAGATGCTCACAAAGAGCCGGGCTGTCACTAGCCCCAAGTCTCTCACAATCAACCACAAAGGAGGATTGAGTTACTTACTATTGATCTCACAAAGAGATGGGTAATACAAACTTCCGGGAGCTCAAACCACAAAGGAATGGGAGCTTCCCAGCACCTCTAACCGTCTAGGAGCAATGCTCCAAGAGTAACAAATGCAAATCGACGAATCGAGGATGCTTCAAGTGCTTCTTGAGATGAACAAGAGAAAACCCGCGAAGTGCTCTCTTTCCACACCCCAACTCTTACTTTCTCTCAATCCCTAGGTGAATCTTGGCAAGAATCAAGCTCTTGGATGGAGGAGAGAGTGAAAATCAATGCTGTGCAGGGGTGTTAGGTCGTGGGGGAGAGCAGCCATGAATGAGGGGGGTGAAAGGGTATAAATACCCCACCCTCCTCAAGTGACCGTTATGTGTAAACTGAGGGGTACCGGATCATCCGGCCTATAGCCGGATCATCCGACTCAGCACACACTTTGAGCACAAACAGCTCTCCAGAAATCCCAGGGCCGGATCATCCGGCCATAGGGTCGGATCATCCGGCAAGCGACAGAGGGTTTCAGGCGTAGGGGCCGGATCATCCGGCCTAGGGCCGGATCATCCGACCCATGGCAGTGAGGAGAAATCAGCCAGGCCGGATCATCCGGCCTGAGGCAGAGAGTTTTGGCTGGCAGGCCGGATCATCCGGCATAGGGCCGGATCATCCGACCCAGATGAGTTTGGGAGAAAGGTTATCTCAAAGAAAGTATTTCATCAAAAATTGAAGCACCTTGACAACCTAGATCAATCGACAGCATCCCCCTTTATAGTACGGTGGTCCTATACTCAAATTCAAAATGAAAATTTGAATTAAATAATCAGTGAACTCCACCACCATACATATTTGAATTGGGGACCTTCTTTTCTTCTTCTTCTTAAATCTTTCATTTTATTCCTGCACACTACTGCATCAAAGCATCATATCCCAAATTGTGATTGTCAAGAATCACCAAAATCAATTAGGGGCCTAGATGCACTTTCAATATGTCCTTAGCATACACCGAGAATGGAGGGTAGTATGCGAAAGGCCATGTATGCCAGTAGTTACAATAATCTTCAGTAGCACTTAAGGTTTTAAGGTTCGGCTCCTCGTAGGAGTGAATTTTTTAGAATTTAACGGTGTTATGCTTTCAGTAGCAGTGGTAGGCGACGTTCCCATTGACAGCGAGACGTCTATGGTGACTTCGTCAATCTTGAGGATTTACCGGCTTAATCTCTTGGAGGTGCTCATAAGGGTAGGGTCGTGTGCGTGTTTTCATATGGGTGAGTGTGTGTGCATGTTTGTGAGCGTCCGTATCTGTATACTATGTTTAAAAAGAAGAATGAAGGATAGTGTGTGGACGATTTTGAAAAACAGACAGCAGGAAAGGTTTTGTTTCCATCAGATTAGGCAGTGATGAGCCATCTACGATAAGAGGTTACTAGGTGCATTTGGCAAAGATACAATTTCTTTACTCCTTGTTTTCAAATTTATGGTTTTTATAAATGTATTGAATTAGGCACTTTTATGCAAATGTTACGTGCTGCTTTTATTGGGTATTGGTGCTCAAAAAATGTACGTTAGGTGGGATATAATTCATATGTGAAATACCATTTTGGGTTAATATGTTTCTAGATTTTACTAGTACGAAAGAGAAACTGTTTTACAATAGGCTTCCGTTTGGAATTTTAGAATTGAATTCCATTCTATAATTATAATTTAGATATAAATCTATTAAGTTGATTATATACGGAATATATTTATATACTATTGTTGGCTATACGAGAGATACTTATATGCTATATTTTTACTATAAAGGGGTGAGCCAAATAGCGTGCTACAGGTTACGAAATAGAAACATAGCTTGGTGCTATATAAAATCAATTTTCATTTCCCACTCTATGAATTTAGCATAGTCTTATATCTAAACTTTACAAAGTGGTTATAAATTGATGGGATGTCAAATTCTAAACCAAATAGCCTAGTTTATTAAGTAGATTTTAATTCCTTCAAAATAAAAGGATCCAAACGTTCCTAACCAGAACCAGAATTGTTGGTTTGTTAGGGATTCACGAGTTCATGAACATAAAAATATTGTGAAACCGGGCCTTGATTCCCGACAAGGCTAGAATGGTGCACAAATGTTAGTTTGATCCAACACTAGAAAGTCCAGTTGAACTCCCTGTAGGATTGATTAAATCCTCGGGCTAATGCCCAATATAATTTGATGTCCAGCCCCATTCATACTCTAATGTGTCGGAAAACTTAAGAATTGATTGCTTCCTATAGATCAAATTCAGCTATCAAGTCCCTGTTTAACAGAGAGGATTAGTTCACCCTAGCATGGACCGGGGCTTCTATTTCTAGCGCGCGATGGGCAGGTGCGCTGTCGTAGAAGGACGGCAGCCGGCTATAGGGCTCCCCTCCACTTGTATGCACAACCGTTGCCACGTCTCACACGTACATCAAGAAAACGAGAACATAACTTACTATTAGCATATCCACGTGGTAAAGAAACATATCTTATAAATTAGATATTCAAATTAAGTTTGGACTGCATTATTATATTTTCCATGATTAAATCTTCAAAATAAGATCACAGTTAAATATGTTTGGATGATTTTTTAATTAGAACAATTTGATGGTGAAATTAGAACAAATTTCATGTTCCACCCTAAAAAAATATGAATTATTCTAGAACAAACAAAAATATTACATATGTATTCCATCAAAAATTAGAAATTGTTAGAAGAAAATAAAGTGTTCTGGAACAAGATAAAATATTTATAAAATATAAATAGTTCTGGAACAAATCAATATATTTTAGAAAAATATCATCTAAATGTATTCAAATGTGGTCTAGTTTTGAAGATTTTACCCTAAAAAATATAATGGTGCAGTCGAAATGATTAATTTGTGGGATAGAGTAATTTTTTGTTTGGATATATGTGTTAAAAAAAAATCGAGACACATAATAAGGTGCGTCCGCCTCTTTCTGCGATGTGTCCTCCTGCTATGCGTCCGCTCCCGCTCGCATGAAATCACCGCTCTGTTCTTTTCCTTTTTTTTCGAATTTTCATAGCATGTACTCCAACATATGCATGGAGATTCCAGTCAGTGATTCCACCTGCGCGCCCTCCTCCTCTCTCGGCTCTCGCTGCCACGATGGGCCCACAGCCCCCCGCCTTCCTCCCTTGCTTCACCGCCGCCGCGGCCGCGCGCGCCCTCTCCGTCTCCGCCCGTCCCCACCACCCGACGCCCTACCCTTCTCCCGCCGCCGCGGCGCCCGCCTCCAGCCCGCACGCCTTCCACGCGCACCTCGCGTCCGTCGCGCCGCAGCTCCCCTCCCTCCTCGCCGCGCTCTCCCGCGCCCGCGCCGCGCGGCTCCCGCTCCCCCCGGCCACCCGCGCGCTCGCCGCCACCGCGTTGCTCCGCCATGGCCGCCTCCCGGATGCCCTCGCGCACTTCAGACTCCTCCCGGACTCCGATCCCACCGCCCCGCTCCCCGCGCCGCTCTGCAACTCACTGCTCGCCGCGCTCGCGTCGTCGGCCGGGTCCCTTGCCCACGCGCGCAAGGTGCTTGACAGAATGCTCGCGGGGGCCGTCGAGCTGGACACCGTCGGATTCGGGGTGTTCGTCAAGGCCGTGGGCAGGAAAGATGACGGACTGACCGAGGTCCTGCGGTTGGTGGATGTGGTGGGCCGTCAGGGGAGCAGGATTAACAGGTCGGTGGTGGCGGCAATGGTCATTGACGGTATGTGTAGGGAGGGGAGAATTGAGGGTGCTTGGCGTGCTCTGGAGGAGTTGAGGCTGCGCGGGTGGAAGCCGGATTTCGTGGCGTACAGGATAGTGGCCGAGGAGTTCAGGGTGGCGGGGAGGGTGGAGGAGGAAGGATTGATCTTGAAGCAAAAGAGGAAGCTCGGGGTCGCACCGAGGAAGGCTGAGTACAGGGAGTGTGTGCTCGAGTTGGTGTCCAACAGGCTGGTTACAGAGGCGAAGGAGATGGCAGAGGCGGTTGTGTTGGGCGATTTCCCGATTGATGATGATGTGCTCAATGTTTTGGTCGGTTCAGTGTCTGACATTGATGTTGATGGTGCTGCCATGTTCTGCAAGTTCATGATGGGGAAGGGGAGATTTCCAAGCACCGAGGTGCTTGTGAACCTTTGCGAGAACCTTTGCAAGAGCAATAAGGGCGACGAGATGTGGGAAATTTTCAGGGTGCTTCTGGAGAAAGGGTATTGTAAGAATGCAAGGGACTACCATTTGGTCGTGTCATTCTTGGGCAAGGCTGGCAAGGTTAGGGAGGCATATGATGTGCTCAAGGAGGTGAAAAGAAAGAGACTAGAACCTGACATTTCGTCGTATAATGCTCTCATGGAAGCATTATGTCGAAATGACCTTCTTAGGCCGGCCAAGAAGTTGTGGGATGAGATGTTCACCAGTGGGTGTTGCCCAAATCTGCATACATACAATATACTCATAACAAAGTTTACAGAAATGGGCGAAAGTCAACAGGTCCAACAGCTGTTTGATCATATGTTCCAAAAAGGAGTGGCTCCAGATTGTGCAACATACACATCCTTCATCACTATGCTATGCCAGGAAAATAAGTATGAACAGGCCCTGGAGATCTTTAAGAAATCTTTGACACAGGACGCTGAAGTGGCTAGTTCAGTGTTGAGTATGTTTATCCTTGCACTCTGCAACCAAGGTACAAATGACGTTTGGCTGCTGCTCAATTTGCTTTTTTTTCGATCAAGAAAAAATTGCTTTTTATATCTCATTTGAACAATTTCTATGGCATAATATGTTGCAGGTAATTTCAAAGCAGCATTGAGCGTTATGTGTTCTGTTCCATCTCATGTTGAGAATTTGAATTCCCATGTCATCTTGCTGAAGAATCTAATAGACGTTGGAGAAGTAGAAATGGCCGTGGAGCACCTAGAATGGATTAGGAGCAACTGCAGCTCTAATTTTCAGAACATAATGAATGAACTCATGGCTTCTCTATCCACATCTGCCAGTCTTCAAAATGTGACAAAGCTGATACAGTGTCTACACTCACAGAGGCTTGTTGATGATGCTGACCCATGGATGAAGTTGATGTGAAATGTATATGCTTGAATTGCAATTTTTCAATGAGTAATACATCCACCTTGCAAAAGAGGAAAGAGTGATTGAGACTATTATGTGGATTGCTTAGGCACAAAACTGTATTACAGAAATAAGATCTGTATTGCAGTTATGAAGTATCACAGCCTCTCTGTTTATGCCTATCAAAAAATGGCCAGGTTACGAAAGACACTGGAAAATGTACAGCGTATCCTAGCTGTTTTCCTTTTCTTGTGTTTATGTACCATGTTGTTTTCCTCCTCTTTTTGCTAGATTTAGCGACAATGCATCTTACTGTGTATGTTCCAAAAAAATGAATCCAGTAGTGAGAATTATACCATGAGATGGAGATACGATCAATCTCATATTTATTTCTTCTCATTGCAGGTCTTGAACTGCAGTTTTATCTCTGTAGTCATCTTGGAAGATTTCATCTGTCTCTGTAATCATGGGTCACTAACAACTGGTCAATGGTTGTTACTTGTTAGTATGCTAGGTTCATCTGATATAACACATTCTTATATCTTGGTACATACTTGACTTACCAATTTACCATAACATTTTATTTTTATTTTCAGTATATTTTATATTTCCCCAATATTATGTGTCTCCTGAATCAGTAAGAAAACTTATGCATGTAATCATACGGAAAAGTTGAGCTTATACAGGCACATTGAATCTCTATAATTGTGTGATATCTCTTCTCCTTTCATTGCTCATTTGTGCTCTGAGTGCCGTGCCTTTGTAAGGTAGAATAATAATGTGCCTTCTGCAGAATCTACCAATACTTGAAATGACTCAAATGATAAAATGAGATCCCTTGTGATCCTTGGAGTATCCTGTGGTTTAGTAATGAACACTGGAGAGTGGAGACTGCTGTGAAAGCATTGCCTTAGTATGGCTTAGACTCATTGACATTACTTTAACTGTAGTTACATCCTCCATCGGCCTTCTCTTGTATGATTTGTATAACTTACATTATTAATCTTCACCATTGTGATACATATCATGATTTTTTCCCTGACAAACTCATTTTCTCCTTGCAGTTGTTTAACCTCACATCTATTGAATGTATTATCTACCACTTCATCAACTGACACTGAGAGATGTATTCTCACAGCTCTTCATCAGGTTTCACAGCTCTTCATTTTCTCCTCTTTTTTAAGTTTGCACGGAATCTAAGAGTCACACTTGAGGGCAGGCCAGCCCAAATTGTACTGATTCGTAATAGATTCTGAATGTAGAATTGGGCGCTTACCATGCACTTGTTGTCTTCCTGTGCATGAAGAACTCCATCCCTAAGAGGCAGACAGTCCAACAGGGAAAAAGATCTCAAAATCAAATCAATGTTCATGCTGCATCATTTGCCTGTAACGCTGAAAGAGGACCTTCAGCTTTCATACCTTTGGCTGCCCCTGACGGCCTTTGAAGATGGCTGCTTTCTCTCACCCAAAGTTAGGATCAAGAGCGCAACCCTGGCAATGTCCTGAGTCCTGACTGGAAATTTAGATGACTATTCCTTGTACCAGTACGTAGTTTCATTTGGCTATTGGGCTAAGGTTTTGGAAAGTACTGTAAGACAGGTAGAACCATATTTTCAGTAATGTTATATGAGTGTATCTGATCATAATATTTATAGCAAATATATTGAGAGAAAACAATAGCCAGCAATGCAAGGCTAAGAGACCACAGAATGTACCTATATGACATGTACCAAAGCAAGGAGGCAATTCGTTCCTCTTATTCATCAACTGTGAAGAGGGAAAAAATTCACCCAATGAAGAAATTGATTAACATCTCCGAAACCCTTCCTAAACCCCTCCAGATCAGTCCCACTCCTCATCGCTGATCATGTCGTCCTCGTCCCTGGGCGGCCGGACGACGATCAACACCTCGGCGGCGGCAGTGGTGATGCCCTGCTCAGCCAGCTTTTTCCCTCTCTCCACCACGAGCCGGCCTTCCTTCTCGAGGACGTAAAGCCCCTGCTCCGCCACCTCCTTCTGGCCCCGGTTGGCAATGACCAGCACCGGCTCCTCCTCCGCCGTCCGCCACGGCAGCCTGCGCCCGTCAGCCAGCTCGACCACGACCGCCTCCTCCGCGGCCGCGGCGACGGGGCCCCATCCGGGAACGACGGCCCACCGCGCCCACGCCTTGTCCACCTCGACGATGCCGAGGTCCACGTCCGTCTTGGTCCGCCTGGGCGCGGACTCCATGGCGGCGACGCCGTCCGTCTCCCGCACTACCGGCAGCAGCAGCACGGTGGTGGCCTCGGCGACCTCGCCGTACTGGAGGCGCACCACGTTGACGGCTGGGCGCGCGACGGCGTCGTCGTCGTCCTCCTCCACCTCCTCGCCGGCGGCCTTCTTCCTTGCGCGCTCCATCTCGAGCTCGACGCGCGCCCTGGCCGGGTCGGTGGCCACCACCTGCAGCGCGCGTTCGAGCTCTGCGATGCGGTCCTCGACGTTGATGGCCTCCCGCGACTGCCGGAAGCGCGCGAAGGCGAGGCAGTCGCCGGGTGAGGCCCCGTCGAATTCCCCCCATCCGTCGTCGACCCCGCGGCGTCGCGGGAAGTCCTTCATGGAGCGCGCGAGCTCCCGCACGCCCTTGGGCTCGAGGCGGTAGTCGATGGCGTGCTTTGCGGCGTCGGCGCGCTGGCGCGCGTTGAGGAATCGGAGCTCGTACAGCAGCTCGGGCCCGCTGTAGGAGTCGAAGTAGGCGAGCAGGTCCGGCGGGAAGGCGGCGGTCTCGCTGATGAGCGAGTCGCGGACCTGCGACGCGACGACGAGGCAGTTCTGCTCGACGCCGGAGATGCCGGTGGCCTCCTCGATGGAGGACGGGGTGAAGCCGTCCCGGGAGAGCGCGGAGATGAGGGGCGCGTACTCGTGCCACTGGCCCATGCGGTCGCGGAGGACCTCGAGGCGCTGGGTGAGGTCGAGGGTGCGGTAGTTGGCCGGCAGCGGGGACGGCGGCGGGTGGTAGGGCCGGTAGAGCTGGCCCGGCGGCGCCATCGGGGGCGGGGTGAAGGGGAGCTTCCGGTCGCCGCCGCGGCCGCCGGTGCTGCCGCCGCCGCCGGGGAGCAGGATGGCGCTCGCGGCGATGTGGCTGGCGCGGCGGCGGAACGACGCGGCTGCGCGGCGTGGCGCGCGGTGGTGGCGCGGCGCGGCGGAGGCCGCGGCGGGGTGGGAGAGGGAGAGCATGGTGGTGGCGATAAGGGGGAGGAGGGAAGCCAGAGCTTATCGCTATCGGGCTTGGCTTAAAGGCAGCTCCAGCGTGCGATGGAATCGAATCGTGGGCTACCCAGACCGAACAAAGCACGTAGCGACGATCGGCGTTTCGTTGTCAGACCATGGAGCTTGATTCGACGCCCGGACGCGGCCTGCCCAGGCTCGTGTAAAGATGGCAACAACGGGTGAACTATCCGCAGATATTGCCTCTGAATATCTATACCCGCGATCTAAAAACTATATCCGAATCCATATCCGTTACCCGCAACGGATAGCAAACCGTATCCATATCCGTTACCCGCAGGTAACGGATATCCGCGGATATATCCGTTTGTCCAATAACAAGACTTCAGATATCGGTAACGGATATCCGCGGATATATCCGTTTGTCCAGTAACAAAACTTCAGAATTATTCAAAGGATAAATTAGCATACAGATTTTTAGTTGCATAAAAAATACATAAATATCCAGCAGAATTAAATCTAAATTGTTCAAATAATAAAATTACAAACACAAAAACTCACTTGACCAAATAAATATCTCATCCAGAATCAGCACCCAACACACAAGATTCTTCTTTGATGTCCTCTTCGTTATCTTTAAGGCAAGACAAAAACTGTTGAATCTTCCATTATCAACAGATTCATCATCTAAAATGAAGTTACATTGATATTATTATCTACATGCTTCAAATATAACATATTAGCAAAGCAATAAAAAGTTTGTTTACCTTGAAGAGTCTAACGAAGCCAACTTTAGCTACACATCAAAGCTTCCAACATTTTAGGAATAAGACGACTGCGATGATCACTTAAAAGCCTCCCACTTGTACTAAAAGCAGATTCAGATGCAACAGTGGTGATTGGAATAGCTAAAATATCTCTAGCAATTAGCCTCAAAGTTGGATAACGAGTTCCCTCTAACTTCCACCAACCAAGAATGTCAAAGTTATCATTGTCATAATTAGGAAGAGTTTCTTCTTCCAAATATCGATCCAGCTCATTCTTACTTCTAACAAAAGTATTAGTCTTCTTATTTGCAGCAAGTGTCTTAAAAATGGACAGCACTGCAGCTGCACTAACATTAGAAGATCCACTAGAAGAGGAAGTTATAAACTCTGGTTCTTTCACTTGGTAATGCTTCATCAATTCAGTTAGCAATTTATGGGCATCTGAGACATGTTGTTCAGCTACTTCTTCACCAAACAAAGCAATATAACAAGCATGCAACATTGTCATCTTAAGACGTGGATCCAGAATCACAGCAACAGCCATAAGCCCATGGATGTCAGTCCAATACTTATCAAACTTTGCTATCATAGCAGCTGACATTTTTCTAATAATTTTATTCTCATCATGACCCCAATTATTCATTTTGAGTTTAACTTCACACACTTTAGGAAAGAAAAGATTACCAGTCACATATTTTGTTCCAGAAAACAGCATGGTTAACTCATAGAATATTTTCAATTTCTCACAAACAATAGTTGCAAAAGTCCAATCATGATGAGTTGGGCACATATAGTTTCTATCAAGGTCACCTAAACGTTCAAAAACCTTCCTATAACGAATAACAACACTAAGCATGATAAAAGTTGAGTTCCATCTAGTTTTGCAATCTAGATTCAGCGTCCTATCCAATCTAACATTTTCATCCATGGCTGTTTTCTCAAATTTTTCGTACCTCTTTGGTGTAGCAATCCAATAAGCAACCTATCTCGAATAGCTGCAATAGAATCTGTAATAATTTGTATACCATCTCTCACAATTAGATTAAGAATGTGAGCACAATACCTCATGTGCAGCACCCTTCCTCTTAATAACATATGATTTGCACCAAGTCTTGTCTCCATTAGACCAACCATACTATCATTGGTGGTGCAATTGTCAAGGGTCATCGTTGAGATCCTACGGTCGATATCCCAACTTTGCAAACATTTGTGCAATGCATTACATATAACTTCTGCTGTACGAGGACATGGAATATAAATAAACCTGTACAACCAGTAGAAAAACAGCTAGTGAACACAACAAAAACAACCAATTAAAAAATATTCATAACACTTATGTAAGAAAGTGCACTATGCTAAAGGAATCACCTCAATATGCAGCTTTTAAGTGTCCATGAATCATTAATGAAATGTCCTATAACGGCCATATAGCCCCTTTTTTGATTATCAGCAGTCCAAAGATCAGTTGTAACAGCAACACGACAATCGGTCTTTTGCAAAAATATTCTTGCTTTCCTTTTCTCCCCCTCATAAAAACTCATGATATCCCTTCTAATAGTATTCCTGGTTCCCAATTTAAACAAAGGTTGCAATGCACTAACAAACTTACGAAATCCACGGTGATCAACAATGGACAATGGATACTCATGCAGTGTAATCATAAAATAAAGTGCTCTTCTAGCTACATCTTGATTGAATATATAATTTTCTACGGCCACTTGCCCCTTCTCTGATGTAGCAAACCTCAAATTAGTTTGTACTTTTACTCCTTTCTTCTTTTGATTATAAACACAAGATTTCAAATGTGCATGTAAATGTGATGTACCATTTTTTGTGATGCCCGAAAGTTTCTTCTTGCAATGTTTGCATTTAGCCTTCGATACTCCATCAACTTCTACGGGTTTAAAATCACTCCATCAACTTCTAATGTTTAAAATCACTCCATCCTTAGGCTCGTGGGAACCAACTGCTGGGCCAGACTGCCGGGATGTAAAAGATACGGAGATTTCTAGCGTTTCTGCAGGTTTGATGGAATTCACTCCGTGCCCGTGCGTGGTTCACTCGGGTAACCAATCATCCGCTCTGCGTAGTCATGCTCCTGGCAACCAATCAGAAGGCTCTCAACCTAACCCGAATCCAGCACACCTATTGCAGGTTAGAATTCTAACCTATTGCGTAGACTGCAGGGAACCAATCAGATCCGAAATAATCGCCAACGACGCGCTGTGGCTGGATCCGCGATTAGGGTTCTTCTGGAAAACAAATCTTTTACGGTAACTGCAGAGGCACTGTGCCACTGCTATGTGAGCCCCGGTTGCCATCAGGTCTGCATGGCAGTGGCGCAAGTCCCTTCTTCCCGATACCCCATGAACAAACAAGGTTATTATCCAAACGAAGAGAAAAATCGATCTGATCCCAATGCTTTAAAGAAACAAGCTAACAAATAGAAAACTTGTTTCTTGGGCTTGGAGAAAAACAGAAATCGACCCAGGTCCGCATGCATCTGGACCACGGACTACCTTGATGGACAGGTCATGGCAGATGCCTACGAGCATATCCTCCTCGGCGCGGGCGTCGTCATCAACCGGAGTACCGGACGGGGGCGCGTGCAGCGTGCTTGGGCTGCTGAGCCTGACGAGCATCGCCTCCTCGAGGAGGTCCTCGACGCACGCATCTCTTTGGCTGGCCCCAGTAGCGCGACGGCGAGCCGCATGAGCGCTACCAAGGACCTGTCCTACTTGATCCACGGGCTGGTTGACCTGTGAGCTGTTTGGAAAGGTTAAAGCCGAACATTAAATTTTAGCATATATTAGTATTTATATTTATGTTAAAATTTTAAAATCTCATCTAAAGTTTAGGCTAACCTATTAGCACTCCTATTTGAAATTACTAGTACTAAAGCTTAGTACTTGGATTCAAATGGGCCTTGAACCGCTCTTATCCATGGCTAATTTTTTTTTTTATACGAGAAACGCAGTATAGATGTAGACACTCATGTACGCTTATGTACACTCATCTCTATAAATACACGCATGCGATCCTACTTTTATGAGTTATTGTTAAAGACTGAACCTGATGATTTTTAAGATTGACGAAGTTATCATAAAATTTCAAGACGCATCGTCAGTTAGGAAAGTAGGGAAGGGAGCAGTGAAAGAAAGAGGAATGAGACACGGACGGGCGCTGGCATTCTTTCCGTCGGAGAAAGGACGGACGCGGGTAATTGAGTTTTTTTATTTTACGTGGGTCCCACGAACGGGCGACAACACTGCAGCTACGCATTGTTCAATTACCGTGGCCTGCACAAGTTAGAACCAGCGCTGGAGGTGCCCCTATCCTGCTTCGTGGACGCCGCAACGGTTATTATGGCCAGCGCGGTGTGGTGTGTCGGTTGGGCCGATCAGTGTCCCTGCCGTTGGCCTTTCCGCGCGGATTCGCCTCGCCAGCGCTGTGCCTGTGCGACTGCGCGAGAGCGAGAGCGAGAAACATGGGGCCTGGATGGAGCGAGGCCATGATCGTCTGGCTCTGAACGAATATCCTGAACCAGGGCCAGGATATTTCACACTATACGAGAAAATAGTTTAATTTCGTCGGCCAGAAACTATTAAAAATAACTAGAAAACCATCGAAAATATATATATTTGTCGGTCGGTCGATGAAAATCGACGGAATAAAATCGATAAAAATGAAAGTATTTTCGTCGGCAACCGACAAAAATATATTTATTTTCCTCGGCCAAGACAGCCGACGAAAATATATACCATATTTTTGTCGACCAGCACAGCCGAAGAAAAAGATATAGTTTGTTTCGTCAGCCTCGAAGACCGACGGAAATAATCGTAGTTAGTTTCGTCGGCTTCCACAGCCGAGGAGAATACTGAAGCATATACAGTATTTTCCTCGGTCCCCTGGCCGACGAAAATACTGAGCGCCTACTAAAAAAAGTAGATGTTGCATACTAGTTTTCCGAAATTACAGATAACAGTTAATTAATATAAAAATAGTCATCCATAAGCATAACATACCACAGCATTCATACATCATCACGCAATCATGAAATATGTCCCATGAGTGCAATAATGAAATCCATAGTCTAAATGACATATATATGTCAACCAAACCCAAAAGGATAAATCAATGAGGGGTAATATTATGTCTGCTGCCATCGTCACCTCCAGAAATATTATGCGCTGTCGATGGTGGTGTGGACAGACTGCCAGAAACTCCTCGAGTATGACTGCTCGTCGAATCCTAGTTATACGAAAAAATTACCACTTGTGGAGATGGTACATGCATGTATGGTACAAAAGTCGGCGGTGGTGGAGGAGGCGAAGGAAGAGGTGATAAATTAAATTGTGATCCAAGGGTAGCCGCTAACATTTTTCTAAAATACCGATAATAGATCAAGTATTTTATACCAATGAAAAGTACACAACGACTTAAAAAATATCAAACTTGCATAAGTACTTGAAGTTGTCGTTGCTGAGCGAAAAAACCTTGCATGTACTCATGTTATTGCGTTTCCCACTCCTCTTGGCTCTGCATGCCTCTCTATGCTTCCTTATCTACTCCTGCAGTCGATTTTCCCTTTCGTAGCCCCGAGAACTCGGAGAGGACTGAGAAGACCTCGCCTCACTCAAAGCACTACTTATCTCAATAACGTCATTCAACATGCTGAACCTGCCATACTTCTTCCCTCCCCCGCTTGAGTATAAGGCACCGATATCCTCATCACTCCTCCTCCAATCGTACTCCTCCCCATGACGTGCCACCATTTCATCACCATATCTCATCTACCATTCAAGCAAGCAATATTAATACAATATTCGAATCATCGCTTAATTGAAATCAAATTATTTTACTGACTAGAGTCTGTATAGCACTCTCACTGCAAAGTAACTCTGTCTGTGTAGGATCTACGCCGTAGTAGCTTCAAATGTATGTCTCAATGTAGCTTGGGGCCACCCCACTTTCTACCTCTTGCCAAAGAAAAAATTGTGATATTGCAAGCAAGCACATAATAATCAAATTGAAATAATAAACACCTACCATTCGACGAGCCAAACGAAGGTGTCCATCGACCCCATTTTGTGTAACCCGTGGTCCTGCTTGACGATTAGCTCTCTTCATCTTGGATTTTTCCACAAAGCTAGGTGCAGTCCAATAAGCACAAAGTGCTCGCTAATCATCTGGATATTTTCACAACAAGGCAAACCGCTAATATCAACTTGAAGATACTCATCCTCTTGGAGATATATCTCAGAAACGTCCAGTTTCTTGTTCATATCTTGCTGCTTTATTTTCTTGTGTATAATCAAACACACTGTATACGAGCATTGGACATCATGTCCCTAACCACCTTCATTGTTGTCTTGTCAAACACAAAAAGAGCCATAACTTGTAAGCACTGCTCCCCCCTCCGGCAAACGATACCTATCCTAAACAGAAAAATAAATTAGTTAGACAAATCAAATAGAATGTTATACAAGTTATGACAAAAATAGTACCTAGAACTATGAGAGCCAAGAACATATACTCATCCTTCATGCATAATGATGGTGGAAGATTGTATGGAATTGTAATCACTGGCTAACATGAGTATGGGGCAGCATTTGAGTTAAAAGGGAGTGAAGCAATCAGTGGCCAACCCAACACGCACATTCCGGGAGTCTCTTGCAAAACTTAGATCATAATGATCGAGAGCCTTCCAAGCCGTACCATCACATGGATGACTCATGCATCCTGTATTATTAGGAATTCTCTTTTTGTGCTATCTCATATATTTTGCAATCTTCTTAGATAGGTACAACCGTTAAAGTCTTGGTTTCAAAGGTAGGTACCGTAACACCTTAACGGGCACACTTGTTATCTGTATACTTCCATCTTTGTTCACCACCTTCTTATATCTGCACTTCTTACAAAACGAACAATACTTGAGATTTTCATTTTTCTTTCAAAATAACATGCAATTGTTCTTACACACATGGATTTTCTGATACGGCATCACTAAACCAGCCAACAATTTCTTTGAGTAGTAAAAGTCTTTCAGGAACTTGTGAGGTTTGAAAAGCATGTCCAATATCAAATCAACAAGATTATTATAACAACTTACTGAAAAATTGTACTTCGACTTAATAGCCATTAACCATGTCACAGCAGCAAGCTGTGATAAAGTAGTGGTCCCATGTAATGGTCCTTTTGATAACGCAAGCAGACCAAAATATTCCGGGACCTCAACAGCATTGTCAACATGTTCGACAAAATCATCCATCATTGCATCTATCCTATCTTCATTTTCCTCAAAACTATCAACTGGGTTGTATGCCTCCTGCTCCTGTGACTCCCCATGCTCGTACCACCTCTCATAATTCGGCATGAAATCAAACTTGCAGAGGTGACGCTCTGTATCAATGTTGACTTGACGAGAACAATTCTGACACTTGTTACATGGACACTTTGCCAAACCACCGCCAGGAGATAAGAAAAATACATGATCCATAGAAGCTTGTGTGTTGACCATCCACTCTCGCGTAGGCATTATGTTACTTCTCGAACCATCATCCAACTTCGAACATCTCCCATTTTATCAAACTAGCTACTTCATTAACAAAAATGAGAAATATTATTTCATTAACGATAGTAAGCATATGTAACACAAATCTTTTTAGATATCATTAATAGTATATATTTTCTAAGAAATGAATCAGAAATCTTATAAGAATCAGAAATTTTCTACGAACAGAACCACAAATATAGGTACAATAAGAACAATTATATTTCTAATAGGATTAATCAAAAGATAACTACAATCAACAGGTTAATACCTGAGCTCGAGCAGGGGAGGGCTGAGAAGAGTGCGTCGGCGACGGCGCCGGAGGCTGCTTGCGGGGTTGGCGGCGCGTACAAAGAAAACGGCATTCAGAATAGGTGTGGGGGCGGCAACGGCGGCGCGCGGAGGCGGCGCGTGGGGGCGGCAGCTGTGGCGGCAACGACGTGCGGGGTTGGCGGCGCGTACAAAGAAAACAGCAATCGGAGGTGCGGGTTGGCAGCAGGGGCGGCAACTGTGGCGGCAGCGACGTGCAGGGTTGGCGGCACCTACAAAGAAAATGGCAGTCGGAATAGGTGCAGGTTGGCAACAGCGGCGCGCGGGGGCGGCAACTGTGGCGGCGGCGGCGCGCAGGGGCGGCGGCTGCGCATGGGATTAGCGGCGCGTACAAAGAAAACGTGCGTGGAGCTAGCTCGCTCGCTACTTAGGGCAACTGTATTTTCGTCGGCTCAAATAAGACCGACGAAATTACACTTATTTTCGTCGGCCTCAGTTAAGCTGACAAAAATATAACTTTTGTTTTTCATCGGTCCAGACCAGGCCGACAAAAATAAGTGTAATTTCGTCGGCTTGGTTAAGCCGACGAACTAATTTAGTAGTTTTCATCATATTGTCATAGGCCGACGAAAATAAACGTGTCCGACGAAATTAAACTGTTTTGGTGTAGTGTGAAGAAATGTGGCCAAACTCTCGACGATTTAAAATAGTTCACTGTCAGCAGATGGTTAATGCTGTCATGCTGACTCAACTGGCCAAGTTTCATGCCATGGTGTTGGAAGGGTTTTGCCGACCATCCCGCTAAGAGACGGGATTTAACTTGAGACGGAGCTCATATCCTTAGTTTGAACTTCGCTATTTTGGTCCGGTTTTGGAATCGGGGGAGGAGGGAACTGTTTGAACGAATTTTGGGATGGTACTTTTCTTACTTGTGCTAAAATGGATCCGCAAGCAGCAAGCAACAAAGGAGAGACGGGACAACGAAACGAGCTGGCCCCACCATGCCGTGACGGGGCGGCAAAGCCCAACCTGTCCGCGGGAGCAACGGGTGTTTGGGTTTAAACGTTAAACTTCAGTCCTATCATGTTAAGGAGAATATTACTATTTACAAGTATTACATAAAGTTTAATTATAAAACTAATTGCAGAATTTCTAGGCTAATTTGAGAGACGAATCTAATAAGATATATTAATTCATGATCAACGGATGGTTACTGTGTATCACTGTAGCAAATTATGGATTAATTAGGCTCATTAAATTTATCTCGGTAAATTAGCACCCATCTGTGAAAAAATTTATAACATATTGTATTTAATATTTCTAAATGGTAAGATTCTTGTTGTTTTATATGACCGGACTAAACTTTAGGGGCGATTGGTTTGCTGACCAGGGGAGCCTGGCTCGCACCAGTCCAGCCAGGCTGACCTGGGACAGGCTCTAGTTATGCACCAGCTTGATATTTGGTTGTCTGGATCGATTTGTTCAAGTTGAGCATAGCTCTCGTTTGGTTGGCTGCACTAGTAATCTAAGTATACATTGCATAAAATTAAAAAGAAGGAATAAGTACTAAAATAATATCTATTTTGTTTGAATTGAGTACAATTTGTACCTATTTAAGACTTAATTTACATTATAATGTACTAATATACCTTAAAATACACTAATTATTTGCTAATACCATCATTAGCTGGCTAATACCTGCATCCCACGAGTCTGGCTCTGGAGAAACGGGTTTCATTCTTGTTTCTAGTGAGCCAGGCTCACTGCCTGCTTTTGCACGTTGTGGGACAGACTCTAGCCTTCACCCAGGTAACCAAACACGCAACACTTGCACCTGTCGAGTCTGATCTGGTCATATCCAGCAAACCAAACGCGCCCTTAGTCCCTGGGAACCAAACGGGCTTAAGTAGGCCAAGGCGGAAACCAAACAAAGCCCTGCTCTCCGGTGGGCTTCCAGTCAGGGTTCCGGCAACCCCCTAAAAAAAAAAGTCAGGTTCCGGCAAGAGTCGAGATGTACTTTCGAGCGATCTTGACCAATGCTTTACACATAAGTAGTATACACTATCGTTCCTCCCAGAGAAAACGAAGCATCTACTCAGTTCAAGTAAACTAGTCATAGTAGCTAGTAGGAGATGATGGTGTATGATTGAGAACATGATCTGATCAAACCTGTCTCACACCAGTGCATGTATGATTCATGCAGCGCTGCACAGTTGCTGTCAGTAGCAGGGCGCAGCTGACCTCACGACGAGTCGCACCCTCCGCAACCAAACCACCTCGACATTGACCCACGAATCAACCCACTAATCCAAGTTTCCTTGATTAGCATTATCCCGTCAACCGGCCTCGCTCCTCCAGAAAGAAACAAAAAGAATCGCCCTCAAATACCTAGCACTAGACACCGGCACTAGCACCAGCTGTGAGCTGCGGCTTCGTGTGCGGAGGAGATGAGTGGTCTGCGGCAAATGGTGTCCGGCAGACACGTCGTCGCGCGCCGCGCGCCGTGGACGGCGCTGCCGGGGAAGGGCAGGGGCAGGAGGAAGATGGCGGTGGCCAGGCTCGGGGGCGACGGCGGGCCGCGGCGCGGGTTCCCTGGGACGCCGGCGGCGCTCCGCAGGCTGCGCCTCCGGTGGCGGCTGGCGGCGCTGTACAGGCGGACGCTTCGGCGGCTGCGCGCCGCCGTCCGGAGCGTCCTCGAGGGCGCCGCGGTGGTCGGCGCCGCGCGCCTCGATGCCGGGGTCTGAGCTGCCTGCCTGGTCGCGCTCACGCTCTCGCGTACGCTTGCGGTGGTTTGGACTTCGGACGGGCCACCCCGCGCACGTATCGTTCCTTGCGTATCGCACCTCGCACGTACGGTGTGCGGTAGAACCCAGACGAAAAGGAGGAAAGGCATTTCCTTTCGATCCACAAGATTTCGGTGCTGTACTTTCCCCCCTCCTTTTCATCGGTCCCAATTCAGTGTGCTTTACGGGTACTTTAGTTCCTTCACAATGAATATTCGGATACCTATTAAAAATATTAAATATAGATTAATTATAAATTTATTGTATAAATGGAGACTAATTCACACGACGAATCTATTAAACCTAATTAGTTAATGATTTAATAATACTGTGATACAGTAAACATATGGTAATGATAGATTAATTAGGCTTAATAGATCCATCTCGTAAATTAGTCTCCATTTAATAAAATGTTAGCTCACATTTAGTTTTTTTAATTAGCATCCAAATGTTTGATCAGAGTAAATTTTAACCTCTGGATCTAAACACACATACTTAGTCCCGGATTCAACCAGACAGACGCTTCCCCGGGAAAGGCAGAGGCGTGAGAAAAAAGTGGAAAAAGGCAGCCGGCAAGCCGGTCCCCGTTCACCGACTGGAACGCGCTGCAGCAGCAGCAGCAACCGACGGCCCCTGCCGGTCGCGCTCGGGTCGGGTCACTCACGCCCCCGGCCGCCCAGTCCTCCCTCCCTCCCCTCCCACATCTTCTCTGCCGCCGCGGCCGGACGGAACATTCCGCGCATCCCTCGCCGGCTCGCCGCAGCCCGCACGCGCACGGCACGGCCGGAGCCCGCGAGAAAGATGCGACGGCGACGGGGCCCCCAACCGAGGGACAGAACGGGAAATTTTACCGCGCCCGCCTCGGGTCTGAACGGGGAAAGAAGAGGGGCCGGGCGGATGCGGACGGACCGGTCTGCCGGCAGAGGCTAGGGAAAAGCAGTGGCGGACTAGTCAGGTGCAAGACGGGTACTAGTACTGCAGCAGATCGAGCGGCCAAGCCCGGGGAGACGCGTGGGGGAACAGAGACGGAGGGAGGGAGGGAAAGGGACAAGGGAGTAGAAGCCAGCGGGCGCGATCTCCGGAGCGCAGCGGAGCGGGGGGCCATGAGGATCCGGAAGCGCACCCCGGCCAGGGCCGCCGACCCGGGGCCCGCGTCGGCGGCGCTCTCCGGCTCCGCCTCGCCGCCGCCGCGTCCCCCGCCGCTGCAGCAGCAGCAGCAGCTGCCCGAGGTGAGACGCCGGCTGTTACTGCTACCTGCTACTGCTGCCCTGTGGCCGTGCGTTGCGTATCCCTACCGCACGCGCCGGCGCGAGGAGAGATTCATTGCGAGCGCTGACGGTGCCCGGTTCCCGAGCGGTTCTTGGGGCTCGGGATCCCGTTCGTCACCCGAGCCGCGGGAGACGCGGGTGTTGATCGTCCTACTTCGGATTGCCGTGCTCGCCTCACCTTTCGGCTGCCGTTCCTGCCGCAGGAGGGATCCCGCGAGGAGGCGGAGGAGGCGGAGGAGAAGCGGGTGATCCTGGTCGCCGGGGTCCGCGTCCAAGAAGGAGACGGCGACCGGGTCCCCGCCGCCGCGTCCAAGGACAGGTGCGTGCGGACTGAAGCCTCCCTCTCCTCTCTGTTCAGGTGTCTCTCCTTTCGAGATCTTGGGTGGGGGTGGGCCGGTGGGGCTGAGAAATCGCTTTTGTTTCCCCCCTTCCTCCCCACGCAGCAGCGCAACGGACGACGTGCCGAAGCCGGAGCCGGAGCCGCAGGACGCCGGCGCCCGGTGCAGCCGGAACGACGGGAAGCGGTGGCGCTGCAAGGGCGCGGCGGTGCCGGGGTACCTGTTCTGCGACCGCCACGTCGCGTGGTCCACACGCAAGCGCAAGCCCAGGCCCAAGAAGCACAAGCAGCATCAGCAGCAGCACCACGGCGTCCTCCTGGCCCCCGCCGCGAAGGACGAGGCGGCGGCGTCGGCGGAGGGGGACATGCCTCAGCTGGTGGGGCGCGGCGACGGTGACGACGACGACGACGGCTTCTTCAGCGGGTTCCAGAAGCGGGCGAGGGTCGGCGGGCCTGGGCCGGCGGCGTGACGAAGGCCGTCGTGCTCTGCTCCGGGAACCAACCCCTCTGCTTTTTCCGGCTGCAACTGATTGGCACGAGTCGCACGACCGCGTAGGTGCATCTGCATTTCGCGTTTGCGTCCAAATCCTTCTCGATTTTGATGCTGGTATACTACTGGTAGTAGTGCTAGTGTTCATCTGACGGCAGGCGATTGGAACTCTGGAAGGCGAATGCCGTGATGCCTTTCCAGGGGGGAATCCAGGATCCGATGCCAAAGCAGACAATGAGAACGGGGGAATTGATCATTGGCCGCGCCTTGTTCTTCTCGAGGTTTTTCTAACTGCTCTGGCCTGGCCCTATAATATCTTTGCCGAGTGCGGTGGAGGGAATAGGCATACTACATTACATGATCTCTTAAGATTACACAAATAAAGGGTATGTGTGTTGCTAGTAATTGCACATGTGCACCTGCTGCGCTAAAGGTGGCGCCAAAAGGAGGGCATTATCGTGAAGGAAGCGTTTCATCGAACACCTTATCCGCACAGACCAAACAAGCAGGCGTTGCGCATTAAACGCCCTGCGCGCGCGAGCTCGTGAACCAGCCGACAGGCGTTGGCCACGGCTGCAGATTTGCTTGCCGAACACCATGCATGCTTACACCAACAAAGAACAAACTTGCTGCGCAGCTCCATAACTAGAGAGGCTTGCACTTGACCTTGCGTTGGCACGCCGACAGCCGACAACCAGGCGTCGCTTCTCGCAGCTACGGGTGTGCAGGTGCAAGCACTTCCAACTTCAATTCTTAGGATCTAGGTGTCACGTTCTTGCTAGAGCAAACCGGCCGGGCACAGTACAGCTCGTCCAACACCACCAGCGTGCCAGCGAGCACAATGCATGCGCCCCTACCTTGCTAGTAGGTCATATATCGCGGCAGGCGGCGCCACCGTCCCGACATGGTGTGGCCGCAGGATGGCGCGGCGAGGCGACGACCGATGCCGGTCCTCGCACCCGGCCTGTGGGCACCCCCACCACGTCGCCAAACGAAGCGTCACAGTGCGATGGTGCTGCCACAGTGCCACTCCTCTCCGAGGCCTGGAGCACGCGGCGGGGGTGCCGCGGGCAGCGGCGAGGCCCGCGGGCGACTGGCCTAGGTCTACAAGGTACAAGCTGTACGCAAGGATCGTGTTGTTCTTCGGTCCCATGGCCTCAAGGGCTGGGGTGCTGCTGCGCACGTGCGGTGCAGGCGTACAGCACGTGTCCGCCCCGCGCAAAGGACGACTTTTTCCCATGTCGGGCGCTCGCAGCCACCTCGAGTATCTACAGGCCAACAGTACGGCAGCGTGAGTGCTCATTTACTCCTACAGTCCTACTCTCAACAGCAGCAGTCAACCCCGTTACTCGGGAAAAGAGAAGTCAACTCAGATGTTTTTTCTTTTCATCTGGCCCAGAGCGCTGCGGGCGGGGTACAGTCGCGGGCCGAGCCAGTGCTGCTGCTGCCGAGCATCCAGGCCCAGTCCCCACGCCGCCGCACGCCCGGCCCAGTGTTCTTTGACATGACAGCCAGGGATGTGGCGGCCTCCGCCGGCTCCTCCGTCTTGAACTCGTCTACCCCTCTTGGTCTGACGCCGACGAGATCACGAGGCCGCGGGTTCCCCTGCCTGAATTGACGAAGCTAGGCGACCGGAGCCGACTCCACCCGTCCGTGTGATTCGTGACCGGCCGCATCGAATCCAATCGAATCGAAACCATAGCCACGGCTGATCCGACGCGAGCTCTAATAATCAAACTAATCCTCCGCGCACGTGCGTGCAACTATATACTATACTTGATCCCTTTCCCGCCGGCGTAGCTTGACCAACATGTAACGACCGGCTTAATTAGTCGAGAAGCAGTTGTGACCCGCAACTGTTTTTTTGCCTCCAAAACGCGCGCTCGTACGGAAGCCCACACGCAAACACTGCGGGCAGACAACCTCCATCAAACGCACAAACAAGCACATTATTCCTTCCAGGACCCCAACACGGGAACAGAAGCACACTGATCTCCACGCGACCGGCAGCTGGTACTCCAATAGGCTTCAAAAATTAACACGCAGAAAAAAACTGCCCTAATCAGCTCGACGACAGGCCATGAAACAGGCGAAAATCAGGATGCAGGAGCCATCAAACAGTTTGTACACCAAGTCACCAGCGAAACCTGACGGGGATAAAAAGGCTAGGAAGAATAATTAAGCTAAGTCAAGCTAGCTGATTAACCAACCTGTCCACCTACAGCACGGGACGCTGCTTGATCATTCATCATCACATCAGGGACTTGAGCGACCGCGCCTTCACGGGCTTCCTCCACCGCTTCCACGGGGTCTTCCTCTTGCCGCCGCCGTTGCTGGCCTGCGCGTCGCCACCTCCGTCCACGCTGCTGCCGGCGATGCCGATCCCGTCGTAGTCATCGTCGCTGGTATCCTCGTCGACGCCGGCGATCCCTGCAATGTCGTCGTCACAGGTAGACACATCGTTCTGAGGCGCAGCAGCCTGATTGGCATCTTCGGCAGTTCGGGCCTGATCTGCGGCAGGAGGGGAAGCGTGTTCGGGCACTTGCTCCTCCTCCTCTTCTTGCTTTACGGGCACAGGTTCGTTCGTGCCGCCGCTTCTGCAGTGCCTCTTGCTGCGGAAGGGGCCGAACCCGGCGTAGTAGTAGAAGCCCTCGGTCGCATTGAAGTCGCTGGTGGGCTTCTTCCTCCGCGGCTTGCTGTTGCTGGAGGGCGGCTTGGAGGCGGCGGCAGCTGGAACCGGCGCGGCCTCCTCCGGCTCGACCGCCCCGGGGAACTCGTAGTCCGGGTTCAGGTACGAGCGCTTCTGCACGAAGTGGTAGTTGCAGAGGGTGTTGGGCTGGCTCACTGTCCGGTGGCAGTGCCACCGCTTGCCGTCGTTCTTCTTGCACTTCCAGACCCGCGCCGCTTGCACTTGCTCCCCCTCCTCTTTCTTCACCTTTGCCTTGCTCCAGGCCTCAGCGTCCTTCTTGTCCTTCTCCTTGCTCGCTGCCGCCTTCTTGAGCGCCTTCCTCGCCGCGTCGCGCCGCCGCTTGGCTCTCTCCCTGGCAGCCGCTGCCACCTTCTTCGCGTTGGAGACCGGCATGCTGGCCGAGAAGAGCCAGCTCGCGCGAGTCGTGACATGGACGAAGTACCTGTCGACGAGGTCGTCCTCCTCCTAATCGAATGAGACAAGTTAATTAATCGAGACAGCAGCACGCGCAGACGCCACCTCCTACGGCGCTACAGCCCCGGAATGGGGCGGCGCGGATCTAGGGTTCGACCCGGCCGCCGCTCCGGCGATTCCAACCCTAGCAGCGGCGCCACCCCCAAATTACCACGAGGGAAGGGTAGCAAAGGCGACGTCGACCCCGGCCAGGCAGGCATCTGCGGGCGGAGCCGCCCGCTGGCGGCCCATTCGGCCCCGCCGGCCAACCCTAGAGGCATGCACGAGCCGGGCGTTGCGACCGCGGGGGACGCGGCGAGAGCCTCACCAGCGCAGCGAGCTTGCGTAGCATGGGCCTCGCAGAGCGACCCGGAGTGGAAACCGAGAGGAGGGAGCGAGGGGGGGTGGGAGGGGGTCGGGGAGCGGGGGCGCTGACCTGGGGGTCGGAGAGGGAGAGCTCGGCGATGAGGTCCCACGGCGAGCGGCTGAGCTCGCAGGCCTCCCCGGAGGCAGTCGCGTGGTCGGGGTAGCCGCCCCAGCCGCGGGATTCGGGCGGCGGGGAGCACGCCGCGGGGTGCGGCTGCGGCGGCGGCGGCGTCGCGAGGAGCTCAGGCGGGGCCGGCGCGCCGGGGGCGGCGGCCGCGGGGGCGGAGTAGGCGGAGCCGAGCAGGCGGGCGGCGCTCTTGCGGATCCGCATGGAGGGGAGCGGCGGGGATCTGGCGGCCCCCGGGGCGCTAGGGTTCGGATTTTTGGTGGAGGCGGGGCTGGGACTGGGAGTCGGGGCGGGGGTGGAGGTGGAATAGAGAGAGATTGGAGAGAGAGAGAACAGGTGGGTGTTTCTTTTTCTTTTTTTTTCCTTGTTTGCTATTGGCATGGTGCGGGTGCGCGGCTTGTTGCCTGCGGCCCTGCTCGTCGTGTGCGGACGAGCGAATCGACACGCCTCTGTATCCTCAACTCGCCTGGCCTGAACCCGCTTGGCTCGAACAGTATACTTCTCTGTATCTTCGCCGCCTGAATCGACACCGACGCCGACGAGATGGTACTAATCAGCTGAACACGGCGGAATCAGCTGGTAGTAATCGACCTCAAGATCGATGCAGTAAAGCTAGCACAGTTAAGCCAGAAATAGCAAGGAGTAACCATCGAGCATGCACAGCAAAATAAAAAAAAAGAATCTGAAAGTCAAACAGCGCGACAAGTCAACAGCAAAACGGCAAGCAAAGCTAGCTAGCTTTTCTTCTACACCACGGATGTGAGAGCACGTAGGCGCTCGCATCAGGGACTTGAGCGTCCGCGCCTCCACGGGTTTCGTTCCTCCCCCGCTTCCTCCGGATATTCCCCTTGCTGCATGCCGCCATTGCTAGCTTGGGGCGGAACACCATTTCCATCCATGCTGCTGCTGCTGCTGCCGCCGCCGCCAGCAAGATCGACCAATCGCGTTGTGGTAGTTGTCGTCGCTGCAATCGGCGTTGACGCATGCCCGCGATCCCTGAAATGTCATCGCCGCAGCTAGACGCATGCATCACCACGAGCTGCAGCCTGATTGGAATCATCGTCATGACCCTCACGTTCCACCTGACTGGGAAGAGACGCATCTTTCAGCTGTTCCTCCTCCTCCTCTTCTTTGATGGAATCCTCCTCCTATTCTTCCCTCTGTAGGTACAGAATCGCCCACGCTGCTCCTGCAGTGCCTCTTGCTGCAGAACCCAAACCCGGCGTAGTAGAAGAAGCCCTCGGTCGCGTTGAGGTCATTGCCGGACTTCTTCCGTGGCTTGGAGCTGGTGGAAGGTTTCCAGGCTCCTGGCCGTGGAGCCACCAGCACCTTCTCTTCTTCCCGAATCTAATTCTGGGTTCAAGGAGGGGTGCTTCTGCACGAAGTGGTAATCGCAGAGGGAGACGAGGCGGCTCACTTTCCGGTGGCGCTGCCACCCCCCCCCCCCCCCCCCCCCGCCGTCCTTCTTCTTGCAGCTCCACGCCACTGCTGCCCCTTCCCTTCTGCTCATCTTGCTTGAACTTTGCGTGCTTCTTGGCCTCCCCGCCCTTCTGTTCCGGTTCTTCTTCCCTCAACTCAATGCATGCAAGAAGTGGGCGAGGCAGTATATCCGGGCTCGAGAGGGCCGCCCCCGCCTCTGGATTCGGGCCCGGAGCCGCGGAGCACAGCGCCAGTTGTGGCGACGGCAGGAGGTCGGACGGGGGCGCCCGCCGAGGGGCGGGACGGCGGAGGCGGAGTAGGCAGAACCGAGGAGGCGGGCGACGCTCCTGCAGATCCGCATGGCGTGGAAGTGGATGACGGTGGGGCTGATCTGAGCCGGGGCCCGGGGGCTAGCTAGGATGCGGGATTTGATGGGTGGAGCCGGGAGGGAAGCATGGAGGACGCGAGGGAAATGGCGGAAACTGAAGGAGGGGGGGAGAGGGAGATGGGCGGTGCGGTGGGCTTTGGTTCGGTCGGCTCATCGGCTGGCTCTGTATTTCTTTCTTTTGGGTTTTGCTTTGCTGCGCTGGTGCGCTAGCTGCTGTGGCCGCTGCTCCGTTGCCCTGTCGGGGTGTGCGTGTGGCATTTCCTCTAGCGTAGATTTAATAGTAGTGATGTCATGTGGGCTCCACCGCTCAGCGACGGTACCAGGTGCTACGAGAAACGGAATGGAACAGCTAGTAGGCGTCCTACGGGAGATCTCCGTACGTATGCTGCTACACACCAGCGATGGAAAAGGTCAGGGTCCGTGCCAGCAATCTTAGCCCTCGCTCCACTGGGCAGGAAGAATGCTCACATTTGCATCTTAAATAAAGTGAATTTCGACATGAATTCAAATGTACTCGAATATGTACAAATGTTTGGATTGTCAGAATTTGAGTCCGAGTTCGGATTTCGCACACCTTCAATAGTAAGATTATTATTTTTATTTGTAAAACTAGATAATATTCATAATTTATGGAAATATGTGAAAACTAGCATTTAAAACAAATATCGTGTCAATATTTTGTTTAATATACTAGCAAAACATTAAAATATTTGAATCAGACTTAGAGTTAATATTTATTCAAGTATCAAGATAGATGAATATAAAAGGCATTATCAATATGTTAATTTCCATTCTATTTTTCAAAATAGTTTTATGTATTTAGTTATTAGAAAAATATAGAATTTAATTCTTTACCTAAATATCAAGCTAATATTTGAATCAAATGTCAGGTTAATTAGATGAATAAAGAATACATATATATAACTTAGTATTTCATTCTATCTCTCAATTCTATTGATGTTCTTAAAATATTAGCATGAATAACAATATATTTAGTATAAGTGAGGCTATTAGATGCTCTTACTTTCTTCCTGCTACGATTTTCTTATCATGAACTTTTAAAGGGAAGGTTTTTGATGACTCATCCAATATATTAATAGTGTTGGAATTCAACCGGAAGAACGACACAAAAGATAAATGCAAATGGACACGTTAGGGTTTTGGCATAAACATGAGCTCTCCAAAAAAGATCCGGTTACAAACGCCACACTGCCCCCCTCGTTTTATAGGCCTAGGAGTCTAGTTAAGTTACTGCAATACCCCCCTCAAGCACATCATCTAGAATATATCGGAGCATTTTGGTCTTTATACAACAAATAAGAAACCCTCTCGGTCATTCAAGCTCCCACGATCGTGGGCCCGCTTGTGTGCCGCGATCCGTTAAGCAAGCTGAGGTCTAGGCCCATTCCGTACGGCCTGTTCGTGCTGCTGCTTCTCGCTGATGATCTCGTTGCTTCCAAGTCTTTTGATTCCACTCGCTTGACACCTTCGCTCCTAGATCTTCGTTCTCGGCCTTCGCCAGTCGCTCTGAGTTGTGGCCGAGGCCTTCGCTTCGCTCTTCGCACCCATCGATGCCACGCGCCAGGGAGTCGATCCCCAACAAATAGAGCATGATATTTACTTTGATTCACGATCTAATATCTTGCTTTTTTAATTACCTTGATTTTTCCTAAGGTTTTTATTTTTTTATATATATTTCACATCTAAAGGTTTATGCTTTTTGGCTAAATGTACCTAAACGATCTACCTGTGCTCAATGGGCCCTGTCATCGTTGGACACTTGTCCGACGGTGGCGAGATACGGTGTCTCAAGGTGTGCGAGGATGTGCTATGGTTTGATCTTGTAACCGCATGTTTGGTTGGATGAACATTCAAGGACATGACGAGGAAGCCTCAGTTTTGCCTGTGTTTGGTTCGGGATCGACTAGGGACATGATCATCACATGAGAGGATATTTCTATGAGACAGGAGATAGTCTGGTACCCAAAATTTGGAGGGAGGGCACCATCCCCACTGCTGCCAACGTGGCTCGTGAGGGAGAGAAAGGACGGGAGGATGGTAGGTGGCTGAACGGTGGGCCGACAAGGATTTTGATTTTTCCTTATTTCATCGTCTCTTCTTTTCTTTCTCAAAACCACCTCTAATTTTAATTTTGATTTTTTCCGCACAGTACAAGCCGAGACAAACCCATATTTTACTTAAGAACACTCATGTAGACCTTGTTGAATTTAAAGTAAAATGCATCAGAGTAGGCTCCTTTGAATTTTTAAGGAATTACATAATTACAAAAAATAATCAATATATGCCTAATGAAGAGGTATAGTAACTTATAAATTATTTGCAATACCATGTTGCATAGGAACCTTTTGTAGTTTATAATAGTACATTTTTTATTTAGTTTGACATTTGTTTTTATTTAGTTTAATATTTTCTCGAGATTGACGAAGTCACCACAGGCGCCTCGGAACATCGGCTACCACTAAACGCACAATGCCGTTAAATCCTAGAAAATTCACTCCCACGGAGAGTCGAACCCAGAACCTCATACGCAGTGAGGCTCTTATAATCACTAGGCTACAGACTCTTTCGCATTTAGTTTGCCATTTGGAAACACGAGATATGTTCATCTTATCCCCACTCCAATCAAGTGTCGCATGGGAATCGTAGGATCATGCCACGGTCAGGGCAAGCATAGACACGTTAACAGGCGTCGGTGGGACAGGTGATGATGGGGCGAGAAAGGAGCTGCCATTTTTCTTTGGTGGACCGTATGACCCGGAGAGAAAGGGAAACAAACACACAAATCACATGCGGTTAACCTAACTTCGTTTTTTAGCCCAAACATTGCGGATCTACATGCGGCATGTGATCCAGCCCATCAAACATCGCGGGCCGTGCAGCGCCATGTAGATCCAGCCCAAGCCCCAGGCTTCCGGTGCGCGCTCGTCGTCGCAGGGAATTCAACTTGAGAAAGCGCATTCTGTTCAAAGATACTAGCATGCTTAGAACAGGGAGGAAATTTCAGAGGGTCTGTCTCTCCTCATGACAAATGCAATGCAGAAAGAGAAATCCTGTTCAGGGAGGCTCCAAAATCCAAATCGAGTCAAGCCCGTATAGGCGCTAGATCCCTTCGCCTGTTTTGGGAGACCCCAGAATCCAAATCGAACCGTCTGGAATTCTAATCGATGTTTCCTCGTCTCATCGATTTCGACTCGGATCTGCCTGGACTCCTGGCTCGCTCGATCTATATAAATCAAACCCCTCCTGCTTTATAGATCCGGTAGTGTGGATCCAGATCCTGCACTTCGTTGGGAAAATGGTTCTCTCTCTCGACCCGGTCGTTGCTAGTATAGTAAAGAAGTAATGGAGTCTTCTTCGTCTAAGCGGCGGCGGCTGAGCGAAGAGCGATGCAGGCACTGCGCGGAGAAGAAGCACCTGTACCTGGTGGTGGATGACTGGAAGGGCGGCTACAGCATCCACAAGCTCGACGCCGACAACATGGAGAACCGAGGACCGCCTCCCCGAGCGTGCTGCGGCCCTCCGGCTAGCGTCGCCGGAGCCCGGTGCGCCCATGGCTTTCACCTCTCTGGGCACCAGCATCCTCATCGCCACCAACCCGCACTGCAGCCGCGACCGGGCGCCCCCGTCCCTCGTCTACGACGCGGGGACCGCGGCGCTCACCGTCGGCCCGCCGCCTCAGGACGGCTACGTCCGTGACGCCATGGCCGTCGGCGGGAAGCTGTATGCCCTGTTAACAGTCGTCTGCGACGACGACGACTCCCATCAATACTCCACCCTGCGGATGCAGGTCCTGCCGTGGGCCCCCACAACCCACCAGCAGGAGCCATGGCATCCGGCCATGGCGTGGTCGTGGGATGCCGCGCCGGCGCCGCCCCCGTTCGGCCACGAGACCAGCATCACCTCGTACGCGTTGCACCCGGACGGGCGCACCGTCTTCATGTCCACCGACTGGGGCACCCACTCGCTGGACACCGGCAATGGCGCGTGGCGCGACCTGGGGGAGTGGACGCTGCCGTTCCTGGGCCAAGCCTACTTCGACGCCGAGCTGGACGCGTGGGTCGGCCTCCATCACAAGGAGGACGGGCGCGTCTGCTGCTGCTCAGTTGCCTCGCGCAGCGCCGCGACGGCGCGGCAACCGGAGTGCAGGGTCCTCAAGGAGAAGCTGTTCTGCCGCCGCGGCGAGGAGAAGTATCCCGACGGCCGGTACCTGAGCGCCACCCTTACCTACATGGGCGGCGGCAGGTTCTGCCTCGTCGAGAACGTCCTGCGCGGTAGGCACGTTCCCGACGCCGTGCTCCATGTCACCTTGTTTACGACCAGAAGGGAGAGCTAGCAACTACGATTAGCCGCACCACTAGATCCTATGCAGTGTCCAAGAATACCAAGCTATTTTCTCATGCGGCGTTCTGGATGTAACCCTAGTCCGTTGGACCTTGCATGAGAGCCGGGTATTCTCTGTGGCTGTGTCTTTGTTGCTCGAAGCCTCGAAGGGGCCCTGCCGCCGCCTTTCAGAACTACTGTAAACAAAAATATTAAAATCCTAAACCACCTCCAGAAACAAAGCCTAAAAGTATGATGAACTGATAAAATCAACGGAATGAGAACATGCCAGATGAGGTGCATGCATGCTAGTAGAAAAATTCAATATCTACATGCGACAAATCATTTCATATATACATATTATTAGCAGTTAAAGAATTAAGAAGCGTGCTGCACGAATCCCAGAACAAATTCTTTGGAACAGTGTTCAATAGTATGACTAAGAAGATGAGTAAAAACCTCAATAGTTTGAGGGTTGCATGACAAGATACTAAATGTTCATAAAGCTGCAAGAAAGATGACTACTTTACCTGGTTACTTCTAGAGGCAAAACAGAGAACACAGCAGGCACTACAAAGGAGCCCATACATGATACATGCAGTTTGGTTTTCCAAAGATTACTGAATTAAACACATCCATGAAAGTAGTTCACATACAGTGTTGCTTATTTTCCCATCGAACCGGGCAAATTGTAGAGCGTTGCCATAAAAATACAGAGCAGATGTGGTGTGTCCGCATAGTTGCCTGGTGCATTTCATCGTAAGAAGCTAGGAGTATCTGATTAAGAGTACATATCTGATATCTACCTTTCACTTCTCCCTCGACATAGGAAGCTATCATTCTCAAAGCACATGTAGCCATGTAGGGTCTGCACACACACACACAGCGTGGTGACGAGGTTTGGGAAAGGGAAGGTGGTGGATGACCTTGCAAGTTGCTACAGGCAACAACGACTACAGCAGATGTCCATGTCTAGTTGTCTACTTCCATTGTAGGGAAGGAATTCCAATAACTACAGTCTACAGGCTTGGACTCTAATGCTCATGCATTTATCGTCTCTTTATTTATCCGCTGCCATCCAATCTGAGTCCTCCAACTTCCTCTTGCTCTCCATCACGGATTCACGGTCCTGACATTATAGGGTAGGGGACCTTTTAATAATAAATAAATAAATAAATAATTTATGTACAAAATGATACTGCTAAATACTCAAAGTGGATACAGAAATATTCATATCAAGCAATCCATATATATTACCTCAAAAGGTTTTTCTAACATTTCTAGATGCGAAGTCGGTAACGATGGTATCAATATCAATTTCATCCAATAATTTCTTCTTGATGCAACTTTTCTAGAGAAATTTTGGACCTCAGATGATTGTTCAACAACTTTAATATTGAAAAGCTTTCAACCGATGGCACAATGACCGACAATGTAAATAAGATCCGATAGCAATAAAAATATTAGGATAGCAGTCCACTTCTCTAACATACTCAAAAATTTTCACAACATTCATTGGTTTATTTGTTAAAGTTAACTGAATAACACGTAACTTTGAAATTAGATCATTTAAATCAACATCAGACGAACCACCAAGCGAAAAAGTGTTTGCAAAGTTGGTGCAACGCTCTCTTAATCTAATAGTATCCAATGACTTCAAGGTAGTTGAACTCATCAAAAATCCAAATATACTTTTAAATGATTGTAGTTCTTCAAAGGTAGTTAAATCTGGTTTTCAGTGAGCTGATTGCAATATCAACCGTAACCAAAAAGTAATTAACTTCAAAAGTGAAAGAGCATCTAGGTCTGCTTAGTAGGTTTTGTGTATTTATGACATACGCTTGTAGAATTAATGGTACTTGTAAGAATGTGAGCAGATAGATGAACAGTTGAAAAGGATATGATCACAAAAAAGAATGAAAGTTGCAAGGCTAAGGTCCATGGAGTTTTAATTACTTTACTTTTTGAATTTGAGTATAGGAATGCCGTACTATCAAGAGAGATATGAAATATACTCGCTTTACGTAGAAAAAGATTCTCAAGATGATCTAACAAACCAATGAGAGATATTTTTGCACTCACACAACATATGGGATATTTTGTTTACAGTGTTACTGCAGAAAAGTTCGGAGTTTCCGGAGATTTTTCTGGAGTCTCCGGACATGGAATTTCTGCGGAGTGTCCAGAGTCCGGACCGGAGTAGTCCGGAGTCTCTGAAATTTAACCCTGCAACGGCTAGTTTTGGAGTGAAGGGGTAATACCCCTCCACCTCCTTCATTTACTTCTCTCCGACCTAACTTCACCTGCCTCCATTCCTGAGCATTCAAAAGTCCTCCTCACTCCCTCCTTTGGCTTACAAGCAAGATTCAGTGAGGGGATTGAGAGAAAATTGAGGGGAGAGCAAGTGAGAGTGATAGTGAGCTGATTTCCCATCTCTTGAGCACCTCGTTCTTCGTCAAGCTGGTGGATTTCGTGTTTTTTACTCTTGGAGTTTCAAGCTTCTAGCTAGCTAGGCGTTGCCCGTCAAGCACCCAAGCTTGTGGTGTGCCTCGGGAAGTTTGTACAACCTCCACATTCTAGTAAGTGATCCTAGCAACCTTTGGGGCTGCTAAGGGAAGGCTTCAAGAAGTAAGTATTCTTCTTGGGTGCCTCAACGAAGATGTAGGTTCCTTGTGCGGAACTGAACTTCGGGAAACAAGTCCTTATATCTTAGCGCTTTTACTTTGTGATTTGTTGAAGTTGTTGTTTCTTACTAGAATTCTAGGGTTTGCTCTCGATATACTTGTTGGAAAGGTTTTGACTGCAGGTAATGGAAGCAAAGGGGTAGACACAAGTCTACAATCCTTGGAATTCTTTCGATCTACTTTTGGTTGAGGTTTGATTGGTCGATTTTGATTTCAACACTTTTCTCCGGAGTATCCGAATATTTCTTCGAAATCTCTGGAAGTTGCGGAGATTCCGGACAAATATCTAGAGACTCTGAAAGTTACTGATAAATCTGTTTTAAGTGTTGTAAATTTTTATTTTCGACTATTGACCCCTCTCTACTTGACATCTCTCTCTAGTCAACATCTAGATCCTTTTAATTGGTATCAGAGCTTTAGTCTCTGAATTTAAAGCTTAACCGCTTAGAGAATCAGCATGTTGACTTCACCTGAAGAAATTCCACCCAATGGTGGAGATGAAAAGAAAGTGGATGATGAGAAGAACAAGAATAAAAAGGAGGTAGTGTCATTTGATGAGGACTCCGACTATGACACCAAATCGGTAAAGGTAACCTAAAACAAAGCTCCAAAACCTTTGCTAAGATTTTCTTTCAATTATGGTCGGTTAAGTAGCTCCTCCCAAAGTGCATTGGTAAGCCTAGGGAAGCCCCCCCGCTTTGACGGGATGAGCTACTCCTCATGGCGACACTCGATGCGTGTATATTTGATCGGGATCAATTCGGACCTTTGGAAGATTGTGTATGTAGGTGTCAACATTCCTGAGGAGGATGAAGTCATCACTCAAGAGAAAGAATTCGAGATTCAACGCAATATGTAAGCCGCTTCCATACTTCTTAGCTCTTTGTGTCTGGAAGAATTTGACAAGGTTGATGGAATGGAGTCGGCTAAGCAAATATGGGTCACACTCCAAGTCAACCATGAAAGCACAAGGAAAGTGCATGAAGGAAGAATTTGTCCACTAGTAGGAGAGCTCAACCGGTTCATCATTCCTGAGAATGAGACACCACAAGAAATGTTGAACCGGTTGAACAAAATTGTGAACAAGATTAGAGCACTCGGTGGTGACAAGTGGAGTGATAAGGATGTAGTTGACAAGATCTTAACCGTATACATGGCTAGAGATGCCAACTTACCTACTTTGATAAGGGAGTAGAGAGGCTTCAAGAGATTTACTCTCGCCGATGTCATTGGAAGTATTAATCAACATCTTACCACCATGAAGGAAGCCATGATCTCTCAACAGTTGTCAATAATCCATGAGCAAATGGAGAAGAACAATGGTGTTGCTCTCAAATCAAGCTTAAAGGAGAAAGCAAAGATCAAGGTTGAGAGGACATCATCAAAGAAGAAGAAGAGTGATAGTGATAATGATACTGATGATGGCATGGCCTTATTTATCAAGAGATTCAAGAAAGTCATGAAGAAAGATGGATACTTTAACAACTACAAGAGAAGAAGTAAGATCACAAGGAGGTCAAACAAGCCATGCTTTGGTTGTGGGAAGTTGGCCATTTCATTGGCGATTGCCCCAACCCAAAGGACAAGAACAAGGGTGAGAAGAAGGAGCAAGGCAAAGGCAAGAAGAGGCACACGGGTGAAGCTCATCTTGGTGTGAAGTGGGACTCAAGTGAAGAATCATCCTCCAATGGTGAAGGTGTGGCGACCATGGCCATGGAAGCTCACATCACAAAGTCATCGCTCTTTGAAAATCTCACTGATGATGAAGATGACTTCACTCCCACTTGCTTCATGGCAAAAGGGGCAAAGGTAGATTCCAAACCCAACCCCAATGATGATGATGATGATGATAGTCTTGATGATAATGAATGAGAAAACATGATAAAAGAATTTGGTAAAAAGGCAACAAATAAAATAATAAAGCTTATGATAGAAATAGAGGCTAGGGATGAGACTCTTGAGGTGCAAGAAGAGTTAATTAGACTTGAGCGAGCGAAAACCGTAGGCCTTGAGAAATCTCTGTCCAAAAAAGGAAGATTTTCAAGGTGCAAGAGGACTTTCTCAAAGCTAAAATTGACAAACTTCTTGAGCTTAAAGAGTCTCTAGCTAAGGAGAAAGAAAAGGTTGTGAAATTGACCAAAGAGCTCTTTTTGGCTAATGAATCAAACACTCAACTTAAGGGGGCAAATGAAACACTTCATGAAAATTTCTTATGTTTACATGCCAAACATATGGATCTTGAAGTGGAACATGATCTCCTTAAGGAAAGCACCTCTTCTAGCTCCAATGATGCAACCAAATCCTCTACTTCTATCACTAGCAATAGTTGTACAAGGTGTAGTAATATAAATGTTGAATCTTGTGCTACTAACCTTGCCGAAATGCATGTCATGAAGAATGAGATTATTAGACTCACAAAGTTGATCAATGAGGATGCTACTTCTCCAAAGATTGGTGAGTTTGAGAAGCACACCAAGGGCTTTGGAAGTAACTACATGAAGAAGTATGGTTTCGTGAAAGGCATGGGTTTAGGTAAGAATGAACAAGGACGTCAAGAACCCATTCCTTTCATCAAGAACAATAAGACATCTGGTGTTGGCGCTAGTGGGGCTATTCTTGGAGGAATGGTACCCATTCATCCAAAGGTTGATGGTAAGCAACCTAAGGCTAGCTCTCAAGTCAAGGTGAACAAAACCAACACTTCACATGCAAGCAAGCCCAAGTCACATGCTTCATAAAACTCATCCTATGCTGATTATGTGTTGACTTGGGATCGCAAGGGTAAGGTGGCCGGCAAGTATGTTAGGCCTCGCACAAAGAACACATTGGTGAAAAGGAATGTGTGGGTGCCCAAAGTTCTTGTCACTAACACTCTAGGACCCAAATCTCTTTGGGTACCTAAAATTAGAGCCTAAACTTGTTTGTAGGAATATTCCTCTAGCGGTTCAAAATGAGTGCTTGATAGTGGATGCACCAACCGTATGACCGGAGAGAAGAAAATGTTCACATCATTTGAGCAAAATGAAAATGCAAGTGACAACATTGTGTTTGACGATGGTAGTGAAGGAAAGGTACTTGGATTAGGTAAATTTGCTATCTCCATCGATCATTCAATTTCAAATATTTTCTTGGTTGAATCCGTGAGCTACAATTTGTTATCCGTGTCACAACTTTATGAAATGGGTTATAATTGTTTGTTCACTAACGAGGGTGTGACCGTCTTTAGAAGAAGTGATGAATCGGTAGCTTTCAAGGGTGTACTCAAGGGAAAGCTCTATCTCGTTGACTTTGCAAAGGAAAGAGCTCAACTTGATACATGCTTGTTAGCCAAATCTAGCATGAGTTGGTTATGGCACCGCCGACTAGCTCATGTTGGGATGAGGAACCTCGATAAACTTCTAAAGAGGGAACACATCCTTGGGCTTACTAATGTTTCCTTTGAGAAAGATAGAGTTTGTAGTGCTTGTCAAGCCGGAAAACAAGTGGGAGTACCACATCGACAGAAGAACATCATCACCACCACAAGACCTCATGAGCTTCTTCACATGGATCTATTTGGACCCATCGCTTATATAAGCATTGGCGGTAATAAATATAGTTTTGTAATTGTTGGTGACTATTCTCGTTTCACTTGGGTGTTCTTTTTTGCATGATAAAAGTGAGGTACAAAAAACATTCAAGAAATTTACAAAAAGAGCACAAAATGAGTTCGATGTGAAGATCAAGAAGGTGAGAAGTGACAATGGCTCCGAGTTCAAAAACACCAACATTGAAGAATGCCTAGATGAAGAAGGTATTGCTCATTTGTTCTTGGTGCCATACACTCCTCAACAAAATGGCATTGTGGAGAGAAAGAATAGAACTCTCTTTGAAGTCACAAGAATCATGCTTGATGAGTACAAGACTTCGGATCAATTTTGCGCGGAGGCGGTTAACACGGCATGTCATGCAATCAACCATCTCTACCTACACAAGATCTTGCAAAAGACCGCATACGAGGTTCTAACCGGTAAAAAGCCTAACGTGTATTACTTTAGAGTTTTTGGAAGTAAGTGCTTCATTTTTAACGAGAAGCCCCAAAACTCTAAGTTTGCATCTAAAGTTGAGGAAGGTTTTCTTCTTGGTTATGCTTCAAATGCTCATGGCTATCGTATTTCCAACAATTCCTCCGGATGCGTTGAAATTGCATGTGACGTGATATTTGATGAATCTAATGACTCTCAAAAGGAGCAAGTTGATCTAAATGATGTAGAAGATGAATTAGCACCTCAGCAAGCAATTAAGAACCTAGCCACTGGAGAAATCTGGCCTCGAGAAAAGAATGATCAAGAGACACCAAAAGATGGGCCAAATACTGCTGCTAAAAACTCCAGAGACTCCCGCCAAATCTGCGGAGAATCCGCAAGTTCCGGAGACTCCGGACATATCTCTGGAAACTCCGGAGATGCTTATGAAGATATCCTTGATCAAGATAAAGCTGATGAGGATGATAATCCAGTGCAACATCAAGTCAAGCAGCTCACTCAAGAGTTCACCAAAGCGTGCAACACGATCATCCAGTGGATAACATCCTTGGGAGCATTCAAAGAGGGGTAACAACACGTTCTATTAGCAAATTTTTGTGAACATTACTCGTTTGTCTCCTCTTTAGAACCTCTTAAGGTAAAAGAAGCTTTGGGTGATACGGATTGGGTGATGGCGATGCAAGAAGAGATGAGCAACTTCACTCGGAATGAAGTCTTGTCCTTGGTGGAATGCCCCAAGAAAAACATGATTGGTACAAAATGTGTGTTTCACAGCAAACAAGAGGAACATGGTGTGGTAACAAGAAACAAGTCTCGGTTGGTGGCTCAAGGCTTCACACAAATCAAGTGTTAGGATTTTGGTGAGACGTATGCACCCGTAGCTAGGCTTGAGTTAATTCGTATATTACTTGCCTATGCTACTCACCATGATTTGAAGCTATATCAAATGGATGTGAAGATTGCCTTTCTTAATGGACCAATTTCCGAATTGGTCTATGTTGAGCAACCACCGGGTTTGAAGATCCGAAGCATCCTAACCACGTCTACAAGCTCTATATGGTGCTTTATGGGCTTAAGCAAGCTACTAGAGCATAGTATGAATGCCTTAAGGATTTTCTCTTAAGAAAAGGCTTTGAAATAGGCAAAGTTGATCCTACTCTTTTTACTCGCAAAGTCAAAAATGATATTTTTTATGTCAAATATATGTGGATGACATTATATTTGGTTCTACTAATCAAGAATGGTCTGAAGCCTTTAGTAGGATCATGATCAAAAGGTTCGAGATGTCTATGATGGGAGAGTTGAAGTTTTTCCTAGGATTTCAAATCAAGCAACTCAAAAAAGGCACCTTCATTTGTCAAACCAAGAACACAAAAGATATGCTCAAGAAGTTTGATATGGAGAATGCCAAGCCCATTAAGACACTTATGCCAACAAATGGGCATCTCGACCTAAATGAAGATGGTAAGGCCGTGGATCAAAAGGTATATCACTCCATGATTGGCTCCTTGCTTTACCTTTGTGCATCTAGGCTCGATATTATGCTTAGTGTGTGCATGTGTGCAAGATTTCATGCTAATGCTAAGGAATGTCATCTAATGGCTATTAAGAAAATTCTAAGATATTTGGTCTACACTCCATGTCTCGTCTTGTGGTATCCCAAAGGCTCCACTTTTGGTCTACTTGGCTATTCTGATTCGGATTACGCCGGCTACAAGGTAGATCGAAAGAGTATATCGGGGACTTATCAATTTCTTGGTCAGTCTCTAGTGTCTTGGAGTTCTAAGAAACAAAACTCTGTTGCCCAATCCACCGCTGAGGCCGAGTATGTTACTGTCACTGCTTGTTGTGTGCAACTACTTTGGTTGAGGTTCACTTTGAGCGACTTTGGTTGTAAGTTTAGTAAGATTCCACTTTTGTGTGACAACAAGAGTGCTATCAAGCTAGCTAACAATCCTGTAAACCACTCAAGAACCAAACACATAGACATAAGGCTGTTATCGCCATAATTTGACTGGGCCAGAAGGTGGGCTGCGAGCAAGATGGGCTCAAAGGATAATTGTAATAGGCTTGCGAATCGGTTCCTGCGCGGGCTGTTTAAGGCCAGACCGGCCATGTATCCAGTTAAGTTAGTTTAGATATAGTTAGCTAAGATTCGTGTCAGGATTGGTTAGGAGAGGCAAAGTCTCCAGACTATAAATATGTACCTTAGACCATGAATGAGACGAACAACAACCATTCACAAATAACTCTCGGCGCATCACCACCTCTGTTTTAGGGTTTCTCTCAGGTAAGTGCTACGCAGCCCCGATCACACGCGTGATCGGGGCAACAACATTCCTACCTATTTATCTTTGTGTTTCTCGTGCTGAAGCGCTATTGATGGCGAGTAACACTAGTTATCCTAACGTTTATAGGGATGCATCGGCTTTTCATACTGTATTCGTGCATTGTTCATCACCTGTAAACGTTTAGCTGTCCTCGTGCCCGATCCCGGGTGCGAGGGTAGCGTCTTGCTCTGTTTTGATTAGTAGATCCGATCTGTTACGGTTAGTCTTTGTTCATCAAAAATTTGGCTTAATATCCGCATGGTTAGGCCCTTCAAACGGGTTGAATGTTCCAACAATACGTCTAATTGCTTTATATTAATCTAAAGAGAGATTGTTTCGGGAATCGGCTTTCTATTATTTTTAGGCCTCTGTTTAGGTTGCTATTATGTTATCTTTCATGTTTGTTAGGCTTAACTACGCGTGGGATGTTCCGGTTATGTAGTGAAAGCTTTAACCGTCGTAGATTGAATCAGCTTATTGATTACAGAGGAAGTTTATATTATTATCAGATATATACACTTTGTTTAGATATACAGATCCGATCTGATGCTGGGAGACAATCGGCTCTTTACAGACGATATCGGGGAACACCCGATGAGCCGATCACGGCTCGGATTAACGTTTAAACATGTTTGTATACGTAGGAAACTAACTGAAACCACATCTACACCTTCCTGATCAGGTATAGGTCAGGTGGCACGCCTAGCAAACCCAGACGCTAGATCATGTACCAGATCCTGGACCGTTGACCGAGGGACCGGGGCCCACCAGCATTCCCGGGAGCCTCCCGGCTCCTCGTGTTGCCTGTCGCTGCTCGCCGGTGGGTTTTGACTGACAACAAAGGCATCATTTCTTGAGAGACCACGAAGCCAAAGGAGATATCGCTCTAAGTCATGTAAGCACCGATAAACAACTAGCTGATATCTTCACCGAACCACTTGATGAGCAAAGGTTTTGTACCTTGAGGAGTGAATTAAATATCTTAGATTCTCGTATCTTAGTTTGCGATCATGCACACAATTGTTTGACTCTAGCTTAATCTTTGTAAAAATCTACTTTTAGATATTAGAAGTGTGTTTTCAAGAAAATGTTGGATCTTATATTTGCTAACTTGAGGCTATTGTTCCCATTGATTGTTTGTTGGCTAGTCTCAAGCTAGTAAATCTCTCATGCCACATAGAATTTACAGAGAAAGTCTATCTTCCATCCATATCAAGCTATAGGTTTCAAATCTCCCAAATCATGCTCAGTCTTAGGGGGAGCGGAGACTACGAAATTTTTTCCGGAAACTCCGGAATCTCCGAAAACTTCGGAACTTTTTTCGGAGACTCCGAAGATTCTACGGTATTTACCCTACCCGGGGTAAAAGTGAACGGTTACTTCTTTTCACTTTCACCCCGCCACCTCTCTCTAGTTTCTCTGTCTAGACACCTCCTTTTGGCGATTTTCGCCTTCCACCATCAAAATCTTTCAAGTTTCATCAATGAAGGCTCCTCCATTGCAAGGGAACATTGTGGAGGCCTTGGATTTGGTTTCTCAATCTTCATTTTTGAATTTCAAGGTACCCTAATCTTATCTTCGCTCGATCCCTCAATGTGGGATGTTCTAGATAGTTTCCTTTGGATGGAACTACTCTATAGGACATCTAGTACTAAGATCTCAAGTTTCATTAGATTCCCAAGGTGGATTGTTGTGTTTGACATTCTTTAGGGGTTTTGCTGCAAATTCCAGAATCTCTAGATAAATCTCCGGAATCTCTGAACAAATGTTCGGAGACTCCGAAGAAACGTCCGGAGACTCTGAATCTTGTGCATAAAACCTAAAGGGGATGTTGTAAGCATCTAGGCCCTTAAGGTATGTTTCGGTGATTAATGACAACCATTATTGTGACTAATGAGTTTGTGCAGCTTTATAGATCATTATTGCTCATTTGGTTATATGTCAAAAGAGGCCCCTAATTTTCATTATTCAAAAAGGCGATCTCGGCATTCAACTCTATAATGTGTCAAGACTAAGGATCTTTCTAGTCCTAAGTGTCATAAGGTTGAGAAGGACACTTAGGTTAGTATAGGTTTTATAGTTTTGTAGTGATCGCACTATTAAGAGGGGTTTAGGCTTAGTAACTTGAGCATGGACATGGTCATTTGAAAATGGATGCACACATTGGTCACTCAGGTTTCTAGAAGCTCAAATAAGTGGTTCTCAACTTATATTTCAAAGATATTTGGATTTCATTCAAGACTCAAGTCAGAATAGGCAAAATTAGAAAAATCCTATTCACCGGTTTAACCGACGCTTCAAGTTTTATATACGTCGGTTAAACGAGGTCAGCAGGTCTGGACAAGTCAATACACCGGTTAAACCGACGTTATTTGAAATTGGACGTCGGTGCAGTTGTCCAGAGACTCGGTTTTCAGTTGATCAGTGGACAAATAGACTCACCGGTTAAACCGACGATGTTTGAAATTTGACGTCGGTGCAGTTGTCCAGTGACTTGGTTTTTCAGTTGATCAATGGATGATTACACTCACCGGTTAAACCGATGCAACGACGGTTAATCTTCCCAAGCTGTAACGGCTAGTTTTCAAAAAGGGGAGTTTACATTCACCGGTTAAACCGACGATGACTATTGGAGGGACGTCGGATTAACCGGCGCTACGCAGTTTTTCTGGCAGCTTTTTCTCCAACGGCTCTATTCGTGTGAGCTGCCTATATATACCCCTCCAATGGGTCATTCTAAAAACTCTTGACACCAGGCAACACCCAAACACACAAACTTTAGTCAAGAGCCACTTTGAGCTTCAACATTTCATACACTTGTTCATTCAATCATTCAAGAAGCAACATTAAGGACTTGAGTAGAGAGAAGCTAGTGTGCATCCATTCTTTGTGATTGGTTCTTGCTCAAGTGAAGGTCTTAGCTTGTTACTTTTGGTGATTGGCATCACCTAGGCGATCTTGGTGATCGAGGTGATTCTCGCGGAGCTTGCCAAGGATTGTGGAAGCCCGGAGAAGAGATTTGTACGTGGCTTGATCTCCACCACACCGGGATGGTGAACGGAGACTCTTAGTGAGCGCCCTCGTCTTGGTGACTTGGGAGGTGACAATACTCTTTGTGAGTGTCACAACGTGGATTAGGGGTGTGTGCCAACACATCGATACCACGGGAAAAAATCCGGTTGTCCCTTGTCCACTTTACTTATTCAAGCATTATCTTTCATGCAATTCGTTCATGTGCTTGATTTAGGGATCACTAGTTAGCTCTACCTTGCTAGGCTTTATCTCTTTTCATCTTAACTAGCTTGTGTAGGTCGTTTAGTTATCCGGTTGGTGAATTGGAGCCTTTCTAGTTTTTGCATAGGTTAAGGTTGTTTTATCTTGTTTTAGAAATTGAAAAAGGCCCAATTCACCCCCCCTCTTGGTCCATCGATCCTTTCAATTGGTATCAGAGCCTCGTTGCTCATTTGGATCATTAGGCTTCACCGCCTAGAGCTATGGCCAAGATGGGTGGTTCGCCGCCTCACTTCGAGGGCAAGAACTTTGCCTATTGGAAAGTTCGCATGGCCGCATACCTTGATGCGATTGCCCCCGAAGTATGGTTGGCAACTAAAGTCGGGTTCACCGGAGATCCCACCCCCGACCAATTAAAATGGAATGCTAGAGCTAGAAATGCAATTTTCGAAGCTATTAGTGAGGAGGTCTTTGCTAGAGTTAATGGCATGGACCTAGCAAGTGATATTTGGAAGGAACTCATTGAAATACATGAAGGTTCCACCAAAGTTCGTGAACAAAAATATCACTTGTTTAGAGCTAAGTATGATTCCTTCAAAATGCTAGCTCATGAAAATTGCAATGATATGTATTCTCGCTTGAATGTCATTGTCAAGGACATTAATGCACTTGAAATATCCAAAATTGACAGTGCATCCATCAACCGCAAGATCCTCATGCTACTCCCGAAGCCCAAGTATAACATTATCAATGCTATGCTTCAAAAGGAGGATCTCGCCGCAATGGAAGTTGGAGAACTTGTGGGCGAAATTCGCGCTCATGAAATGAGCATCCTTGGTATGACCGAAGAGCCAACATCAAGCAAGTCAATTGCTCTAAAGACCAAGACAAACAAATCCCGCAAGCTCAAGATGGTCAAGCAAGACTCAAGCTCAAGCAATGAAGAAGATGATCATCATGAGAGCTCATCCGATATTGAAGATGATGGAGAACTTGCTCTCATGATGAGAAAGTTCACACGCTTGAATGAGAAGATCAATAAGAAGGGTTTCAACTTTGACTCCAAGAAGGGAATGTTCCGGCCAATGGATGTCAAGAACAAGATTTGCTACAATTGTGGCGAAAAAGGACACATCCGTCCAAATTGCCCCAAGCCGGACAAAAGAAGCAAGGACAACAAGAGTAAGCATCGCCATGATTCAAGCGATGATGAAGAAGAGGAGAGGAAGAACAAAAACAAGAGATTTGGGAAGAAGAAGACCCATGATAAGAAGACCAAGCTCTTCCCAAAGAAGAAAGGGCACACCAAGAAAAGTTTCTTGGTGGAGAAACAAGAATGGGTGACCGATGTCTCATCAAGCGAAGACTCAAGTGATGAAGAAGACATTGTCACCATCGCCCTCACCAATGAAGAACCATCTCTACCTCCGCCTCCTATGTGCCTCATGGCAAAAGGTAACACCAAGGTATGTGAGGTAGATAGTGAAGATGATAGTGATGAAGAGCTTGATCCAAATGAATTTACTAACCTCATCAATGAGTATACATCCGTCATCAAGAGGGAAAAGGGCAAAGTTAAAGTTCTTGAGAGCACTCATGCCAAGTTAGAGCTTGCCCACTCCGACTTACTTAGTAAGTACAATGACTTGCTCAAAAAGCACAATGAGTCACTTGTACTTGCTAAGCAAGTTGAAGAGAGCCACAAAAAGCTCAAACAAGAGCATAGGGAGTTGGCTCACAAGTATCAAGAACTTGAATTTGCTTATGAAGTAATTGACCCAAGTCTTAAGAAAGTTGTTAATGAAAAGGTCAATGCTTCCACTTCATGTGATGACCTACTCATTGATGTATATGCCACTAATGTTGTGCCCAAGCTTGCCTCTTCTAAGGAAAAGGAATTGATGGATCAAGTGGCAAGCCTCAAGAGTAGTGTGGAGAAACTCTCAAGGGGAGAATACATCCACAAGGAGATCCTCTTCAACAATGCCCGTGACTATGGTAAGAGAGGTCTTGGTTCATTTCCGGAGCCAAACATGGCTACAACTCCTTCTCCGGAGATCAAGACAAGCTTCATCAAGGAAGTTGGTTCATATTGCCAACATTGCCAAGTCACCGGGCACCACACTAGGGAGTGCACTTTACCATCACGTCCTCTTCCTAAATTACCCAAGAATTACTCATCAATGTTTCAAAATAATCATTTTCTCTTGAGTAAAGTGAAGGGCAAGGTGAAGGCCAAGTTCATTGGCAAAATTGCTAAGGAGTCGAAGAAGAAGCTCCCCAAGCAACTTTGGGTCCCAAAAGCTCTTGTCAAACATGTGCAAGGCCCAAAGCTTGTTTGGGTTCCGAAAACTCAAAAATAAATTCTCATGTGTGTAGGTGAACTACAAAGCCGGTGGAAAACATTGGGTACTTGATAGCGGTTGCTCTCAACATATGACCGGCAATGATAGCATGTTCACCTCACTTGAAGACCCCGGCGATCATGAACATGTCACCTATGGTGATAACTCAAAGGGGAAAGTCTTAGGTTTGGGTAGAATTGCAATCTCAAAAGATTTATCCATTTCAAATGTTTTGTTTGTAGAAGCACTTAGTTTTAACCTCATTTCTATTGCACAATTGTGTGATCTTGGACTAACGTGTGCCTTTGACAAGAATGGTGTTGTTGTGACTTATGAAAAAGACAAGTCATTGGTATTCACGGGGTTTAGGCATGGCAATATCTATTTGGTGGATTTCTCTACAAAGCAAACAAGCACCATGACTTGCCTCTTCACCAAGTCGTCTCTTGGGTGGCTTTGGCATAGAAGAATTGCTCATATTGGCATGAGCAACCTCAAGAAAGCCCACAAGAGAGGGATGATCACCGGCATAAAGGACGTCACTTTTGACAAGAACAAGCTATGCAAAGCATGTCAAGCCGGGAAGCAAGTTGCAACTCATCATCCTATCAAGACGATGTTGTCTACCTCCAAGCCGCTCGAGCTACTACACATGGATCTCTTTGGTCCAACTTCATACAAGAGCATTGGTGGTAACCTCTATTGCCTAGTAATTGTTAATGATTTTTCACGTTACACTTGGGTCATGTTTCTAGGCGATAAGGGTGAAACTCCGGAAATCTTCAAGACATTTGCAAGAAAAGCTCAAAGGGAATACAATTCCCAAATCGTGAAGATCCGGAGTGACAACGGCACCGAGTTCAAAAATATGAAGATTGAAGAATGGTGCGATGAAGAAGGAGTCAAACATGAGTTTTCCGCCACCTACACGCCCCAACAAAATGGTGTGGTGGAAAGAAAGAACAAGACACTCATCACCCTAGCAAGAGCAATGTTGGATGATTATGGCACGTCCGAGAAGTTTTGGGCGGAAGCAATCAACACGGCGTGTCATGCATCCAACCGAGTATATCCTCACCGACTCCTCAAGAAAACTCCATATGAGCTCATCACCGGGAGGAAACCAAATATATCATACTTTCGAGTCTTTGGCTGCAAATGCTTCATTTATAAGAAGAAAAGGCTCGGTAAGTTTGAAAGTAGATGTGATGAAGGTTTCTTTCTTGGTTATGCATCAAACTCCAAAGCATATAGAGTATTCAATCAAACCTCCGGGTTAGTTGAAGAAACATGTGATGTGGAGTTTGATGAATCTAATGGCTCCCAAGAGGAGGTTGTTGGCTATGAAAATGTAGGGGATGAAGAAATTGAAGAAGCCTTAAAGAAAATGTCCATTGGGGATATCAAGCCGGAAGAGGTGCATGAAGACAATGATCAAGGGGGAGGAACTTCCTCATCTTTATCAAACACCTCCACGGCACCCCAAGCGAATGAAGATCAAGATAAAGTTGATCCACTACCCCAAGAAAATGTGTCAACGCCAACACCCCAAGTCCAAGAACAAGAAGAGCAAAATGTTCCACCACAAGCACAAGTCACTCATGATCCACCCCAACAAGCATCCACGCAAATACCGCTAGTGAAGCATGGTCGCATCTCCAAGGATCATCCAATTGGTCAAATCATTGGTAGTGCTTCCAAAGGAGTAAGAACTCGTTCTAAGCATGCTTCATTTTGCGAACATCACTCGTTTGTTTCTTGTATTGAACCCACTAGCATAGAGGAAGCACTTGAGGACTCGGATTGGGTGATGGCTATGCAAGAAGAGTTGAACAATTTCACCCGCAATGAAGTATGGGTCCTCGAAGCCCCTCCGAAAGACAAGAACATCATCGGCACAAAGTGGGTCTTTCGAAACAAGCAAGATGAACATGGGGTGGTGGTGCGCAACAAAGCAAGACTTGTGGCAAAAGGGTTTTCTCAAGTCGAAGGTTTGGATTTTGGTGAAACTTTTGCTCCGGTCGCAAGACTTGAAGCTATCCGCATTCTTCTTGCTTACTCTTCACATCATAATATCAAGTTATATCAAATGGATGTGAAAAGTGCTTTCTTAAATGGCTTTATTAACGAACTTGTTTATGTTGAGCAACCTCCCGGGTTTGTAGATCCGAGGAATCCTAACCATGTTTATAGGTTGCACAAGGCACTCTATGGACTCAAACAAGCACCAAGGGCTTGGTATGAGAGGCTTCGTGACTTCCTAATCATGCAAGGTTTCAAGATCGGGAGGGTGGACACCACTTTGTTCACAAAAGACGTCAACGGGGATCTTTTCATTTGTCAAATTTATGTTGACGATATTATCTTTGGCTCAACTAATGATTCACTAAGCCATGAGTTTGCTACCATGATGTCTAGGGAATTCGAGATGTCCATGATTGGTGAATTGACCTTCTTCCTTGGTTTTCAAGTTAAACAAATGAAGGAAGGGACATTCATTTATCAAGAAAAATATACTAAAGATATCTTGAAGAAGTTCAAGATGGATGAATGTAAGCCAATCAAGACACCCATGGCAACCAATGGGCATCTCGACTTAGATGTGGACGGTAAATCTGTTGATCAATCCCTCTATCGTTCAATGATAGGGTCTTTGCTTTACCTTACCGCATCTAGGCCCGATATAATGTTTAGTGTGTGCTTGTGTGCCCGTTTTCAAGCTAACCCTAAGGAATCACATCTTTCGGCTGTGAATAGGATCCTTAGGTATCTCAAGCACACCCCTAGCATAGGCTTGTGGTACCCCAAAGGCGCTAGCTTAGATCTCTTGGGATACTCGGATTCGGATTTTGCCGGAAGCCGTGTCGATCGCAAGAGTACCTCCGGGGGTTGCCACTTGCTTGGGCGTTCTCTAGTTTCTTGGTCGAGTAAGAAGCAAAATTCCGTGGCTTTGTCCACCGCGGAAGCGGAATATATAGCTGCCGGTGCATGTTGTGCCCAAATTCTATATATGAAGCAAACCCTTTTGGACTTTGGTGTGAAACTAGGAAGAATACCTCTCCTTTGTGACAATGAAAGTGCCGTAAAAATTGCCAAGAATCCGGTTCATCACTCTCGCACAAAGCACATTGATATTCGCCATCACTTCTTGCGTGATCACGAAGCCAAGGGGGACATTTCCCTTCAAGGTGTGAGATCCGAGGAGCAATTGGCGGATATTTTCACAAAACCTTTAGACGAGAGTACCTTTGTTAGGCTAAGAAATGAGCTAAATGTGTTAGATGCGGCAAACGTCATGTAAGTTGCCATGTCATATAGAAAAATGCATACATATAGGACACTTGTCTAACCATGGTAAGATAGTGATGAGCATGGGTTTAGCTAGAGGTGGTGGTCCTCTTGTTTTCCTCTAGGTTGTAGAAAGGCTCATCATGATGAAGCTTTCCGTGGGATCAAACTTGACAAGTAGATCTTAAATTCTCGCTATGCATTTCTTGTCATATAGTTGTGCATCTCATGTTTACCTTTCTTTCGCATGTGTTTGTAATTTGCATTATCATTGCATGCGAAAAAGTCACAAAGGAGATCACTTGATGAAGATGAGACTTGTTTTACATGCAAGATCTTAATTCATGAGAAGTGAAGAAAGTAAAGTGTTGGGTGCGTTATTGCCTAGTGAGCAATGTCATTGTGAGTTTGAAGCTTTCCTCCTTCAATATTCCTATGACATGGCTCATACATTTTAAATTCGCGCTTTGTCTCTCCTGCGACTTATCCTTGATTTTGAAAAGAAAAACTATTTAAGTTATTAAGCTATTCTATTTTGAGGGGTAAAGTCGCCTATGCAAGTCCATTAACTTGAGTTTAGTTGAATCTTATAAGTTCATTGGACTTAGCATAGAAAAGTGAGCTGAGAGAGGGTTTTTGGGTTCACCGGTTAAACCGACGTTCAATGGATCTATACCCATCGGTTTAACCGGCGTTACTAAGTGTCAGCCACAGCTCAGTCATTCCAGGCGTTCAACCGGCGTATACAAAGTCTGCAGCATCGGATCAACCGTTGAACAGAACACACTTTTGACCTGAAAATCAACTGATATTTGCTTCGTTCAACCGACGAGTTCACTTTTCAGATCATCGGTTCAACCGGCGTACAGATACAGATTTGACAGGGCTTCTGGTAAACTACACCGACGCAATCAACCGATGTTCAAAACCTAAGCGTCGGATCAACCGGCGATAAGAAAAACTGCGGGGTCCACATGTCATATTTCTCTCTTGCCACTACGCCGCTCACTCTCCCGCCGCTTGCCGCCTGTCCAACTTCTGTCGCGCTCTCAAAGCCTTGCGCACCGCCGCCGTCCGTGCGCCGCCGTCCGCCGTCTTGCGCCACCCGCACGCGCCGCCGTCCGCCGCCTTGCGCCACCCGCACGCGCCGCCGCCCGCGCAATCCCTCGCGCCGCCGCTGCCTTCCACCGCGCGCCCAGCCGCGCCCGTGCACCACCAGCACTGCCTCCGCGCCGTCACACCGCCGCCCGCGCGCACGCGCACCACCGCTCTCACGCCTGCGCCCGAGCGCCGCCCACGCACTGTGTCACCACCACTGCCGCTTTCCTCGCTGTGCCACCCGTGCATCACCGCGTCGCCCGCTTGCCACCGCATCGTCGCGTCCGTGTTACTCACTGTGTCGAGATGGGTCGTGACAAAAGGAAGGGTAAGGAGATAGTGGTCGAGGAGCCCGCTCGCAAGCGGACTCGCGCAGCTAGAGAGGCCGAGAGGGCCGAGATGGTGGCTAAGGCCGCCGAGGAGCAGGCGTCTGGACGTGCTCGTCCATTCGCGATCAGGGATCCGGCAGGCAGGGGCAGAGGCAGAGGCAGAGGGATGGGCCGAGTCAGAGGTGCCAGGGCCACCAGAGCCACAGCCGCAGCAGCAGCAGAGTCAGAGCAGTCAGCTTCAGCGGCAGAGTCCGATTCAGATACAGAGACAGCGCAGTCCGAGCAGTCTCAGGGGCAGGACACTCAGTCACCAGCTCTGCGACGTTCTGGCCGCACCCGGCAGACGTCCCCCGCAGAGGAGACTTCACCTGCGACCGGAGCGTCGCACCGGACCTAGGACGCGAGGAGGCCACCAGCCACAGGAGCCTCGCAGGTCCACCGCAGCAGCAGCAGCAGCTAGACGAGCCGAGGCCCTAGCGGCCGAGCGCGCAGTGTTCCGCATGGACACTGTCGTGCGTCTGGAGCCAGGTGTACTGCTCCAGAACTTGACCAAGGCCAATGCGGCGAAGGTCAAGAGGCTCAGGTGGAGTGTACAGGAGGAGGAGTGGTTTCCCGTGACACGAGACAGCAGGGTCGATCGTAGATTCTGGACGCTCCTTCAGGCCAGTTTCTACGAGACCTATCAGAGGCGGGGCCACAGGATTTTTCCTCACCGAGTACTGGACTGGGTTTCACTGAGGACAGCTGCAGGGGGAGCCGATGTCCGCGAGCACTTCGAGCACTTCAGAGGTCTGCCCAGGTTGCTCTCGATTGAGAGGAACAGATATATTGAGGACTGGGTCAGAGTTTTCTACGCCACAGCTTGGATTGCCCCAGAGCGCCGAGCAGTTCACTTCATGTTTGGGGGGCAGGTGTTTGGTTTGTCCAGAGCGACACTTGCAGGGATTCTTGGAGTTGACCTAGTTGATGTCTCTCTGCACGAGATGGTCTACGGTGATGCAGATCCACCACGCAGGGCTATGATTGGCGGGATTGCACCTTCTCACGAGGCGATCTCTCAGTGTTTCCGTCAGCCATTCCCTGCTTCCTACGCCAGAGTCCCTAGCCTGCTGACCCCAGAGGCTTACGCAGTTCACATGGCACTCCGGAGGACTTTGCTCCCGAGGAGTGGCTACCCAGAGGGGTTCACAGGTCTGCAGCAGCTACTGCTTCTTCACATCCTTACTCATGAGCCGTTCGACATTGTTGACTTCATTTTGGCTGAGATTGAGGATGTCATCACTGACGGGATGGGTGTCGTGCGTCAGTTTCCATATGCTCACTGGATCAGCTTCATTTGTTCTATGATTGTGCCAGCTGAGTCCCCCGTCAGTGCAGTTTACAGACAGGACGAGGTCCCATGGTTTCCAGTCTACCGTCCGACAGCACCCTCAGACAGGAGGAGAGGCAGACAGGCCGATCGGGCTGCTATGGCACAGTTGGCACCCGAGGTACAGGCCCGAGTGGCCCAGGAGGATGAGGCGTTACTTGCCGCCGAGGCACAGCTTCCAGGAGGAGAGGATGAGATTCACTGGTCCGATCTTGAGTCAGACTCCTCCGAGGACGAGGAGTACTTCCCTGCACCTGCTCCAGCGAGTCACGATCACGAGGCAGGGGGGTCCGGAGAGCCAGCTCCAGTGACAGCTGCTGCTACTTCTGTCTCAGAGTCACAGGTGTCTCAGCCGTCTGAGCTCACCGCACTTTTACAGCAGCTGGTCACACAGCAGAGAGAGGACCGCCGGGCACAGGAGGAGGCCAGGAGAGCCCATGAGGCCCAGCTTGCACAGATTCAGAGGGAGGCCGCCCGAGAGCGAGCCGCTACAGAGGAGCGTTTTGTCGGCCTCATTGACCGAGTATCTCAGAGGACAGACGCTCAGTTTCAGCAGATGCAGCAGGGCATGATGGCGATGTTCGGGATGATTTCACAGCTATATTCTCACACCGGACTCGCCCCTCAGCAGCCAGGACAGACAGGCCTTCAGGGCGCCGGAGCACCACCACTTGCAGTTACACCAGCTCCGGCCTCCACTGCTCCAGCTTCCTCCGCGACCCCAGAGATTATGTTCTCATTGTCAGCACTTCTTGGGTCTGCGAGTCGTCCTCTCTTCTCTCCTCTGCCTGCGACCTCACTCTTCCAGGAGTCACCCTCTGCAGTGCAGTCAGTTGGCCTCCCCGCAGTACCACAGCCACTACCTTCAGGGGGAGGCGGAGAGGTGTCCTTACTTCAGCAGTCGTCACAGCCGGCAGCATCAGCACTCACTACTTCAGATGTTGACACATCTTCTGCTGAGCCGGCTACTACTTCCACGGACCCTCTCCCAGGCAGTGCTAGCACCAGGGCCTCGACGACAGCCTCGACGACAGCCACACCTCCCGTCAGCTCAGCACCACGGCCATCAGATCAGCAGCTACCGTCTGTCACTGAGGATCCACCGTCTGGACGACGACGATGATGATGACCCGGATCGCTTCCTCGCCGTCCCGCGGCACCCGGATCAGTAGCTAGCCTTTTTGTGCTTTGATGCCAAAGGGGGAGAGGGAGTCAGGGGGAGGGTAGTTTAGAGAGAGCTCGGATCAGGACTTTGTGTTTCTATTGTATTATATATTGTCAGAGTTCATGGATATGTACATTTGTCATTTGAGCATGCTGAGCTTTTGAGACATATCTATGGATTTCGTTTGAGCTTTGAGTCCTTGGTTCCTTTCTTTCGAGTTTGCCTGTTTTTATTCGCGCATATCTTTCTCGCTCTCTCGTTATCTATGTTTGTTGTCATCAATCACCAAAAAGGGGGAGATTGTAAGCATCTAGGCCCTTAAGGTATGTTTCGGTGATTAATGACAACCATTATTGTACTAATGAGTTTGTGCAGCTTTATAGATCATTATTGCTCATTTGGTTTATGTCAAAAGAGGCCCCTAATTTTCATTATTCAAAAAGGCGATCTCGGCGTTCAACTCTATAATATGTCAAGACTAAGGATCTTTCTAGTCCTAAGTGTCATAAGGTTGAGAAGGACGCTTAGGTTAGTATAGGTTTTATAGTTTTGTAGTGATCGCACTATTAAGAGGGGTTTAGGCTTAGTAACTTGAGCATGGACATGGTCATTTGAAAATGGATGCACACAATGGTCACTCAGGTTTCTAGAAGCTCAAATAAGTGGTTCTCAACTTATATTTCAAGATATTTGGATTTCATTCAAGACTCAAGTCAGAAAGGCAAAATCAGAAAAAATCCTATTCACCGGTTAACCGACGTTCAAGTTTTTATACGTCGGTTAAACGAGGTCAGCAGGTCTGGACAAGTCAATACACCGGTTAAACCGACGTTATTTGAAATTGGACGTCGGTGCAGTTGTCCAGAGACTCGGTTTTCAGTTGATCAGTGGACAATAGACTCACCGGTTAAACCGACGATGTTTGAAATTGACGTCGGTGCAGTTGTCCAGTGACTTGGTTTTCAGTTGATCAATGGATGATTACACTCACCGGTTAAACCGATGCAACGACGGTTAATCTTCCCAAGCTGTAACGGCTAGTTTTCAAAAGGGAGTTTACATTCACCGGTTAAACCGACGATGACTATTGGAGGGACGTCGGATTAACCGGCGCTACGCAGTTTTTCTGGCAGCTTTTTCTCCAACGGCTCTATTCGTGTGAGCTGCCTATATATACCCCTCCAATGGGTCATTCTAAAACTCTTGACACCAGGCAACACCCAAACACACATACTTTAGTCAAGAGCCACTTTGAGCTTCAACATTTCATACACTTGTTCATTCAATCATTCAAGAAGCAACATTAAGGACTTGAGTAGAGAGAAGCTAGTGTGCATCCATTCTTTGTGATTGGTTCTTTCTCAAGTGAAGGTCTTAGCTTGTTACTTTTGGTGATTGGCATCACCTAGGCGATCTTGGTGATCGAGGTGATTCTCGCGGAGCTTGCCAAGGATTGTGGAAGCCCGGAGAAGAGATTTGTACGTGGCTTGATCTCCACCACACCGGGATGGTGAACGGAGACTCTTAGTGAGCGCCCTCGTCTTGGTGACTTGGGAGGTGACAATACTCTTTGTGAGTGTCACAACGTGGATTAGGGGTGTGTGCCAACACATCGATACCACGGGAAAAAATCCGGTTGTCCCTTGTCCACTTTACTTATTCAAGCATTATCTTTCATGCAATTCGTTCATGTGCTTGATTTAGGGATCACTAGTTAGCTCTACCTTGCTAGGCTTTATCTTTTTCATCTTACTAGCTTGTGTAGGTCGTTTAGTTATCCGGTTGGTGAATTGGAGCCTTTCTAGTTTTTGCATAGGTTAAGGTTGTTTTATCTTGTTTTAGAAATTGAAAAAGGCCCAATTCACCCCCCCCCCCCTCTTGGTCCATCGATCCTTTCAGATGTCAAGCCATTGATTCATTAATTGTATCTTGACTCCATATCTACCATCTCTTGTTCAGGATGGGCAGAGACAGATGTCCCAGCATGGGTGGTGAGAGTTCTAGGAGAACGAAAGCAAGACATGATCCCAATCCATAACCAAACTACTATGAGAGTGAGGCAGAGGAGGAAGAGATAGAGGAGTCCCCTGGGAGGTAGAAGACCTGGAAAGGAGCCAGCTCAGACTCAATATGCTCCTCACCCATAGCAGCCCCCTAGGCAAGCACCTTACATGATGAGATCCATGCGCGTTCCTTGACTACAAGGCCAGTGACTGCACCTTCCACTGCACCACCGAGGGAGAGCACTATTGTGTGGATTACATGACCTTCTCTCGCATTCTTGGACTTGGTTCTGAGCATGAGAAATATGATCCCATTCATGTGGAGAAGAGATTAAAGCCAATGGATGCTCAATTCATGTTTTTCAATCCTATCTTGGCTCATGAAGGAAAGTGCACCTACCTGCAACCCTATTACAACTATGAAAACTTCATGATGAGGTGGACCATTGATCCCAAGAAAGGCAACTACAATGGCCTTAACTTCTACGCAGTGAATCTCTTGAACCGCATGGCACCCGGTGGAAGACCCTTCAATGCATTTGACTTCATATGGAATGAGCTTAGGCGAGTCATGGTTGACTCAAGGAAGCATCTGCCTTATGCTCCATACATTATGTACATGATTGAGAGGGTCACCAAGATTACATTCCCTAAGGATGTTAAGCATGAGCCGCTTCATCTTAGGCCTCGCAGTGAGATGCCAGCCCGTTCATCCAAGCATAGAGGGTCTTCTAGCTCTGCTCCACTTGTTGATGACCCACGTCTTCATGCTCCTTCATATACTTCTAGTTCTTCACGTTGTTGGGGTAACGGATCCATGATCAAGAGAGTGCTTCGCAGCATTTTTTGCATGTGCAAAACAATGGTTCGTGAAGTGAATGAGAACCGCTGTGACATCAAGGAGATGAAGAGTGAAATGGGACTGCCTTGTGACCCACATCATGAGCTGCATGAGTTTGATGATCCTTTTGCAGAGTGGGATGCATAAGATGCTCGAGCTGCACAAGAAGAAGAAGACGTTGCACCTGGTCCTGCTGCTAGAACCTCCACACAATGCTCTCTTCGCACTCGTGATGATGATGAAGAGACAGAGGAGGAGGCACCTCCACAATACCGTGAGGATGACGACAACGACGACGACGATGACGATGACGATGATGATGATGAGGAGGAGGATGAGGACGATGACATGGAGTAAATCCACTTGCTGCTGCCTTTCATTCCCTTTTTGGTGACTTGTTGCTAAAGATGGAGTGAAAGAGATCATTTATGTATCGCCGTCTTGTATCTTAAAACTTCATTTCATTGCCTAGATTCATTTGTGTAAGACTATGTGGCTTGAGAACTTGTAATGCGTGGATTGTGTGTGCTAGGATCTCATTTGAACCTTAAGTAATCAAGGACCTTTGCTAGTGTGATGAAATTGATGTTTGATGAGTTGTTATTTCTGTGAAGTGGCAGATTTTCGGAGAATCCGGAGAAAAGTCCGGAAACTCAGCAGGTTACGGAGACTCCGGAGATTTCTTCGGAAACTTCGAAGAATGCGCCACTCCACCCTTCTTTGATCTTTTTGAATGTATAACCTGTCATATTGCATCACACTTGCTTTGTTGCACACACATAGGCACCCCACTACAGGTTTGAGATGAATTCCTTGTTATGTGTGCAATATTTGACTTTTGTCAAAGTCACAAGATTGTATTCAAAGCAAGATGCGCACATTAAGGGGGAGGGTTCATTTCATTTGCTCGTTTCTTAAATGATCTATCTCTTATAAGCTACAAGTGTGTTGTCATCAATCACCAAAAAGGGGGAGATTGAAAGAACATCTAGGCCTGCTTAGTGGATTTTGGTGTATTAATGACATACGCTTGTAGAACTAATGCTACTTGTAAGAATGTGAGCAGGAACTACAGGTGATAGATGAACAATCAAAAAGGATATGATCACCAAAAAGGAATGAAAATTGGAAGGCGAAGGTCCATGGAGTTTTAATTACTTTACTTTTTGAATTTGGGTATAGGAATATTGTACTATCAATAGGGATATGAAATATACTCGCTTTACATAGAAAAAGGTGCTCAAGATGATCTAACAAACCTATAAGAGACACTATTGCACTCACACAACACATGGGATATTTTGTTTACAGTGTTCCTGCAGAAAAGTTTGAAGTTTCTGGAGATTTTTCCGGAGTCTCCGGACAGGGATTTCTATGGAGTGTCCGGAGTCCGGACATGTGCGGAGTCTCCGCACATCTTCGGAGTCTCCGCAGGAGTATTCCGGAGTCTCCGAAGAATTCTTCGGAGTGTCCAAAACTTAACCCTGTAACTGCTACTTTTGGAGTGTAGGGGTAACACCCCTCCACCTCCTTCATTTACTTCTCTCCGACCTAATTTCACCTGCCTCCATTCCTGAGCATTCAAATGTCCTCCTCACTCCCTCCTTTCGCTTACAAGAAAGATTTGGTGAGGGGATTGAGGGGAAATTGAGGGGAGAGCAAGTAAGAGTGCTATTGAGTTGATTTCCCATCTCTTGAGCACCTCATTCTTCATCAAGCCGGTGGATTTTGTGTTTGTTACTCTTGGAGCTTCAAGCTCCTAGCCGGCTAGGAGTTGCTCGTCGAGCACCCAAGCTTGTGGTGTGCCCCAGGAAGTTTGTACAACCTCCACGTTCTAGTAAGTGACCCTAGCAACCTTGGGGCTACTAAGGGGAGGCTTTGTAGCTTAAAAAGTAAGTGTTCTTCTTGGGTGCCTCAACGGAGACATAGGTTCCTTGTGCGGAACTGAACTTCGGGAAGCAAGTCCTTATGTCTTAGCGCTTTTACTTTGTGATTTGTTGAAGTTCTTGTTTCTTGCTGAAATTCTAGGGTTTGCTCTTGATCTACTTGTTGGAAAGGTTTTGACAGCAGGTAGTAGAAGCAAAGGTGTAAAAACAAGTCTACAATCCTTAGAAATTTCTTCGATCCACGTTTGGTTGAGGTTTGATCGGTCGAGTTTGGTTTCAGCACTTTTCCCTGGAGTATCCGGACATTTCTTCGGAATCTCCGGAAGTTGCGGAGATTCCGAACAAATATCTGGAGACTCTGAAAGTTACTGATAAATATATTTTAAGTGTTTTCAGTTTTGACTATTCACTCCCCCTCAAGTCGACATCTAGATCCTTTCAAAAAGGTTTTTGGGCTTCTAGATTTGCTTCCTCACGGTCAGTTTCATCATTATTATTTCTTTATTGAAGCACGTCGCTTTATTGTAAATGATGACGGCACACCCTTGTAATGCAATTTCTTCAGCAGTGGTCAAACTAAAAGCAAACCCTTCATTTCCATAGTTTTCAAAGTATTTCACTATACCTTTTATGTCTTGTAAGGTAGCATCAGTACACATGGATGGTGATCGCAAGTTCTTGCTTATAGGTTTATGCTAAATAAAATCTTATACCAAATGACCATACTAGGTATGAACTCAAAAGTACCAAGAAGTTCAAATGTTTTTTTTCCATCACACCTATCTGTCGGTGTTTAACCGGCTGCCCACCGAGGGATATACCCAAGGTGGTAAGTTTTTGGGTGAGGAGATGCCGAGATTAGGAACTCGAAGGTGCAAGGAACACAAGACTTTTAGACAGGTTCGGGCCGCACGGAGCGTAACACCCTACGTCCTGTATGGTGGTTTGTATTCCCTTTGGTGTAGAATGACCTAATAATCTTCTGTCTTGAGGGGGGTCCCTGACCTCCCTTATATATCCGAGAGGTCAGAGTTACAAAGATGCTATCCAACTCCCGACAAGGGATCACACCAGAACATATCTCGAGTAGATCCTCTCCGTGTTGGTTAGCTCTATCTCCTATTTAAGCGGGATAAACAAGAGATAAGCAAAATGAATAAGAAATAAGACGGGCTTAATCTCTTAGACTATATAACGTGCCGAGCCCGGTGGCCCCGGGTCTGACAAGCCCCCGAGCTCTTCGTAGCTGAGTACTGCAGGCTTATCGAGTACTTTCGAAGCAGTCTTCGACTTCTTCTGAAGCCTCGTCTTGAAGTCCTTCTTCGAGTACTTGCTTGGCTGCATCGAAGCTATGATGTGCTCATGCCCTGAATTTTTGTTATGGTGTGCGATTTAAAAATCGCACTCCATATGGAGTAGCCCCCTAGCCTTAGGTTGAATCGGAGAATCAGGCTGAGGGTCCCATTTGTCTGTAATCCTCCTTATTCATCAAAGAAATTTGAAAAATAAGTAGTCGATGCCACGTATCCCGCAGCCCCCGAGCCTTGAATCCAAATCTCTCAAATTTGGAAAAAAGGATCCAAATCACACAAATATGGAGATAAGGATCTAAAAACCGTGGCATTGGTGTTGCTCTAGAATTCTGAGAAAAACTCTTCGCCTCTGCATAGTGAAATTAAGCCTCCCGCTGGTTTATTTAACTGCGCGGTGGCTTAGAGTTTCTTCTGCACTCTCAGTCTTCATATGAGTCGTCTTCGAGTAGTTTTGCGGCGTCCAGCCCCGAGCTTACAAGCCAGGAGAGCCGAATGAGTCGTTTCGAGTAGTGCGCATCGCCCAGCCCCCGAGCCCGGGAACTAGCGAAACTGCGATGGCACGCCGCGCTACCTGGAGGGTTGTTGCTGAAGCTTGACCTGAAAAAAGACAATGCACACATTATGTAGCATAATGCGAAGATACCGAGTAGTACTCAGTAATAATATAAATACACCAAAATTTATTCGGTGTAAAAATCTCGCGTCTTGCTCTTGCTAGGCCATGTAATTTCCCCGGGCAGTTAGCCTGTTACGTTTAAGCACCTGATCCCTGATGGCCGTAGACCATAGCGTAGGGAGCTTAGCCTCATGCACGCGTAGGAGCATAGGCTTACAGAAGAGTCGAGGTTTCACGGATTAAGGCGTGTGCTACCCGAGTACTTTAGCAACCGTTAAGAGAAGACAAAGAAGTCGTCATGCGACAAAGAGGATGCGCAGTGCGCAAAGATAGTCGGCGAAGTGTAGCTCTGGAGGGTTTCATGCCCATCGAGAGTCGTACACGGACAAGTAATCGATCATGGTGTAGCCCCCGAGGGTTTCATGCCCGTCGAGAGGCGTACCAAAAAAGGTAGCCGATCTTGTGAAGAACAAGTCGGAAAAGGTATAAATCACTTAGCTTGATTCGTGGACGAATGTCGACGAAGCCGTGGAGCTCGTTGATGAAGCTGTGATGATTTGTTGATGAAGCTCGACTAGTCGGAACCGATTCCGACTAGTTTTCAAGTCGAAATGAGTAGTTGATGTAGTCGCCGGCGAGCTGCCGATCGTCCTCGCGAAGTCGAAGTAGTCGAACACGTTGCTGCCGCAGAATGTGCCAAAATGTGTTGAAGTAGTTGAAGTAGTCGACGGCCGCGGTGCATCGACGTTGTAGCGCAAGGTGAAGTCGAGCCGAGTAGTCGAGATCGATGTAGCCGTTCGCTGAAGGATCCGATCTCGAACTCGATGAATCGATCCGTCGATGCACATGCGTGAAGGTAGCAATCCACCGCCTGGTAAACTAGAAAGATGCCATCGAGTTCGCCGGTGGATCTTCGACGCGCTCTCCTACCTGGTGCGCCAGCTGTCGGTGTTTAACCGGCTGCCCACCGAGGGATATACCCAAGGTGGTAAGTTTTTGGGTGAGGAGACGCCGAGATCAGGAACTCGAAGGTGCATGGAACACAAGACTTTTAGACAGGTTCGGGCCGCACGGAGCGTAACACCCTACGTCCTGTATGGTGGTTTGTATTCTCTTTGGTGTAGAATGACCTAATAATCTTCTGTCTTGAGGGGGGTTCCTGACCTCCCTTATATATCCGAGAGGTCAGAGTTACAAAGATGCTAACCAACTCCCGTCGAGGGATCACACCAGAACATATCTCGAGTAGATCCTCTCCGTGTTGGTTAGCTCTATCTCCTATTTAAGCGGGATAAACAAGAGATAAGCAAAATGAATAAGAGATAAGACGGGCTTAATCTCTTAGACTATATAATGTGCCCAGCCCGGTGGCCCCGGGTCTGACACTATCCTTTAATTTGACATCCTTATCTTTACTTAAGTGGAGCAAAGCAGATTTTTGCTGAGGTGCTTGAAATCTAATTGGTTTGACACTTTTGATGCTTGCTGATTCTAGCTCTCAGCTCATTCCAAGAGTTCATGTTAATAATAAGCTTGATACTAGCTTCATATTCTTTTGGCCTCTCGTTGATGTGTCTCCAATCTGTAAACCCGTCATGCCCAATGAACTGTTGAAGTTATCTGAATTGAAAAGCTTACAAAAGCAAAACAGTCTGTCAACATGTTTTGAATAAACTGACCACTTTCTATCACAAATCTCTCCTTTGCTCATCTTTCTAGAGTAATGAGTGTATGAAAAATAACTTCCATTGGCAATATTTTCTTCTCTTATAGGTCCCTTCTCTACTAATATATTGTTTGCCTTGTTATGAGTACTATCCAAATTTGTTGGATCATATGTATCCTCATTAAAAACCGGTTCATCATCAAGATTAGCACATGCTGCAGGAGATAAATTAAATATTGGCTTATGATCACTCACATTGTTATCATCTAAGTTGATATCAACATTTTCTTTCCCCCTCCTGATCTTCTGAACTAATGTTTGGATGTTCCTCTACGGGTATTATAAGCCAAAGCCAACTCATCTGGAGCCAAAAGTGTCAAAGCAAATGCCCCCTCCATACCGCCCCCTCTCCCGCCGCCAATGCGCCGCCGCTGGACCGCGTTGCACCTTCTCCACACTGCCCCTTCCCATGTTGTCATGGTGAGTCTTTTTTCTTAGAAATTCATGATTAGTGGTGAGTAGTGTTTCTTAGAATTTTTTAAGAAATTCATGATTAGTGGTGATTAGTATTTTTGACTAGAGATTTGCTTGTGAGTAGTGTTCATTAGAACTTTTCCTAGAAATTCATGATTAGTGGTGAGTAGTGTTTTTAACTAGAAATTTGTGATTAGTAGTGAGTAGTGTTTATGAGAATTTTTCCTAAAAATTCATGATTAGTGGTGAGTAGTGGTGATTAGTGTTTTTGACTAGAAAGTTGGGATTAGTGGTTAGTAGTGTTTTTGACTAGAAATTTGTGTATAGTGGTGTATGTTTATTAGAAATTTTCCGGAAATTCATGTGTAAAACTTTCAGGTCTAATCATGCCAAGCCATGGTGGCCGTGGTGATCATGACACCGTGGCTACATCCTCCACACTCCTATCATGGCTCGACCTCTAGGTGTCCACTTTCCAGATAATTTTCTACACATGCAATCTTCTAGCTCGAGTGGATCAGAGCTCCAAATAGTAAGATTCTTATCTTATTGTGATTATTTTATTCATGGTGGATAATTGTTACTGAATTTAATTTACATCTAATATAGGCTATCAACCTTGTTAGATGGCTTATTGATATAGGAGAAAAATTAGGTGGTAGTACTCATGTGGTGCGCGCAATGGTATCTAGTACATGCAACTTTGTGAAATTATCTATCTCTTGAGATATGTTCATGACAAGATCGATCCGAGATGGTTCAAAATTATGGGAAGCAGTCAAGAATCACCTGTTAAATAAACTTATGAAAAATCATTATTGAAGCATACCTAAGACAACTTATGGAGCATGAGTATGTATTTTTGTGCCAGCCTTCTCATATTTTCGGATAAATGCACGTGAGTAGGATGAACAAAATGTGAAAGTTATTAGTGAGATGTTTGCATAGGTCAACCATAATGATATGGTATGGAATGTTTAATTGATTAATCATGTTATTTTCATCTTAAAGTATTTTCAATGTGCTACAACTTTTATGATCAATCATATTATTTTCATCTCTTGTAGAATATGCATGACACAACCAGTGCAGGAATTAGCTTTAGTGCTATTCTAACTTAAGCCATTGAGACGCTGGGGTGTCGTTTGCACAATGGAGGGTTCGAACAAACTAGAGATTACAAGTGGCAGTAAGACTATGTCAAGTTTCATGCGGATCCATACTCTACAGCAATGTTTAGTATCTATGAACAATCACTTGGTCGTCATTGTGAAGCGAGGGTTAATATTGATGAGGTGCTAGGCTACAAAATTGTAGATGTTGACTATGTCTGATATCTAATGAAGCGTATTAGAGATATTAAGTACTAATGTATGGATAGGTGATGCTTATTATATTTGAGGTAGTAAGCATTGATGTAAGAACGTGTGATGCTCATTATATTAGAGATCTTAAGTATTGATGTATGAACTTGTGATTCTTGTAGTATATATTTAGTTTGGCTATTTGGTTGTTTATGAACTTTGAGTATATTGATATTGGCAAGAACCAAAATTTTAAAAATTTGGCGTGAAGAAAACTAAATTCTAGCAGGAAACAAACTTACAAGGACGGTTGTCATGGGCCATTCCCACCTCTGAAAATTCTCTATTTGTAGCATGAAAAACAGGGGGCGGGTCGGTGGACCTCCCTACAAGTGCCGTTTTACCAGCCCCTAGAAATATTTTATATAGTAGTGGTAGAGAGAGGCACCACCAAGTCGTGCAGATAACAATGGCAGCAGATCCATTTGTTTGACTAGTGCCATATTTGTAGTAGGATTTGAAGCACTAAAACTGAAACCTATAGCTCTCCTAGGGTTTTGTCTATTTTTTGTACTGTTCATCACCACTAGCTAGTAACGTTAATTACATATTTTCTTCTTTAATGTTTAATGTAAATCTCAAGGCAACATTTGAATTTTTATTTCATAATTTAGCAAAATGTTATACGTGTTAGGATCACTGACATTATCTAATGTTAACTATGCACTTGTTATCGCCACAATTTAGACAGGCTGGAAGTGGGCCGTAGAGCGAGATGGATTTGAAGGATAATTATAATGGGCTTGTGAATCGGACCTTGTGTAGATGTTTTGGGCCCAGGGAGGCCGTGTATCCAGATAGGTATGTTTAAACAGTTTAGATAGAGATAGTTAAGATTTGTATCGTGTTTGGTTAGGGTTAGTTAGGAAAGGAAAGTCTACGGACTATAAATATGTATTATGGGTAAACAATAAAAGGAATCATTCAATTCGTCAACAACTCTCGGCGCATCGCCTCCCTTGTTCTAGGGTTTCTCGAGTAAGTGCCATGTAGTCCCGATCACGCTCTGTGTGATCGGGGCAGCATCGCCCTTGCTTGTTTACTTTATGTGTTTCTCGTTTTGAAGCATTGCTGATGGCGAGTAGCACTAGTTATCTTAACGTGTATAGAGTAACGTTAGTCTTTCATGCTTTAATCGTGCATCCTTTGTTACCTATAAGCGTTCTGCTATCGTCGTGTCCGATCTCGGATGTGAAGGCAGCCTTCTTGCTCTGTTCTTGTTTAGTAGATCCAATCTGTTATGGTTAGTCTTTAATTATCAAAGATTTAGTTTAATATCTGCATAATTAGGCCCTTCAAACGGGTTGAACGTTCCGGCAGTATGTTTGGTGTCTTATGGCAGCTTAAAAGGAGATTGTTCCGGGAATTGGCTTTCTGGTTGGTTTTTAGGCCTCTGTTTAGGTTGTTATTTCATTGCATCATGTATTTGTTAGGCTCGATCACGTGTAGGATGTTCTGATTATGCAGTGAAAGCTTTAACCGTTGTAGATTGGATTAGCTTAGGGTTTGCGGGGCGAGATCTGTTTTATCATCAGACGTGTACGCTTTATTTATAGATCGATCCGGTTTTGACCACAATCGGCTCTTTACAGCCGATACCGGGAAGCACCCGATGAGCCGATCACGGCTCGGACTGATGTTTATGCGTGTCTGTGTATGCAGAAAACTGACACATAGCACCTTCTTGATCAGGTATAAGGTCAGGTGGCACGCCTAGCGACCTCGAAGCTAGGACGTGTGCCGAATTTCGGGCCGTTGACCAAGGGACCGGGGCCCACCAGCAGTCCCGGGAGCCTCCCGGCTCCTCATGTTGCTTGTCGCTGCTCGCCGGTGGGTTTTGACTGACAACACATTCTGGTACGCCCAGTGGGACCATCATCGCCATCCTCGTCATCTTCATCGACTTCGTCATCTTCTTCAATTCCATCAGCTGCTATTGACAAGATGGCAAGGGATGAACCGATCACCTACGAGGAGCTGTCTGCTGAACATAAGCAGAGATATGATGAGATTAAGGCTCAGTTCGAAGCCGATCTCATCGGCTCTTTCGAAAGGACCCGCCACCACGACCTCAGGTGGAAGGGGTTTTCACCCGAAGGCACCCTTGATGGCGTGGACCTGTCCACCCCATCGGAGGACCGTACTAGAGCTCTACGGCAAGAAGTGAACTATGCGGTGGCCCACTCGTTGCACCGACATTCTGAGAGCTTGGTTAATGCTTTCAAGCGTGTTGCCCTGCATGTGGTCCAAGAAATTATGAAGCATCAACACTCTCCGACAGGACCTACCTTAGGGAGTCATAAAGGGGAATTATCGTTCCAAACTAGGCCACCACTACCTTATGCGCTCGCGGCTGCGGAATCGCATGGTTCTCCAGCTTATGTGGTTTATAAGGTGGGAGGTGATCCCGAGGATCACCAGTTCTTCAGCGAGCCACCCAGGGAGATGCCGCATGGCTATATGTGTGCTTATATACCGGATAGCAGTAATCCGGTACATTCAACACAGAAGGCAGCTGGAGGAGTTTCTGGGGCGGATGCGGATAAACAAGCATGGCTGGCAGCCTATGCCACTGGGCTGAGCCACGATAGTGCGCACTCAGCCCCAGGATCACAGACGGCAGAGCAGATCAGTACCATTCTGAGAGATCAGTTTGGCATCTTACCAAAGAGAAGAACGATCGGCTACACCAAGCCGTATCCAAGTGATTAAGATCTAATTCCCTTGCCACCTAAGTATCGGCTTCCTGTGTTTACTAAGTTCAGTGGAGCGGAAGGTTCTAGCTCTATCGAGCATGTAAGCCGATACTTGGCGCAACTAGGGATGATCTCGGTATCGGATCCTTTGTGAGTAAGGTTTTTCTCACAATCTCTTACAGGCCTAGCCTTTGGGTGGTACACAACATTAGGCCCTGATTCTATCCGTACTTGGAAGCAGCTGGAGGAGCAGTTACACATTCAGTATCATTCTGAAGCTGCAGAAGCAGGATTTTCCGATTTAGCGCAAGTGCGGCAGAAGCGTGGGGAAACAGTGGTGGAATTTATCCGACGCTTCAGGGAAGTAAAGAACCGATGCTACTCGACATGGATTTCAGAGAAGGAGGCAGTCGAGTTGGCATCTTTGGGGTTACTGAAGCCGATCAGAGATCTAGCTTTGCAGTTGGAGTTTACCTCTTTGGCGCATTTGGTGCAGAAGCTAATAACGCACGAGAAGCGCCATCCAAAGCTGTATTAAGATAAGTTCAAGCGTCAAATGGCGTTGGTCGATGCAGAGGAAGCTGAAGACTCTGAGGGAGAGCAGGAGGTGGCAGTCGCAGAATGGACTCGGGGGGCAAACCCTGTGTCGTGTAAATGGGTGAAGCAAACTGGGCCTACGAAAGGGTTTGACTTCGATGTGAGCAAGGTTGAATAGATTTTTGATCTGTTATTAAAAGAAAAATAGTTGAAGTTTCCAGAAGGATATAAACCTCCTACGGCGCAGGAGCTGAAGGGAAGATCATATTGCAAGTGGCACGACTCTTTCACCCACAGCACAAGCGACTGCAAGGAGCTCCGTCGGCAAATTCAATTGGTTATCAAGCAAGGCCGATTGATCTTGGGCCAAACCGCCATGAAGGTCGATACGCAGCCCTTTCCTGGTGTTAACATGGTGGAGGGTTATGACCGGTCTGCAAGACGGCAGCTGGATCTTGCGCTCGGCATCAACATGGCGGGGTTAGCGTCACGTCGCCAAACCAAGAATAAAGAGGCTGATCCTGGCGATCGGACCCAAAAAGAAGAAAAGGGATATGTCACAGAAGAACCAGTGAGGCATGTCAGGAATCAGCGGCCGACTTCTTCTGATCTTCTCAAGAAGTATGAGTACCAGTTCCAGTAGCATCTACGGCGGGAATCAGAGGAAGAAGAGTACGAGCATCGTACTGGGAAGCGTTTGAAGAAGCATGAAGACGCACGTGATCATTGGCACTGCCCGTTTTTCAGGTACTGTTGGGATTCTGGTATGAGTCGATTGCCTACAACTAGAGACTGCCCAGAGTGCGGACCCGTGAAACCAGATGCAAAGGGGGTCTCGGTTTTCCGACGTTTAGGGCCTATTCCGACTCAGCTAGAACAGGTTCGATTGCCACGAAGGAGAGTGGACCTTGATGAAGAAGAAGACAAGTATCATCGTCCGCGATGGTGCCCTGATGGACTCAATCATTCTCAGAAGCGTAGGGTTCAGAGGTTGCGCAGTTTGGAAGAAGTCGAGGCTAAATATATCGAGTCATTAAGGAAAGTGCGCCCGGATTTGACGGAACAAGTCCATCATGTGCAGAAAAAGGAATCACGCCCTTCCAGAAAGGAGTGGCGGCCCAAATCGACAAGAGCCGATGTGAGGATATCGGCTGATACGCATATGGTGTTTGTGCTCCCTGCAGAATTCCATGCTCGAGCCCATGAGGAGTCGTCAGTAGCTCAGCTTGATTTGGGACCCCGGCCGGTGATATTTGAAAAGCCGCAAGCTAAGAGTTACAAGCATTTGAAGGCTTTGTATCTTAAGGGGTACATAAACAGCCAGCCCGTTAACAAGATGTTGGTGGACACAGGAGCAGCAGTTGATATTATACCGTACTCAGTTCTGCGCCGCTTGGGGCGGTCCACCGGAGATTTGATCAAGACTAATGTCATGCTAAGTGACTTTAATAGGCAGACTTCAGAAGCTTAAGGCATCCTCAGTGTGGATCTAACCATCGGAAATAAAACTGTCCTGACCTCTTTCTTCATCGTTAATAGGAAGAGCACATACAATGTCCTACTTGGCAGGGATTTGATTCATACCAATTGTTGCATCCCCTCCATAATGCATCAGTGTTTGATCCAGTGGGATGGAGATGAGGTAGAGGTGGTTCATGCAGATGATTCAATTGAGATTTCACATGCTACTATGAGTATCTGCGATGCGGAAGACCAGGAGCCGATCTCAGGGATGAGTCTGGAAGGCTGTGATCGCATTGAAGCTATAAAAAATGGGGTGAGGCTGGTCTTATCCACTGGCCTTACAGAATAGAGGAGTTGCAAGGAACAAGCTGCTCTAGCGCATTTGTGGAGGCCGATTCCTGCTATCGGCCCCAAAAAATAAAGTATAAACTTTTGATGTCAAGTACTTTACATAATTGTAGCTATGACAGAAAGGCCCGCTTTGACAGCCGGCCTTATTCTTTTTGTAAAAACTTGAAAGATAATGAAAGACATGGAGCGGCCGATCTCGACGATTGGCCAAAATTCTTTTTACCATCTTCTTTTTCCATCTACAGCATTGACTTAACAGATGATGGGAAACTAGGATATGGGTTCACGTCGGCTGACGAGCTCGAAGAAATAGATATTGGTCCTGGGGATAAGCCACAACCAACATTTGTCAAGATGCCTGGTTTGGGCAGGTGCATAGTCGAGCATCGGCTCCCTCTCAAAAGTGGATTTCGACCGTTCCAGCAGCGAGCACGATAGATGAAGGCCGAGGTCCTGGTCGAAGTGAAAAAGGAGGTGGAGAAAATGTTGGAAGCAGGATTCATCAGGCCTTGCAGGTATGCCGAGTGGATTTCAAGTGTTGTACCTGTATAGAAGAAGGATGGCCGATGGCGAGTCTGCGTGGACTTCAGAGACCTCAATAGAGCTACTCCGAAGGATGAGTATCCAATGCCTCTTGCAGAGACATTGATCAATGCAGCAGCTGGTCACAAAATCTTGAGTTTCATGGATGGCAACGCTGGTTATAACCTGATTTTTATGGCCCCTGAGGATATACACAAAACCGCATTCAGAGTACCTGGAGCGGTGGGTCTGTTTGAGTATGTGGTTATGACCTTTGGTTTGAAGAATGCTGGCACTACATATCAGCGTGCATGAACTACATTTTTCATGACTTGATTTGTAAATTGGTGGAAATTTACATTGATGATGTCGTGGTAAAGTTCGCGTTGGTTGAAGGCCACTTGGAGGATTCACGACAGGTTCTGGAACGGACTAGAAGGTTCGGGCTTAGAATGAATCCGAAGAAGTGTGCTTTTGGCATGTCGGCCGGTCAGTTTTTGGGCTTTTTGGTTCATGAAAAGGGGATCGAGATTGGCCTAAAAAGTCAGGAAGCCGTGCGCACCATGGTGCCACATACTACGAAAAGGGAGCTCCAGCAACTTATTGGCAAGATCAACTTTGTCAGGAGGTTTATTTCCAATCTTTCTGGGCGGATTGAGCCTTTTATGGAGTTGGTGAAAATTAAAGCCAGTGAAGAATTTCGCTGGGGGCAGAGCAGCAACAGGCATTTGAAGAGATTAAGGAGTATTTGTCAAGGCCACCTGTACTGGTTCCACCCCAACAAGATAGACTATTTTACGTGTACCTATCAGTTGGTGACACCTCCATCGCGTCGGTAGTAATACAAGTGCATGACAATAAAGAGAGGGTTGTATTCTACCTCAGCAGAAGGATGCTGGACGCAGAGACAAGGTATCCTGATATCGAAAAGTTATACCTTTGTCTATTCTTTACATGCACCAAGCTTCATCACATCCTATTATCAGCCGAGGTAACTATTATCTGCAAATCGGATGTCATAAAACATATGCTATCGGCTCCTGTGTTGAAAGGCCGATTGGGAAAATGGATGTTTGCATTGTCAGAGTTTGATATCCGATATCAACTCGCGAAGGCGGTCAAAGGGCAAGCGTTAGCAGATCTTATTGCTGAGAGGGTCAGTACCAACATAGCAGTACTTTCTGTGCGTGCTTGGGCTATGTACTTCGACGGGTCAGTTTGCGGAGATGGATGTGGCATAGGTATCCTGCTGGTATCGCCTCGGGGGGCAACGTATTCTTTCTCAATTAGATTGTCTACTACCTGCACCAATAATCTTGCGGAATATGAGGCGGTGCGTAAAGGTATGGAGTTGCTTCTTGAGGCTGGAGTTGAAGCGGTAGTAGTTTTCGGGGACTCGAAATTGGGGATCTCTCAGCTCACAGAAGAATACAGTGTGAAAGTGAGTTACTTTTCCCATTGTGGATGCAATGTAAAGTGCTGATAGCCCAATTCAGGTACATAAATTTCTATTCGATACCTAGAACTCGGAATTCGGAGGCCAATGATTTGGCACAACTGGCTTCAGGGTACAAAGCCGATGGATCCAATCATCAGGTGCACCTATTGGACCAGGGAGATTGGAGAGCCGATATCCTCAATTACTTGAAGGATTCGGCTCGGGGGGCACCCAAGAGGATACGTTATAAAGCCATGAGATATGTCCTGATAGGGGACGATATGTTCTACAGGACTTTGGAAGGGCTGTTGCTTAAATGCCTGGGGCCGGTTGAGTCCAATCGGCTCTTACATGAAGTCCACGAAGGAACCTGTGGGACTCATCAATCGGCTCACAAAATGAAGTGGCTGATTAGGCGGTCAGGGTACTATTGGCCCACCATGCTTGAGGATTGTTTTAAGTATTATAAAGGATGTCAAGCATGTCAGAGGTTTGAGAAGATTCAGATAGTACCAGCATCAGTGATGAACCCCATTATTAAACCATGGCCGTTCAGAGGCTGGGGCATGGACATGATTGGCAAAATTAACCCTCCATCCAGCAAAGGCCACCGGTTCATTTTGCCCATCACGGATTACTTTACCAAGTGGGTAGAAGCGGTCCCTATGAAGTCGGTAGTATCCAGAGATGTTATCTAATTTGTCAAGGAGCATGTTATTCATAGATTCGGGATTCCCCAGACCATTACAACAGATGGGGGTTCGGTCCTTATTTCAGAAGAATTCAAGAAATTTGCCGCCAACATGAGCATCAAATTGATCAGGTCATCTCCATATTATGCCCAGGCAAATGGACAAGCTGAAGCATCCAATCAGAGCCTCATCAAGTTGATTAAGAGGAAGATTGATGAGTACCCTAGGCGTTGGCACGAGGTCTTATCAGAGGCATTATGGGCATACCGTATATCCTACCATGGGGCGATGAAAACTTCCCCTTATCACCTAGTCTATGGGCAGGAAGATGTGTTACCATGGAAATTATGGCCGGATCGAGGCGCGTAGAGTTCCAGAATGACTTAACGGCTGAAGAGTATGTGTTGTCGGTCAAAACCCGCCGGCAAGCAGTGACAGGCAACACGAGGAGCCGGGAGGCTTTCGGAACTGCTGGTGGGCCCCGGTCCCTCGGTCAACGGCCCAGTAATCCGGCGCACACCCTGGCTTGGGGTCGCTAGGCGTGCCACCTGACCCTGCACATGATTAGGAAGGTGTGATGTATTAAATTCCTGTACGCACAGACACGTGTAAAGGTTAGTCCGAGCCATGATCGGCTCATCACTTCCTCCCCGGTATCGGCTGTGAAGAGCCGATTGCATCAATACCGGATTGGATCTATAAATAGGCAACATATATACTCGATGGCAATAAAGATCCTACTTCATAAATATTAATTTAATCCAATCTACGATAACTAAGCCCTCACTGCATGATCGGAACATCTTACACGTGATTGAGCCTAACAGATACCAAAAGCATCGGAACAGTCAACCTAATCAAAGGCCTAAAAAACCTGCCGAAGAGCCAATTCCCGGAACGATCTCTTTTCAAGCTACGATCCGATACTAATCATACTGCCGGAACTTTCAACTTGTTTGCAAGGCCTAATCATGCACATATCAAACTAAATCTCTGATGAACAAAAACTAATCACAACAGATTGGATCTACTAATAAAGATAAAGCAAGACGTGACCATTGCATCCAAAATCGGACACGATGACCACCAAGCACTCATGAGCAATGAGCAAGGCACGATCGAGATATGAAGAAAGCAATGTTACTCTATGCGAGCTAAGATAACTAGTGCTACTCGCCATCTACAAAGCTTCAGAACGAGAAACACATAAAGCAAACGGGCACGGGTGATGCTACCCCGTTCACGCAGAGCGTGATCGGGGCTGCATGGCACTTACCCGAGAAAACCCTAGAACAGGGGAGGCGATGCGCCGAGAGTTGTTGATGAATGATTCTGTTTCTTATTTATTCATGGTACATATTTATAGTCCGTAGACTTGTCTTTCTTAACGAACCCTAACCAAACACAACACGAATCTTAACTACCTATATCTATATCTATACAGCCTCTCTGGCCCCAAGACATCCGCACAAGGTCCAATTCGCAAGCCCATCATAGTTATCCTCTAAGCCCATCTTGCTCCATGGCCCACTTCCGGCCCGTCCAGATTATGGCGATAACAGTATGCTACTCTGATGAATGATAATGTTGAAGACCTCACGGAGCACAGGCTTTGGTCACTTGAGAAGATCAAGGAAAATAAGGCCAAAGTAGCCCGCGCGTACAATAAGAAGGTCAAGCCGAAAGAACTCCAAATAGGAGATCTGGTTTGGGAAGCAGTACTGCCGTTGGGAACTAAGGACGTAGCGTATGGCTAGTGGTCCCCAAACTGGCACGGGCCATATAGGGTTGACCAAGTCCTGTCTGGGAATGCATATATGCTTGAAGAATTAGATGGCGTCAAGTTCCCGGTGGTGGTCAACGGTCAACATCTTAAGAGGTACTTCCCGAGCATGTGGGATGATGAGCGGTAAAGCCAATGTCGAACATCAGGCTATAAGCCGATGCGACCAATGGGCCGGTACGTACGGTCGGCCCACACGTATAAAGAAAAACATTTCGTAAGTTGTCAAAATAGCCGATGCGAGACCATCGACTCTAGAGTTTTTTTGAAGGAATCAACATATTGGGACCATCGAACAGCCGATGTGTGACCATCGACTTTAGAGTTTAAAATGTATACACCTAAAGTTTATCTATTAAAGAAGCAAGCCTTCTGAAGGATGCGCTGCTCGGTGGCCTGGACTCTAGCCTCCCGTTCTTGGATGCAATAAGGTCTTTTTCTTCTTGGATGTGTTGCTCGGTGGCCCGGACTCTAGCCCTGAGATCCTCTAAATCCTTCTCCAGAAGAAGGAGCCGTTGAGTGGAAGCAGATGTGTCAGCCTTAGCGTTCAGAATAGCTTTCTTCTTGTTGATCGAACGGCACATCTCGGCAATATTGGATCTCAATGGGGTCTGAGAGCGACGGGTCTCAATCCTATGGCGAGCTTGTGCTACTCTTACCCGAAAGGAAGGAAGGTGCCCGGCTGGCAAGAGCTTGACTTGAAGAGCCACGTGAAGCTGAGAGTTGATCTCCTCGAGGATCCGCTTTACCGCATTGGAATCCTGGACCAGGGCGTCGATTGAACCTGACAGAAGATACTTCACACAGAGAAGCTGACTGGCGACTCTGGTCGAATCCGACTGAGGATCATCGGTGTGACAGTTCGTGTATTTATAATGCTAGACATATATTTTGTTAGTGTGAAATATGTGTTTGTTACCGTAAAGCTTGTGTGTGTTTGTGTGAAGCTTTTGAAAATTTAAAGTGCAAGTAAAAAGGGTATTTGTGTAATTACAGAAAAACCTAGGGTTGTTTTTGCAAAATGTATTTGGATTAGGGTAATTTCAAAATAAGTGAAAGGTGGTTTTGGTAAACATGTATTTGTTATTTTGTTCATTGTAAAAAAAAGAAATGTATATTTATTTATTCAAAAGTTTCATTGGAAATGTGTATGTTGAAGTGTGTAAAAATTTTAAGTAAAATGGTGAAAATAAGGGTATTTATGTAATTTTGTAAAAATACAAGTCCTTTTATGCAAATGTTTGATTTACAAAAGTAACTTTTAAAATTTACTCAGGGCTAAAGTGTAAAAGTGCAAGTCATCATGATATGTCTATCCAACCGTTATGACGAGTCTATCCCGTCATTATGACGTGTCATAAATACTTGCATTTAAGTCCTGAAATTTGACGAATTACATTTCTAGGACAAAAGCAATTCAAATCCTACTTTTGTTCAAAGATTCACGTGTAAAAGTGTAAATTTTGAGTTTTTGAATTTGGGCCCTAAAGCAAGGTTGTAGAGCTTGAAAAACTCTCCAACTTTCGTTTTGGGCATTTCTTCATTTGGGTTTTAAATCAACGGGAAATTTTGTTTTACACTCAGACCCTTGCAGTTTTCTGTATTTACACATAGGTCCTTGGGGAAATCCATTCCCCTTTCTCCTCTGTTTTCTATTCACTGGCGCCTTATCCTCTTCCTGCCGTCTCCTTTCCTCCTCTCACTGGCAGCACCATCCCAATCCTCATCCACTCCCTCTCCCTCTCCTCCTCTCGGATCAGCACAGGCGGCACAGGAAGCGGCGCAGCACGCGGGGCAGCCCGAGCGGCGGGCGGCAGGTGCTCGGCCGGCTTGCTGGGCGGGCGGAGGCGCGCAGCCCAGGCGCGCGGACGGCCCAGGGACGGAGCGCAGCTCGGGCGGCCGAGCAGGCACCGCGGTTCGGTGCGGCGGGCGGCTCCCAGGCGCGGGGCGCGCGCGGCGTGGCTGCGCGGCGGCTCGGCGGGGCCCAAGCGCGAGGCTGGGCGGCGGCAGTGCGCGGGGCGTGCGGCAGGCGGCCGCGGCCCAAGCAGCAGGTGGGGTGGCGGTGGCCCAAGGCGGGAGCGCTGGCGGCGCTCGGGCGGTTGCGGCCCAGGCGAGCGAGCGGGCAGCTGCGGCAGCAGGTGGCGCCGAGCGATGCGCGAGCGCGCACGGCAGACGAACGGCGCAGCTGCGGTGGCTCGGCAAGTGTGCGCAGAGGTGGAACGCGTACGGGAGGTACCGGAGGCGAGCGCTGGAGTGAGTGACTCGCAGGAGCAGATGCGGCGCGGGCTCAAGCGTGAGCAAGCCCGAGGCAGAGCGGCGCCAGAGCGGGGCGAGGACGGCTCGTGGAGGCACGCGGGCGAACGGCAGACGTTGGGACGTGGGTGCAAGCAGAGGTAAACTGGCGGCGTGGAGCAAACGCGTGAGTGGCACGCGAGCCAAGCGGCGCTGGAGCGAGGCTCGCGGCGTGGCTGCGCGCGAGCAAAAGAGAATCGGTGTGGTAGCGTGCGGTTGCGGCACGGATGCGCCGGAGTGCAAGCGCTGGAGCGCGGAGGCTGGACTTGCGCAGGCGTGAGCGGCACACGGGCGATGCGTGCAGGGGCCGTGCGCTAGGAGAGGTGGCCGAGCAGGACGACAACGTGCAAGCGTGCGTGTGCGGATGCGGGGCCGGCGGCGCGTTGTGGAATGGTTTGCGCGAGCTTGAGCGCGGAGCTCGCGGTGCGGGAACGCGCAGGCACACGTACGCGGAAGTATCGGCGAGGCTGTCGGCGATGGCGCAGGGGTGGAGCTCAGGGCTCGCGGTGCCGCGGCGCAGTGACTCAGCGCGGACCCGCACGGGGAAAGCAATGGAGCCACGCGAGGGACGTTGGAGACCGCTGAGGAGGAAGCCGTGAAGCGAAGGCAGTGGTCGGGCGTGACGAGCTCGGAGGAGCCTCAATACAACCAAGCACGGCAGTCCTGCAGGAAGCTACATAGGTGTGCCGGCCGTGTTTCAGTGGCACACATGCGTAAACAAAAGAAGGTTTAGCGCGTGAGCAGATGAACCCTGGAGGTTCGCGGAGGAGTTGTCCTAGCAAACTAATCCGACTCTGTCGTCTCATCCCAGGAGTCCACGACACCCAGCAACTTTTACTTTTCATCACCGTCGAATACTTCTCATCGCCAATCTTATTCGCCACGGAAAATCACCTTCCGTCTGTTCTTCTCCATAACCAAGGTTTGCCCTGACCTGCTGAACCTTTCTAATGCCGGCGATTCCTTTGCCGGAATATTGTCGTTAACTTCCTATTAACTGTTTTCCCGGACCAGGGACTTGATTGCTATGTTTTAGAAAGTTCTAGGGTGTCCTTTGTAAAATTTTCAAAACTTCCTTTATTTCAAATCAGGGAACATTTACAAGTTTGTGTTATGCTCTTGAATTGAAAATCTTGATCTATGGTCTAGGTTAAATGTTAGGGAATGAATGCTTTGTTTGTACCATATATTGTATGCATGTGTTTTAACTGAAAGATAAATCATAGGATGTATGTTTCAAGTGGAAAAGTGTGGTAATTAGTTAATACATCACACAAACGCTCATATGCCTGCCATCAAGACATTGTTCTCGTCTTGATTGCAACCTTCTTAAGACCCTTTTTCGTATAAGGATTCCTGTTAGTCCATATGTATCTGCTGCTTAGCTAATACATCTCGACAGCTATGCTTCAGTGTCAGGTTATCAACCCAACCGCTAAACATCCGTTTCCTTTGAGTTTAGAATACTTCTGTGTAACAGCTATCAGTCGATGCTTCTACCATCGGCTGGTTAGCTGAAACAGTTGTTATCTTTCTAGTATCGGCTACTGCCGGTAACATTCTGTTGTTCCGTCCTATATCGGCTATCACATAGCAAATCAAGTTGAGGTGCACACACGATCTTAGGGTTCTTGCTATCGGCCGACCCAAGCCGATTTTGGTTGCTTTTCCATATCAGTCAAACACGGCCGATCAATCCTTAGTTTCTGCTTCCTTATCTACGTACTCCTATCAGTCGATTTATCGACTGAAAGATCGGCTATCTATATCTATCGGGCATATATCCTCAACCACACTCCAATCGGCTATACGTCACTCAATTGTTGTGTTGACGTAATCGAGTCGATATAACCACACCTAGTTATCTAAGATAACACTTAAACCCATCTCAGTTAAGACACAATTACTTTAGGAATCAACCTTCTGCCAAGGTAATCGATGCTTTCATCGATCATCCAAGAACCCGATGCACCTTTCCATCGGCTAAACCCTTGTTGTTTCCAATCGGCTCTGTTACAATCTTCAACAAGTAGCCGATTCTAATTAGTTATCCTTCCAAAGCTCTATCTAAGTTTAGTTTCAGATCTTTTTGGTTGTTACGTAAATAGTGTGTTATATGAGTGCTGGATTGCAACTTTGCTGTGAAATAAAATAGTTTTGTGTGCACGCTTGAATGGAATGTTGCATTACATGTAGATACGACTACTTCGGCAACGGTACCTACGAGATCTCCCCGGAGTCTTCGGAGGATGTTCCTGAAGATCAAATGAACGTCACCAAGGAATTAACTGAAGGCCCGAACCAAAGTTCGGAAGATATTGACATTTCTGACTTCAGTCCCACCAGTAAAGGCAAGCCCCGGACATATCCCATTACTTTATTTACACTGCAATTTATGCCTATCTATATTATATCTTGCATTAAGTCTAGGAGTTGAAGTGAAACCCTAGATGCATGAATTCTAGGAATCCAATGTAATGCTCCCGCGTCCTTATCGGTTAGATGCTTCGCTAATAGGACCGGTAGAAGTCGAGTGATTTCCTGTCACTCGCGCGATATAGGAGTTGCATGTTTACATTCCTGCAACTACTATAAGGATGACGGACAGGGTCATGTGCTGCATCATGACCTGAAGTTTTACCCTGCCTGTTTTGTTAAAAGTTGATAAGGTCGATCCATGTGGTAGTGGTGGCTAAGTTTTTGAAAGTACTAGCCACATACCGCGAAATATGGTAAGCGGTAAGCCTAGTACCCGAATGGCCCGGCAAATGGACTTGTCTCCACCACTCGACTTTTATTTTATGTTTACACGCACCGACGTGTGGGAGTACGTTCTGCATGGCAGACAGGAATACGGGTTTTGTAGTCGCGCTACAGACGTATGTCCTGCACATATAGGGTGTGCGTACGGTCCTGCAGTCGCTTGTGGTGGCCCTGATCCATAACCCGGAATATGAGGGAAACGGTTGCTTCGGAATGCCCTGTTGGTGTTCCAAGCGTGTGTGTTAGGTTTACCTTGCAAGGTTAAATTCGATTCGAATCGTCTGCCTCTCACGAAGATTGAGACTGCTTATCCCTTTTACCACATTGAGTAAGAAGTGGAACTAATGATGGATAATCTTGATGGATGATAAACACTACCTTGCTTGTTTAGTATAGGTGCTAATCTAGAATAAATACTCAACTAGAAAATGAAAGCTAAAACTTGAAAGTAGGTTATACTCTTTGTTGCTTTTCAGCTGGAAATAAACCCAGAACCCTTGAAATGCCTTCATGAGTCTAGTTATGGGCTAAGTATACCCAATCCCGGGTAAGCCTTGCTGAGTATTAGTATACTCAGCCTTGCTAGTTTTATATTTTTCAGGTAAAGTCTTGAAGACCCTACTCTTTCCCTGCCTTGGCCCTGTGCTCTTCCAGACGGTTGGTCCGTGGTATGGGATCCGTCCTCGACCAACATTGGTGATACCGAGTGATGTCGTGCCTGGGCTTAGCATGACATCCGTCTTAACGACGTGTTGTAATCGTCGCGTATGTTTTCCGCTGCCAAAACCATAGCTTTAATGGTTTGTAATCTTTTCTCTAGAATTGAAACTTCATACTTCTTTTGGAAATTCTTGTAATGTAATTCTCTATGATGTAAAATGTGATGGTGATTGTATCTCTGGACTCACCTTCGTGTGAGGTAACCTTATTGGATCCTGTGTATCGGTGGTTTATCGGGACGTTACCCGACAGGCCAAGGGATTATACCGTTTGAAGCACGTTGGAGCCTTCTGGAGTGGACTCACGTACTTGAGCCGGTATAATTCAGGTTGGTTCTGCCACAGCTGGTATCAGAGCTATAAGGTTACCCTAGAGATACATTTTACCTTAAAAATGCTTTCAGTATAAAAGTTTAACCAACAAAATATTTAGCAAAACTACGTTGGTCTCGTTAAGGATTATGAATAGTACGTAAAGCCCTAGGGTAATGCTTATAAGGGAAATAGAGGTGGCTATAGTGTATATATAACTCTAACTACCAGCATTACGTTTCTGTCAAAACTTAAATTTATGCACAACCCAACCTTACATTCTGTAACGACACCTACGAACGGAGGTAAGAAGGTAAGGATCCTCAGCCAACTGAGGGAGCTTGGCCTTCCCGTCGGTGATGCGAACCGAACGCTGTTTCTCAAGCAGTGGCCTACTTGAGATGTTGCCAATGTACCAATGTCGATTGACTACATTGGGAGTATATGGTTCGGCGCAGGGTATGGCGATCGCAGATCATACCCCCGCATTTTGCGGCACCCCCGTGAATACGTTATCTCGATAACGTATGTTAACGTTGTCTGTACGGCGGTAATTGTACAGATGCTGTTTCTATAGTGAACAGTAATGATTGGGGACGCTTTCATGACATGCTGGCATGAAAGGTTCAGTATATACATATTGTGTTTTCTGCAGGTACGCTAACCTCGTTGCGTAAGCTTGAACGTAAGAACGACTAGTATATATATAGGGAGAGACGTATTTATATGATGCCACCGAACTTAACCACGTAAGACCAAGATTACTTGGCAGTTATTTTTGTTTGTGAGGACGTGTAGAACGTGCATACATCATGATATCTTGGATTGACTTGATTGCCTTGTTTGTTATATTGTTGTACTGAAATACGTTGCTTGTATCTGAATGCCTGTTTTGGCTTTGTGTGGTAGGAGCCAACGTAATTTGCTAGGCTATCTTAGAGTTAAGGAAGTCTTTTGTGAATCAGGTGGATTGGGTTATGTCTGAACCCTATCATCAATCTTAGCTTGACAGCTAAATCAAACCCTTGATCTTGCTTTTCCTTGAGGGTTAAATTTTGATAATTGTCGGCAAACCCTTGGATCCATTAATCGGTGAATCATCTGTTCTCTCTCGATGTTGTACCATATCTTGTTGTCTATTCTGATTACAACATCTGAAAGTTGTACCTTCGATTTTTGCTCAGATGATTTTGAGAAAAATAAAAATACTTATGGCAAAAATCATGCATTAGAATACATACCATCTTGGGTCAGTGCATGGTGTTGCATCGTCATCGAAGATCCGTAGACTAACTAACGGGTATGCCTCTAGTATAACCTTAGGTTGTCTTCGGTTTCTTAAGTCTTTCTTGTTGCTGTTGGCACTACAGGGTTGCTATTCCTCTTTTGTGGTGGTGTTTAATCGCATGACCAAGATGCCGTGTCGGAACCTAAGGCCTCATGTGCACTGCAGTCACATGATTGAGCCATTAGGAGCGCACTGGTGACTAGGTACATGTGACGTAACCCCACTGCAAACTCTTCTTATGCACCCTTATCAGTGTCCTAACTTCTAATGCTTGTCTAAGGATATAGAGCTACCCAGGTGTTCGTTACGAGAGAACGGTTGTAGGGCGTAAGTTACGTGCATCATCAACTCATGAGGGTATGCATCTTACTTTATGCATTTCATGCGTGCATACATTGCAAGTATCATCATTCTTGCATCATGGTGTATGCATCATTTGGTCAGCATCATGGTAATGCATTGTATCATATGCACCATCTCGGTCGTGCATGGAGTCCTCCATCCTCATGTTACACCATCATCGCAATCATACATCTCAACAATGCATCACATTCATGGTTATATATCGAGCATTGCGCTCTAAATAGAGCATTTTGTCACTATCCCTTAATTGCATCGGTCTAAATAGGCATGTTTTGCAATAACATCATCTAAAATTATTCAGGTAGTAAACTCTGAGCAAAAATATTTCAAACATCACTTTGTCAATCTCTTGTACTATTCTTACTTGTTATTCATGAACTTTGTGATGAATGTCACCGACATTTATCGTCCTCATGTTCTGATCTCATATTGTGATCTCAACTCTATGAAAACTTGATCACTTTTCTTTCTCTTTTCTCGTTATACTCATCCACGTATAATCTATTTACGCTTAAATCACCCATCAAAAGTAAAGGCTTTTCTCGTCATACTCCAATGACTTTTACCATCAACATTAATCTCTTCCGGTGTGATTGTTTCCTGCTACTTCTAATGTGTGATTTGCTTTTCTTCCCTTAAAGAGTCTTTCGTCCGAATCTCGGGACGAGATTCTTTTTAGGGGGGAAGGCTGTGACAGTTCGTGTATTTATAATGCTAGACATATATTTTGTTAGTGTGAAATATGTGTTTGTTACCGTAAAGCTTGTGTGTGTTTGTGTGAAGCTTTTGAAAATTTAAAGTGCAAGTAAAAAGGGTATTTGTGTAATTACAGAAAAACCTAGGGTTGTTTTTGCAAAATGTATTTGGATTAGGGTAATTTCAAAATAAGTGAAAGGTGGTTTTGGTAAACATGTATTTGTTATTTTGTTCATTGTAAAAAAAAGAAATGTATATTTATTTATTCAAAAGTTTCATTGGAAATGTGTATGTTGAAGTGTGTAAAAATTTTAAGTAAAATGGTGAAAATAAGGGTATTTATGTAATTTTGTAAAAATACAAGTCCTTTTATGCAAATGTTTGATTTACAAAAGTAACTTTTAAAATTTACTCAGGGCTAAAGTGTAAAAGTGCAAGTCATCATGATATGTCTATCCAACCGTTATGACGAGTCTATCCCGTCATTATGACGTGTCATAAATACTTGCATTTAAGTCCTGAAATTTGACGAATTACATTTCTAGGACAAAAGCAATTCAAATCCTACTTTTGTTCAAAGATTCACGTGTAAAAGTGTAAATTTTGAGTTTTTGAATTTGGGCCCTAAAGCAAGGTTGTAGAGCTTGAAAAACTCTCCAACTTTCGTTTTGGGCATTTCTTCATTTGGGTTTTAAATCAACGGGAAATTTTGTTTTACACTCAGACCCTTGCAGTTTTCTGTATTTACACATAGGTCCTTGGGGAAATCCATTCCCCTTTCTCCTCTGTTTTCTATTCACTGGCGCCTTATCCTCTTCCTGCCGTCTCCTTTCCTCCTCTCACTGGCAGCACCATCCCAATCCTCATCCACTCCCTCTCCCTCTCCTCCTTCTCTCGGATCAGCACAGGCGGCACAGGAAGCGGCGCAGCACGCGGGGCAGCCCGAGCGGCGGGCGGCAGGTGCTCGGCCGGCTTGCTGGGCGGGCGGAGGCGCGCAGCCCAGGCGCGCGGACGGCCCAGGGACGGAGCGCAGCTCGGGCGGCCGAGCAGGCACCGCGGTTCGGTGCGGCGGGCGGCTCCCAGGCGCGGGGCGCGCGCGGCGTGGCTGCGCGGCGGCTCGGCGGGGCCCAAGCGCGAGGCTGGGCGGCGGCAGTGCGCGGGGCGTGCGGCAGGCGGCCGCGGCCCAAGCAGCAGGTGGGGTGGCGGTGGCCCAAGGCGGGAGCGCTGGCGGCGCTCGGGCGGTTGCGGCCCAGGCGAGCGAGCGGGCAGCTGCGGCAGCAGGTGGCGCCGAGCGATGCGCGAGCGCGCACGGCAGACGAACGGCGCAGCTGCGGTGGCTCGGCAAGTGTGCGCAGAGGTGGAACGCGTACGGGAGGTACCGGAGGCGAGCGCTGGAGTGAGTGACTCGCAGGAGCAGATGCGGCGCGGGCTCAAGCGTGAGCAAGCCCGAGGCAGAGCGGCGCCAGAGCGGGGCGAGGACGGCTCGTGGAGGCACGCGGGCGAACGGCAGACGTTGGGACGTGGGTGCAAGCAGAGGTAAACTGGCGGCGTGGAGCAAACGCGTGAGTGGCACGCGAGCCAAGCGGCGCTGGAGCGAGGCTCGCGGCGTGGCTGCGCGCGAGCAAAAGAGAATCGGTGTGGTAGCGTGCGGTTGCGGCACGGATGCGCCAGAGTGCAAGCGCTGGAGCGCGGAGGCTGGACTTGCGCAGGCGTGAGCGGCACACGGGCGATGCGTGCAGGGGCCGTGCGCTAGGAGAGGTGGCCGAGCAGGACGACAACGTGCAAGCGTGCGTGTGCGGATGCGGGGCCGGCGGCGCGTTGTGGAATGGTTTGCGCGAGCTTGAGCGCGGAGCTCGCGGTGCGGGAACGCGCAGGCACACGTACGCGGAAGTATCGGCGAGGCTGTCGGCGATGGCGCAGGGGTGGAGCTCAGGGCTCGCGGTGCCGCGGCGCAGTGACTCAGCGCGGACCCGCACGGGGAAAGCAATGGAGCCACGCGAGGGACGTTGGAGACCGCTGAGGAGGAAGCCGTGAAGCGAAGGCAGTGGTCGGGCGTGACGAGCTCGGAGGAGCCTCAATACAACCAAGCACGGCAGTCCTGCAGGAAGCTACATAGGTGTGCCGGCCGTGTTTCAGTGGCACACATGCGTAAACAAAAGAAGGTTTAGCGCGTGAGCAGATGAACCCTGGAGGTTCGCGGAGGAGTTGTCCTAGCAAACTAATCCGACTCTGTCGTCTCATCCCAGGAGTCCACGACACCCAGCAACTTTTACTTTTCATCACCGTCGAATACTTCTCATCGCCAATCTTATTCGCCACGGAAAATCACCTTCCGTCTGTTCTTCTCCATAACCAAGGTTTGCCCTGACCTGCTGAACCTTTCTAATGCCGGCGATTCCTTTGCCGGAATATTGTCGTTAACTTCCTATTAACTGTTTTCCCGGACCAGGGACTTGATTGCTATGTTTTAGAAAGTTCTAGGGTGTCCTTTGTAAAATTTTCAAAACTTCCTTTATTTCAAATCAGGGAACATTTACAAGTTTGTGTTATGCTCTTGAATTGAAAATCTTGATCTATGGTCTAGGTTAAATGTTAGGGAATGAATGCTTTGTTTGTACCATATATTGTATGCATGTGTTTTAACTGAAAGATAAATCATAGGATGTATGTTTCAAGTGGAAAAGTGTGGTAATTAGTTAATACATCACACAAACGCTCATATGCCTGCCATCAAGACATTGTTCTCGTCTTGATTGCAACCTTCTTAAGACCCTTTTTCGTATAAGGATTCCTGTTAGTCCATATGTATCTGCTGCTTAGCTAATACATCTCGACAGCTATGCTTCAGTGTCAGGTTATCAACCCAACCGCTAAACATCCGTTTCCTTTGAGTTTAGAATACTTCTGTGTAACAGCTGTCAGTCGATGCTTCTACCATCGGCTGGTTAGCTGAAACAGTTGTTATCTTTCTAGTATCGGCTACTGCCGGTAACATTCTGTTGTTCCGTCCTATATCGGCTATCACATAGCAAATCAAGTTGAGGTGCACACACGATCTTAGGGTTCTTGCTATCGGCCGACCCAAGCCGATTTTGGTTGCTTTTCCATATCAGTCAAACACGGCCGATCAATCCTTAGTTTCTGCTTCCTTATCTACGTACTCCTATCAGTCGATTTATCGACTGAAAGATCGGCTATCTATATCTATCGGGCATATATCCTCAACCACACTCCAATCGGCTATACGTCACTCAATTGTTGTGTTGACGTAATCGAGTCGATATAACCACACCTAGTTATCTAAGATAACACTTAAACCCATCTCAGTTAAGACACAATTACTTTAGGAATCAACCTTCTGCCAAGGTAATCGATGCTTTCATCGATCATCCAAGAACCCGATGCACCTTTCCATCGGCTAAACCCTTGTTGTTTCCAATCGGCTCTGTTACAATCTTCAACAAGTAGCCGATTCTAATTAGTTATCCTTCCAAAGCTCTATCTAAGTTTAGTTTCAGATCTTTTTGGTTGTTACGTAAATAGTGTGTTATATGAGTGCTGGATTGCAACTTTGCTGTGAAATAAAATAGTTTTGTGTGCACGCTTGAATGGAATGTTGCATTACATGTAGATACGACTACTTCGGCAACGGTACCTACGAGATCTCCCCGGAGTCTTCGGAGGATGTTCCTGAAGATCAAATGAACGTCACCAAGGAATTAACTGAAGGCCCGAACCAAAGTTCGGAAGATATTGACATTTCTGACTTCAGTCCCACCAGTAAAGGCAAGCCCCGGACATATCCCATTACTTTATTTACACTGCAATTTATGCCTATCTATATTATATCTTGCATTAAGTCTAGGAGTTGAAGTGAAACCCTAGATGCATGAATTCTAGGAATCCAATGTAATGCTCCCGCGTCCTTATCGGTTAGATGCTTCGCTAATAGGACCGGTAGAAGTCGAGTGATTTCCTGTCACTCGCGCGATATAGGAGTTGCATGTTTACATTCCTGCAACTACTATAAGGATGACGGACAGGGTCATGTGCTGCATCATGACCTGAAGTTTTACCCTGCCTGTTTTGTTAAAAGTTGATAAGGTCGATCCATGTGGTAGTGGTGGCTAAGTTTTTGAAAGTACTAGCCACATACCGCGAAATATGGTAAGCGGTAAGCCTAGTACCCGAATGGCCCGGCAAATGGACTTGTCTCCACCACTCGACTTTTATTTTATGTTTACACGCACCGACGTGTGGGAGTACGTTCTGCATGGCAGACAGGAATACGGGTTTTGTAGTCGCGCTACAGACGTATGTCCTGCACATATAGGGTGTGCGTACGGTCCTGCAGTCGCTTGTGGTGGCCCTGATCCATAACCCGGAATATGAGGGAAACGGTTGCTTCGGAATGCCCTGTTGGTGTTCCAAGCGTGTGTGTTAGGTTTACCTTGCAAGGTTAAATTCGATTCGAATCGTCTGCCTCTCACGAAGATTGAGACTGCTTATCCCTTTTACCACATTGAGTAAGAAGTGGAACTAATGATGGATAATCTTGATGGATGATAAACACTACCTTGCTTGTTTAGTATAGGTGCTAATCTAGAATAAATACTCAACTAGAAAATGAAAGCTAAAACTTGAAAGTAGGTTATACTCTTTGTTGCTTTTCAGCTGGAAATAAACCCAGAACCCTTGAAATGCCTTCATGAGTCTAGTTATGGGCTAAGTATACCCAATCCCGGGTAAGCCTTGCTGAGTATTAGTATACTCAGCCTTGCTAGTTTTATATTTTTCAGGTAAAGTCTTGAAGACCCTACTCTTTCCCTGCCTTGGCCCTGTGCTCTTCCAGACGGTTGGTCCGTGGTATGGGATCCGTCCTCGACCAACATTGGTGATACCGAGTGATGTCGTGCCTGGGCTTAGCATGACATCCGTCTTAACGACGTGTTGTAATCGTCGCGTATGTTTTCCGCTGCCAAAACCATAGCTTTAATGGTTTGTAATCTTTTCTCTAGAATTGAAACTTCATACTTCTTTTGGAAATTCTTGTAATGTAATTCTCTATGATGTAAAATGTGATGGTGATTGTATCTCTGGACTCACCTTCGTGTGAGGTAACCTTATTGGATCCTGTGTATCGGTGGTTTATCGGGACGTTACCCGACAGGCCAAGGGATTATACCGTTTGAAGCACGTTGGAGCCTTCTGGAGTGGACTCACGTACTTGAGCCGGTATAATTCAGGTTGGTTCTGCCACAATCGGCTTCTAATATGGCCGATCCAACGGATGCGGGATCAAATGCAAGCAATTCTGAGAGGTTCAGGCCCTGAAAAGAGGCACGTGAGTAGAGCAGCGCAGGAAGGAACGAAAATGATCTGGGGAGTAAAACACACCTGCCCTGGGAGGGAAGTAGCGACAGCTGATGAAGAAGTGGTCGGCTCCTGACGGCGCGTCCCTTCTGGAGGAGGGATGTTGACAGCGGGAGAAGCGAATGTCGGTTCTCGAGGGGTCACCCTTTCAGAAGGAGGAGCGATAGCCGATGAAGCAGCAGTCGGCTCTAGCAGGCGCGTCCCTTGTGAAGGAAGATTGGCAGTTGCCGAGGCGACAGCTGGCCTCTCCGAAGAGGAGTTAACGACCGATGCAGCCACGATCGGCTCCTGCAAACCTTGTGGGATGACCGGAGCATCAATCAGCGCGAAGGGCCTTCCAGAGCTATTGGGTCAGGATCACGAAGGGTAATGAGAGCATTGATGGGCACTCCCACATCCTCTGGAACTTCTGAAGCTGATTCTTTTTGGCATGGGGGTTCCTCCCCACTGGAAATGTCCACGACGACGGGCTGCAAGAAAAAGGGAGTGTAATCGAGAAGAAACAAAGGCAAGGTCAAAAGGAATCGGGATGAGAAGGTCTGAAAATAGACTGTAGCATCTTTGGGTGATGACGGCGTCAGGAAGGTCTACCCTGGTTGATGTCAAATGATGAAGGAGGAAATGTGGAGGCACTTGCCCAAGACCAAACTGCCGGGCTGCTACGACCGGCTGGTAAAATTCATATCCCGGTTTGATGATCCGGTTGGAAGTGCTCATGCCGACCGGGAGGAGGCAAGGACAAATTATGATGGAGTACAAGCGCCTGGTGTCGATATCATCGGCAAAATCAGCCAATCAGAATGTGGCTGGGCTCTCAAAGATTTCAGACTTAGCATGGGGAAGGAAGATTGAGTTTTTCAGGCCTTTGTAAAAAATTCTAAACCATCGTGAGGCGTCTGAAGGATTTAACTTGCCGCCAGGGAGACTGTACAAGGCCTGTCCGAAGCTGATGTATCAGATTTGCCTCCCACTTTGGTCCGGAAAAGAGTTGTTGGCCAGAGACGGGAAGTTTGGGATGAAATCTTGAAAGTAAAGGTGAGCCCACAGCTGGATGAACCACCAAGGACCACCAGTCCTAAGTTTTTTCTGAGAGAGAAGGCTCAAGGACATCAGATGAAGGTATCTGTAGATTTCTCCAAGGAATAATTTACCAAGGCCAATGGTATGACCTTTGGCCAGTTCATATGCCAAGGGGAGATAGTTCTTGGTAGGAGAAAGAGAGGGTCCACAGAAGATAAAATATTCTAGCCAAAGATTCAAGAAGGCTGTATGTTCCTTCTCTGACACAAGCCCTTTTGTTTTCAGATGTTGGTTCAGATATGCTCCCTAGTTCGTGCACTCTGCTTTGAAAGATAGTTTAAAAGGAACTTCAGATAGTCTATAAGCAGAGGGACAAGTTGATGAGATGTCTAGACCAGTAATCATCATAACGTCTAAAAGGGTTGGAGTCATTGGACTATGTCCAAAGAGGAAACAGTTTAAGGCATCCGACCCAAAATAGCCGATGGTCTTCAGGAGGTTCTCATCCTTTTCGAGAGGGGAAAGAGATAGAGACAGAGCATCGGCTATCCCTATGGATTCCCATAAAGGCTGGTAGGATTTTGCCACTCTGTTATACCAAGCTACCCAGCCCTCTGGAGGATTTGGCCAAGCGCGAAGGCTATCGGACCAAGAGTCTAGATCTATGTCTTGATTCACGAAGGGGATTCAATTAGCCTCGCAAGAAATTAGATCTATGGGCTTCTCGTAAGAACGAGGCCCAAGATAGAAAGAATTAGAGGAAGAAGGATGCGGTAAGAGGATATCGGAAGCCTGAAAAGATCCACGAAAGACAAATTAGTCGAAGAAGGGGTCATTTAACAACGCAAGGAATCTTGTGGTTACTGCATTAAATTAACAGAGGTCGGAGTTTTACCTTCAGTCCGAATACATTCCCGCCAGTATTCGAAGACTCCGCCATCAGGAACCTTGATGAAGTCGAGAACTCGGGGAACAGATCTAGGGTTGGCGGCGCAGGATTGAGCGCGTATTCTGAAGCTCAGAGGAGAATTTCGTGGCTAGGGTTTATGAGCAAAGGGGATTTTTTGGAAGGTAACCTGGATTTGGGGAATCTTCAGAGATCTATCTTGGAGAAGGATTTGGATTCGAGCGGAGAATGAAATGAATTGAAGAACCGATTCGAATCCGGATCGGCATATTTTGAGGAAGGAAACCGATGCGTTGCATCGGCTCTTAACGGACCGTTTTGTTTAAAGAAAATATATACGGAAAAGGAGATTTTATTTACAACGAGGGAGTAAGTACAAAAGGGGAGCCGATTGCTCCTAGAGCCGATCTATCGGCTCAGTGCTACAGTTTACCACCGGTAGACGCCGGAAGTCTTGCGGCGCTTGGTCGGCGGAGCGGTGCTAGCATCACTATCGTCACCACTGCTGTTGCTGTCATCATCTCCGCCGCTGCTACTGGTGAAGCCACCTTCATCTTCGGTGTCTTCGTCGACCTCAGCGGTATCTTCCAATGACTCGCCAAGGAGGAAGTTTCCTGTTACCGAATCTTCCTCAATTGAGGAAGAATCGGCTTTTTCTTCCGAAGAGGAGAGTTCTTCTCCCCAGGATGTGTCGTCTTCGTTGTCTTCCTCCAGCTCGGCTCCAAGGAGTAGGGTGAGATCTTAGCCATCGGTTAGGGACTCATCATCCTCTGACCGGGATTGGAAGTCCCATTCCTCTGTATCCCAATGCAGGGGGCAAGGATCTCGTAGGCAGCTATCGGATCATATTCCGGAGTGGGTTCTCGGGAGGATTCAGACTCAAAGGAAATAGTAGAAGAGGCAGAGGAAGAGGAAGAAGCCATTGCAAGAAGAAGAAAGAATGGTTTAGATGTGGTTGCCAGAGGCTGAGGAAAGAAGACGATTAGGAAAGTTGCCGGGGGTAAGTTTATAAAGGCAGAAGTGGAAGGTGAAGTGAATCGGCACTATAATGGTTCCGAAGGAGCCTGATGCAGAGCAGTCACATCCCCTGGAAGTTGAAGAGGCATGTCTGTACGGAATTCAGAAGTCGAAGAGTCGAGGCGATTAAAAAGGAGATGGTTTCAGAATTATTATTGCCAAAACCAGGGGGCATATGTTATCGCCATAATTTAGACAGGCTGGAAGTGGGCCATAGAGCAAATGGATTTGAAGGATAATTATAATGGGCTTGCGAATCGGACCTTGTGCAGATGTTTTGGGCCCAGGGAGGCCGTGTATCCAGATAGGTATGTTTAAACAATTTAGATAGAGATAGTTAAAATTTGTGTCGTGTTTGGTTAGGGTTAGTTAGGAAAGGAAAGTCTACGGACTATAAATATGTATTATGGGTAAACAATAAAAGGAATCATTCAATTCATCAACAACTCTCGGCGCATCGCCTCCCCTGTTCTAGGGTTTCTCGGGTAAGTGCCATGTAGCCCCGATCACGCTCTGCGTGATTAGGGCAGCATCGCCCTTGCTTGTTTACTTTATGTGTTTCTCATTCTGAAGCATTGCTGATGGCGAGTAGCACTAGTTATCTTAACGTGTATAGAGTAACGTTAGTCTTTCATGCTATCGTCGTGTCCGATCTCGGATGTGAAGGCAGCCTTCTTGCTCTGTTCTTGTTTAGTAGATCCAATCTGTTATGGTTAGTCTTTAATTATCAAAGATTTAGTTTAATATCTGCATAATTAGGCCCTTCAAACGGGTTGAACGTTCCGGCAGTATGTTTGGTGTCTTATGGCAGCTTAAAAGGAGATTGTTCCGGGAATTGGCTTTCTGGTTGGTTTTTAGGCCTCTGTTTAGGTTGTTATTTCATTGCCTCATGTATTTGTTAGGCTCGATCACGTGTAGGATGTTCTGATTATGCAGTGAAAGCTTTAACCGTTGTAGATTGGATTAGGTTAGGGTTTGCGGGGCGAGATCTGTTTTATCATCAGACGTGTACACTTTATTTATAGATCGATCCAGTTTTGACCACAATCGGCTCTTTACAGCTGATACCGGAAAGCACCCGACGAGACAATCATGGCTCGGACTGATGTTTATGCGTGTTTGTGTATGCAGGAAACTAACACATAGCACCTTCCTAATCAGGTACAAGGTCAGGTGGCACGCCTAGCGACCTCGAAGCCAGGACGTGTGCCGGATCTCGGGCCGTTGACCGAGGGACCGGGGCCCATCAGCAGTCCCGGGTGCCTCCCGGCTCCTCGTGTTGCCTGTCGCTGCTCGCCGGTGGCTTTTGACCGACAACAGCACTACATGGAAAATATTTACAGTAGTATAGTTAATTTTTTGAAGCATTAATTTCTTTTAGAACTTTTATCACTATAAGCAATTCTAAACATTGTTCAGTGGCATTTTGTTAGTATATAATAGGGATGGACAAAATTCATAAACCATAACTTTAGCACATGTGTCATGTTTGTTTTTGCTAGTGTGGGCAACAATTCTCTAAGAATTTGGCTACTCCTCAAGAATCCACTAGCTATAAAGTTTAGGTGCGGCAACTCTAATTTGTGTTGACATGAGAATCTGGCTACTCTGAGAAATCATTTAAATCTGAACAAAAAATGGGTCATTACAAAATTCATGGCATCAAATCTATAAGTGGTTCATTTATATCCACAATCACAAAACAATGAGGAAAATCGCATCAATCATATGGCTTGTTTTCTTTCTGGAGGCAAATCCGCGTGGGGGTGGTTGAGATGCTTGTTGGGCTTGAGTGCTGGCGACACCTTGATCCAAATCCTGCTCGCTGTCCTCCACTGGATGGGAATCACACATGATGGATTGAGGGTGGACGTCGGCGGAGGAGCGTTGAGGTTAAGCTTCGAGCAAATGAGGTCCTGGTGCAGTGCTCGGGTAGCGGAGCTCGAGTAGTTCAACCGGACGGCATAGCCACGTGGAGGAGCGAGGCGCGGAGGGGAGGCAGGGCCGGGGGGGGGGGCAGCAATACAAGGATGAGAGAGAGGAGCACGCCTTGACGGCATGCGTGAATGAGTGGAGGTGGTTTGGTCGAAACCCTAATATGTGCTATTCATATGGTGGCAAAGGGTGGGTAGTTTCATGCTAGCTTGAGGGGTAATTCTGTAAACATGTTGATAGAATCAACGGAATTTCCCCCAAGCGACGAGGAGAGCCAACTCCTTCAGGCATACATTGCTTGATGCGGTAAAAATCGATTCCCCTGTAATCAATCTAGAATCACTCCGTTTTGAGGGGGAAGGGGGGGTGAGGTCCTCAATTTTTTTGGCTCGATCGACAATAAACCGGGCCATGCAGTATACGAGCTTGCATAAAGTTACCCCAAATCACCAGATAATACATTTCACAGAAAGAAACATAAATCTAAATAATGAGAATATACATTGGGTCCTTGAAAACCACTTCAAGTAACCCCTTCTCGTAGATGGCTCATTACTGCCTATTCCGATGGCAAATCCAAAACCCTTCAAACTTCCCACCATTCTCACATCTAGTAGAGCTGCGGGCACATCGTCATCTCGTACTAGCAACTCATGCCACCAACCAACAGGCCAATCACCGCCTCCGTGATCCCCTCCCTCTTCCTATCCGACGAGGCACCGATGGGAGAGGGGGGGGGGTCTATCCCTGTAGGAGATCTTGTAGTTGAATAGCTTTCATCTAAAGAAAGTATCTATTTTTTTGCCTTCATATCAAGGGTGGCGATGATTGTGGATCCTCTGGTGTTGGTCTCATGGCCATCTTGTTTTAGCGATTTCTTCAATGTAGTTACTTTTGTCTACGGGTCTCATGTCTACAAGGCGTTGCTTGGGCTCAGTTGATAACGATGTTCTTTGACTAATGGTCCACTAACTCTCTTTTTATCATAATGGTGTTCCATCCATCACCGATGAAGAGCTTTGTGAGGGTTGTGATATTGCATCAATGTTTGGCGGCATAAGAACAACCCCGGATCTAGCTCAATGCACCACCTTGTCATTGTTTCTACAACAATTTTGTGAATTTGTTCTAAGGGATGGGTAACTATTGCGGTCTTCAAAAGCCTTGTACAACTGGAGTTTTTTACATATCTTACTTGGTTACTTCTCTGTTTGTCCTCCTTTTACATGTAGGATGAACAATGGAAGGGAACAACAAAGAATGGTCATAGTTCTGATGGATGTGGTGGAGTGGAAGCTCTGTCGAATTTCATTATAAGTTTTTTTGACATTGTCTATTCTGTACTACTTTATATTTTTCTAAATACAAATCATGCATATGATGCTTGTTGGTATTTCATAACGATCACGAACAAATCTGCAAGCGCACAGATATACCGTTGGAGCACTTCACCCGGAGAGTATTCAGGGTATCGTATTTTCTCAAGGAATGGAGGTATAACAATCTTCTAGCTAGTTTACCCTCGAAGAACAAGAGATATAATGGCCTTGGGTAGCGTGATTGGTCTAAGGGAAAGGATCAAGGAAAGATAAACTTAGGCTGCTATTTGTTTACTTCAGGCACCGGTCTGACCTTGGTCTACCAAGGACTTCTGGCTATTAGATCTACTCTGAACCCGAATGTGGGGTAATTCACTAACCACGAAAGATTTCGTAGCGGACGGACAGGGATGTCACCACCTACCGTCTACCCCTCCACACCGTGGGCTTGCAGCAAACAAAGGTAATCTAGGGCCTAAACACCACGTTTATGCCGTCGACTACTACTTTAGCGTTGTGTAGGGTTATCCCATCTTTATCAGGGCCCTCTACTAGAGTATCCGCTACAAGAACGGACCATGAACCCGTTAACGAATAACAACGTAGTATAACTTTACCCAGAGCTTACCAAGAGACGAACTCGGATACTTACTCAAATGGATCGTATCCATCGAGGTACAATGTCGGAGAGAGGCCGACAAGTCCAGCTCTCCTCCAAACTTCCTCCTCACACACTCCCTATCCTAATTTTACAAAGGGTAGTGGAGTCCCTCTACTCTTCTTCTCCAAAATGTGTTGTGACTCCTCCCCTTTTATAGCTTGAAAGGTTGGTTCCCGCCATCCTATGTATGGAAACATTGGCCACCGCCCTTGAGAGGATCAGGATGATCTTCCTGCCAAAGATTGGGCAGTTGGGAAGGCATCCAGGTTCGGCCAATCCTGGGGTTCGGCCGACCCCAGGTGGCTCCTCCCTGGTACTATCTTCCTATGGACAGCTATCATGTGGGTCCTGGCATTGATCCTTGGTGATTTGTGCCTTGACGGGCCCATTTGGTCTGATTTGTGGGCCCTTTGATCTTATGTAACACAGCAAACGATCTTCCGTGCATGTTTTGTGTGTGTCATGTGTGTTTTTCCTTGATTTGTGTATATGGGTACCTGCATATCACAATTCACCAAAACTTGTGGAGTTGGTTAGAATAAAGCCCTATAGCTATGTTTGGTGATTATTTTTATATTAAAAGGTGCAGGAGTTGACGGTTGAAATTGTGACTTAAGGACCATCAACAACACCCCCACACTTAGCCCTTTGCTCATCCTCGAGTAAAGGTTTGAGAACTAAGGTGGATGCAACCCATTTGATGTAACCTGCATACAAGTTATTCCAAAGTTCCTCCGGTCTTTGTAAACTTTTGAGTGGCTACCATTTTGTCTTGGGTAATTGAAGAATGGAACAATGTAGACTTCAGGTTCCTAGCTCTTCATGCTTAAAAACTTGGGTTTTTTATTTTCAAACAAAGAAATAATCTTGCTCCTCAAATTATTCTCTTGAATCACTCTTTCTATTTTAAGTCCTCATCAAGGCAAAGTTGTCACCTTGTTTTCTCCTATCATCTAATCACGCTTATGTGGAGCTCTAGGTAGGAGTAAAGAGGTATGCTTACTTTTCTCATGTTGCCAAGTCAAAGATAGGATCCAAAAAGAAATAAGTCATGCAATTTGACCAAGAATATGCAAGTGTGGTTTTCATGTACGAACAATATAATAGTCGCTCGGCCAGGTGACTGGTGTTGGTCCAGCAGGTAATCCCATCAGGCGACTTGCTTGCGTTGGGAGTCTTGTCATCGTTGCCATCATCCATGCTGGGGTTCGACCTCCACTTTGGTAGCAATGCGGCGACCTCACCATCGATCATGGCGTTTTGGATCATCTCATAGTCCGAAATGTCTAGCCCCATCACAATCTCCATGGTCACGCTCAGCACCGTATCGGCTCAACTCCGGCACTTAGTGACCGATAATCACATATGCCCTTCTTTGCCTTGAGTATCCACGTGTTCCATGCATAGTGCCAATCAATGACTAGTCATATTAGCCTATCACGCATTTATACGTGCATGGAGTTTCTACTAGCTTGCTTCTTTCGTCGTGTTGCCATCGGCTATTGGCTCTTTGGTATGCCCATAAAGAAGCTACTACAAATACATAAATGATTCTTTGAGCAAATGTACGCATTAAATTCTCAGAACATCTCATGCCACTTCTTATTGTTAGCCTTGTCAGGGTGCGCGAAGACGATTTTAAGATCAAATGAGGCTGACTCAGAAACTCCAATTCAATCGGCTTCACATGGATCCAAACATTGTATATATATATATATATACATATATTTTAAATGCTTCGGCCAAAATTCTCGCGCTAGTGGGCACATCGGCTATTATTATATTTGAACCAAGAGTCAGCACTCTTTGCTCTTCATATCGGTTGTTCTTGCATCAGTTGGAACTTTTGAGTCATAAGGAGCCGATGTTTCCCCTTTGTCAGGTTTCTCCTTCGGCAATAAAAAACCAAGCAATCACTAAAACCAGAATGTTTTGTAGCCGTATACACTAGTCTTCCAAGTAGTTCATGCTCCTGGGTGCTAATGATTCCCTGTCCTTGACTCTATCGGTATTGATAGGCATGAGAAGCTATCGGCTATTGGTCAGCTGTATTGGCCTTTTCTTTGTTCCTGACGTGCTGGGCCACTTGGAACCTTGACTTGCTCCCCGTAGCTCTGACACGCTTGATGGCTTTTGTTTGATCCCACTGTTGGCTTCTCCTCTGTCGGCTTCTACCTTAGGCATGGATGGATCAAAAAACCCTCTTCATCGGCTGTATCTAATGAATGTGTACCAGCCGATAGTCAAACATGATAGTTGATGAATTAATTTCCTGGCTGCTTTTACGTGCAGTAATTTTTGTTAATCCCTAATGTGATTGCTGCAAGCTCCGAAGGAGTCAATCCATCGGTCATCTGGGCTCCGATTGTTCAATCGGCACACAGCCGATCAACAAAAGTTCAAAGCTGAGTTACAGGATTCTGACGACCATCGGCTTGCTACTTCCATCGGCTATCTGATCATGTGAATCGCCACTCTTACTTCCAATGACCATTACTGCTAAACGTTGCTTGGACTCTTGCATTAAATCAATGTGAAAGATAGGTAGCTAATGTCAGCTGTTCAGTAACCGATAAATGCCTAATGGCACTTAAGCCGATATGATTCGTATGGGAGCTTCGATGCTCATCAACATCAGCTCAACCTCTTGAACATTCTTTGGCTGCTAAATCCGACTAGAGGTATATTTTATTCCACCGGCCGCTAATCTTCCTTAGGCAAGAGAATTTTATTGGAAATTGTGAGCTAAAATTCTTTTCTTGCCCTTGCCACGATCATTAATAATAACTGGACCCTTGGAGATTGTATCGCCGGTGATCGTGTCATGCCTACCCCAGCTGTTGTGATGGACTGATATACCACGGCTCTCAAGCTTGTCTCCCTCATCGTCACCATTGTCTTCCTTGTCAAAGGTGAGAACGGCGTCAGCAATATTAGGCAATTTAATTTCTCCTCTGTAAATGCACTATGGCACGTCTTCCAAGCCAAGATAGAAGGAAGTTCACCATCAGCTTCCGATATAAAGACGTATTATTGTGACCATCAGCTTCTGATAAAAGGCAATCCCACTGATGACCATGGCAGTCCATTCTTCTCGTCTTGGTAATAATCATCGGTTGTAACATGAATCCAACAACGATAGAAGATTCCAAAACTTGCCCTCCTGAGAAGATAACCAAGCTGATGCATGGTTTGCCAATTATGAGCACGAAGTGGTAAAGCTTAACACTTTTTGGAATTTTGAATATTATTTGGGCGATCTATTCTTAAATAGATCAGCTTTTGCTAATACAGATGGTTCTCTAACTCATCGGCTGCACTTTGCATTGACAGCATCTGTCATCCTGACCATTGGCTATAGTATTATCTTTATTGGCTGCCCCATTATCGATGGAATTACATCAAAAAAAATTGTGAGTTATCAACAGCCATCTCTGTCATCTCGAGGCTACGATTCAGCAATATTCACTTTGGGTCATCAATTCCAAATCCTTGCTGCTGGTAAAGCCTGTCGATAATCCTTGTACAATACTCCCAGCTCTTATCTTTTACGTAACTTGATCGGTCGAGATACTTCTGATGTCCAGTTACATTATCGGCCATTGGACTAATATTGCTTAGAGCATTGTCTTTAGTCGCCGATACATCATTAGTTGTGCCGTTGCCCACTTGGAGTGACTTACTTTCTGAATACCTCGGCTAACATCGCTACACCGTTGCATCGGCTATTCTTGTTGGAATATTATAGTTTATCTGAATTAACACCGACGAGCCGATGAATACTCTTACAGCCGGCAAACTCGATACAGCTGACGTAGATGTTTGTTTATCTGAATGAAAATGTGAGCTTTTATCTCGGGTCTCACTATGAAGACGATAGATATATTGACTATCCCATAGTAATTATTGGCACATCATTCCTGAATATCTTATATTAGGAAGCATGGTATATCTTCGTGTCCCACTGATGGAGTCAGAGGTGGTTTGACTGGACCAAAGGTTCAGCCGTCCCTCTCTGGATTGTATCTATCCTGTTCTTCCGTATGTTAGGCCGTCCGATGTTATGCAAGATATTGGTGGGAGATCTTGAATGAGTTTGTACATGATGAGCATGAGAGATCTCTCCCACACTTATTCTTATATCTATTTTTATTCAAAAGCAGAAACAAAGGTGGAAACAACTAAGGACTCTACCGATTGTAAGAACCGGGGAGTCTAAATTTTTATTGAATAGGTGTTTGAAATGCTTAAATTTCTTTTTGTTAAAATTATGTATTTATTTATTTTATTCTTTTTATTATGTCAAATTTGGCATGGTGGGTCACCTAGCAGGGTCGAAATATGGGAAAAGGATGCATGAGGTTTTGAGATACTTTCGTAACAGATCTTTCCAAGCTCAGAACAAAATGCAAAGGTTGCAGATGCAATGAAGTTTTGCATTTGTTCTGCTTGGTTCCTTGCATCTTTCTCCCTGCGGGACTAAGGAGCATTTGTGTAGTTTATTGTGCATCGCTCCTTTGGTTTGTTTTTTTCCCTGCAAAAGTTTAGTGGACAACAAATACTCGAGGGATGCTTTAAAAAATTTTGAAAGGATTTTATTATTGCCTTGAGATTAGTTGTTTACATTCATGCTTAAGGAAAAATAAATTCAAAGATTTAATAGCATGGATCCCAAAATGCTTGCCATCAATTTTTTTCATTATTATTTATTTTTTCAAGAGATTATTTTATTTTAAAAATGTTTTTTATACCCTTTTATTATTGTTCACCAAATTTTTATCTCTTCAGGATAGCTCGCACAAGGCTAAGATCAAACTGCATGAACATGAACAAGGGGCATTTCGCAAAATACTCACATTGAACCTTAAAAGGTGATTTGTGCCTCCCTTGCATGTTGTGAATTTTTTTTGTTGAAGTGCGCCCTAGGTCTTGATTTATCTCTAGTATGAATTTAGCTTGAGGACTTACCCATCTTATTTGAAATCTTCCTGCAGGGGTTAGTCCGCAAAAGATATACATCCAAAGTCTATGAAAGTATTAACTCATTGGTCCATTAATCAAAGTCGACACCATGTGTAATTTGATCAAAGAAGGTTGTTTTAACCTAAGCACCATGCTTAATTTAAAAAGTCTATGGATGTTTCAAGCTTGAGAGATATCCAAACCAGAGAATACAAGTATAAACAAAGGAAATATGCATTTGTATGATCAAGCTAAGTTCATATTGATATAAAAATGAGTAAATGATTGGTGAACACGTACCTGAGTGTTCTTACCGGTAGCGTAAGTGGACGGAAGTTTTGATATTGCTTCGGCAGTGGCATGGTCACATATGGTTGTTGAGGACCCCTCAGTTTTGATGCGTAGTGAAGCGGAGGAAGGCAATTGAACCATGCCAACTCAGGCGAACAATAAGGCTAGGTCATACACACGACTAGTGTGTAGGGACCATGAATCTTAGCGGTATGATCCGTTGGCGCAATGCTTTAGGATTGGAGGCGCAAAGTACGTCTCCTTTCGTGCATGTGAGCAAGTGCCAATCGGAGTGGAACAGCAAAGGTCTAGAGAGGAATAGGAGCATTCCTCTTGCTTGTATGCATAGAAGCTGCTAGAGTGAAGCTATGCAAAACTGGGAGCGGATGAGGATTATGCCAAGACTTTGCAAGCGTAAGCGAGAGCAAGGTTGGGTGGAGCCAGATGGCGAAATGATATCTATCAAGGTGCCATGGCTTAGAGGCACGCTCATAATACGGCCTTTGATCCATGTGGAGCATGCTAGCTCACTCTCACTCTTTTCATCTTCCTTTTATCATCTCTCACGCTTTTTTTGTCTTTCTCTTTTTTCCATTTTCCCTTTTTCTCTCTCTTTTCTCTTTTTTTCATTTTCTCATTTCTTCTTTTTTCATGTTTCCTTTTCTCTATCTTTTTCGGTAAGACAGAACCAACACCTTTCCTTGGTACAGATGGATCCTGTTGCGAGGTGCTCACCAATCTCCCTCACACTTGGACTTTTGTGTCTTATGACACTAAAAATCAAGTGTGCGATGTTGGTATCTCTTTCAGAATGTGTTACATCACCAAAAAGAGTACCAAGTGTACAATTGATGCAGCTCCCATGTTTCCGGGCATCCCATGACCCTCATTCTTTTTAATCATGACCTGAAATGGTTAGCGATAAAAAATACTCGAAGGTGCATGCTATTCTAGAAACATGATCTTGCTTTTATTGTATAAAGGGAAACTTTATTAGGAAGGGGAATGAAAGTCCAAGCCATCTCCCGATAGTGCTTTGTTTATGGTCAAAAGCTCGACCATGGGGAATCATCCCATTGTAGCTACCATTGGCGATGTAGTTCCCACCTTCACCGCCATTCATTGATTGTGCTATTAATGCTTAAGCTGCAAGGTTGATGTCATAGTGCATCCATGAAATTTACAATGCTTATGATAAACAAATGCATCTACAACTATCCTTCTAAGAATTTTTCTAAAGAGGGTCGAAAGGTGGTTGTGATCCTTGTGAGAGCACGTGGTTCTAGCCAAGATGGACTCTGGAGACACCTTATGCGAGCATGATTCTTGAGGAAATTTAAAAGAGAAGTTTTCATGCTCGTTTGCAGAATTTTTTTCATCAGGCTCCAGAGTTGATGCCTCAGGAATGTCTAAGTGACAAAGGTTTCCCTTCTCAAAAGATGCATCGTGTAAGATCGGGGTTGATTCTCGATCGCTATTGAGAATAACATTTTGATGGCCAAAGGGACCAGGCTTAAACCCGAGTGAGGGTGATGATGGGCATTTTGTTTCACAAGGATGAAAAGCAGGCCTAGGTGAAACGAACGGAGATACAAATTTCACCTCCTCGGGTGGGTCAAGGTCGAGATGATGCTTTGCCATTGGAATTTCTGGGCAAGAGATGTGAGTGGTGAAAGCAGTTTTCCTAAATTCATTACTGAGGCTCCTTTGTGGTGATTTCTCTTGGAGAAACTTTTCTAATGGGTAGCCTATTAGACAATCGAGGATGGGATAGATGTGAAAGTCTAGCTGAACCTTGATTTTGTCTATCTCGATCGGCACTACCCTTGCGATACCCCGACATTCAAAGATAAGTCCTGAGGGACTTTTGAAGAGTCTGTCGATCGGGACTAGAGGCATGCTTCCTATGAATGTGTCCGTGAGGAATTCAGACATGATGCAGGCCTCGGCAGTAGGATTGTGAAGGGCTTCTACGGCAATTCCTCTTATAGAACAACAGATGGTCCTACAAGGTGAGCTAATTCGAATTGCTTTGAAAGAGCGTCTTACTTCCTCCAACCTTTCCTCCTTCATGGCCTTCTTGAGAAAAGATTTGCTAGGAGAAGAAGGGGGTGCCATAGATGTCCTCTCACACAGGTGATTCAAGGTGTTTCTAAGGTTTTCATAAGGATCATCCTCGAATGGGAAAGAGAACTTCGAAGGTTGAATTTCTTCTTCTTTCGACGTTCGTGGTTCGGGAGAGGGCTCAACAGATGAATCTTGGGATGTGGAAGGTAAAGGGTTGGATTCGGCTGATGAGGGGCTCTCATGGTGCGACTTGGACTCCTGCTGGGGCTCGTATGGATAGGTGAGAAAAGAAGAGTTTCCTAAGATGTGATCTAGGATCTTCTTTCCTTCCATTGGAGTTTTATGTGCAAAAGAACCTCCTGCGGCAATGTCAAGATCTTCAGCAAAGTCCATGTCTAAACCTGTGTAAAAGATGTGCAAAGCTATATCATCGGGTATAGACCAGCTCGGGCTTGATGCTAAAAGGTTTGAGAATCTAACCCATGCTGCACCTATGGACTCCTTCTCTAATTGTTCAAATGCAAGGACATCACTTCGGAGAGAGGCTATGTGGGATAAAGAAGAGAACGAGTGACAAAAGTCATCTCGGAACTCTTCCCAATCACCGTTCACACTCCTCGCGTTGCGAGTGTGCCATTGTTCCGCCTTCTCCACGAGAGAAAAGGGGAACAACTTCCACCTCAAGGTTTTCTATGTCATGCCTAGGATTACCAAGCACGAACATAGTTCCTCGAACTCTTGCGAGTGTCGGCATGGATCTTCATTTTCTAATCCGGAGAAGGTTTGTCCCCGAACCATGGCAATGATGCCAGGTTGGAATTCATAGCCAGAAGTTTTGATAGGCTTTGGAGAGGGTGATGGCTCTAAGAATTCATCCTTGGGAGCAGAGAATTGATGGATAGAAAGGTTTTCCATGGTATTGTTGTCGGTCAAAACCCGCCGGCGAGCAGCGACAGGCAACACGAGGAGCCGGGAGGCTTTCGGGACTGCTGGCGGGCCCCGGTCCCTCGGTCAACGGCCCAAGATCCGGCACACGCCCTGGCTTGGAATCGCTAGGCGTGCCACTTGACCCTATACCTGATCAGGAAGGTGTTATTTATTAGTTTCCTGCATGCACAGACACGTGTAAACATTAGTCCGAGCCATGATCGGCTCATTGGATGTTTCCCGGTATCGGCTGTAAAGAGCCGATTGCATCAACACCGGATCGGGTCTAGGAATAAAGCATATATATACCCGATAACAACATAAATCCTGCTTCATAAATATTAAGCTAATCCAATCTACGATGATGAAAACCCTCACTGCATGACCGGATCATCCTACGCATGATTGAGCCTAACAAATACCAAAAGGTAACGAAATAACAACCTAAATAGAGGCCTAAAAACCAACCGAAAAGCCGATTCCCGGAACAATCTCCTTTCAAGCTGCTATCCGATACTAATCATACTGCCGGAACTTTCAACTCGTTTGCAAGGCCTAATCATGCAGATATTAAACTAGATCTCTGATAATCAGAGACTAATCACAACAGATTGGATCTACTAACAAGAATAAAGCAAGATGCAACCATCGCACCCGGGATCAGACACGATGACTACCGAACACTCATGAGTAACAGGTAAGGTACGATCAAAACATGAAGAAATTAATGTTACTCTATGTGCGTTAAGATAACTAGTGCTACTCGTCATCAACAATGCTTCAGAATGAGAAACACATAAAGTAAACGAGCAAGGGCAATGCTACCCCGATCACGCAGAGCGTGATCGGGGCCACACGGCACTTACCTGAGAAAACCCTAAACAGGGGAGGCGATGCGCTGAGAGTTGTTGATGAATGATTCTGTTTATTGTTTACTCATGATACATATTTATAATCCGTAGACTTTTCTTTCTTAACTAACCCTAACCGAACACGACATGAATCGTATCTATCTCTATCTAAACCGTTTAAACATACCTATCTAGATACACAGCCTCCCGGGAACCAAGACTTCTGCACAGGGTCCGATCCGCAAGCCCATTATAATTATCTTCCAAATCCATCTTGCTCCACGGCCCACTTCCGGCCTGTCCAAATTATGGCGATAACAGGTATAAGGATAAAAAGAAGAGAAAGATAAAAGAAAGGATACACGCGCAAACTAGGTTCGAAGACAACAACAGCAACCGTTCCTTGGCAACGGTGCTAGAAATGCTTGTTGGTATTTCTTAACGATCATGAATAAATCCACAAGGGCATGAATGTACGTAGCACTTCCCTCTACTCTTCTTCTCCAAAATCCACCGCCCTTGAGAGATCCTTGGTGATTTGTGCCTTGACGCGCCCGTTTGGTTTGATTTGTGGACCCTTCGATCCTATGTAACACAGCAGATGATCTTCTTTGCATTTCTTCTTGTGTGTGTCATGTGTTTATTTTCTTGATTTCTGTATATGGGTACCTGCACATCACAATTCACCAAAACTTGTGGAAGTGGTTAGAATAAAGCCCTATAGCTATATTTGGTGATTATTTTTATCTTAAAAGGTGTAGGAGTTGACGGTTGAAATTGTGACCTAAGGACCGTCAACAATGCTCTAGGGTATCTTTTATCCAAAAATAGAGTGACGGACACAAGGATATGTCCTGTATTTGCAATGATTGCCTCAACTATATGCATGCTACACAAGTGAATTAAATCTATAACTATAGACAATTTTTTCTGTTGGTCATTGTGTGGCACAATGCAAGTTAAAGAACTAACATTTTGGTTCAAGCTAATCACCTCTAGTACCAAGCATGATGGTCTATACAAGCAGCCCACCACTTCAAGATTCTTCATCAAGCGAAGAATCAACCTTTTTTTAATAATAATTGAAGAATCAACATTGGGTGTTGGTTCCAGCTGACAATAGTTTTTCATGTTTGCATGACACACCATCACTGCTAACATGCATAGGATTGACTTTGCTTAATGTTTGGAACAGATGGATGTCTTACTAGTGCATGCCTAATAAATGTAAGAAGCCCGAGCCAACTCATTTCTCACATAAATAGAGTGTTGCTCACAAAATTTTCAATTATAGCAGTATAGTATTAAAAAAAATCTAGGAATGAAATTTTCTAGCAAATATATTTTGCTATAAAGCACGCCAGAATTTAGGCCTGATTTATCCCAGCATATTGTATAAAAATAAGGTTTATTCTAATAGTGCATTTACGCTACTTATCACTGAAACAAAGCATAGCATTGTGCCTTGCTTGTGTTGGCTCAAATGAATAAATTTGCTTGATGTGTCCCAAAAACATCCCATACCAAAAAGGTATGTTTATTTTTCCTATTTTAACGACCATCCAATGATCTATCTTGGCAACACAAAAATTCTTTCCCATTGCTCAAGAGCTTGGGCTCTCACCGCGGAATATGATGTATGTTCTTTCTAGATCTCTCTCTATTTTCTATCCAAGGACCAAAGTTCTCTCACATGGCCTAATCTTGCATATTGTCACTGTTCCTTGTACACACAAGCTGAATTATTGCATGTGCTCTAACTCATGTCTTCGATCATCCTTGTAGATCTTCCCATTGCTTATGTTCCTAATTGCTTCTTTATTAAACAATTTTTCTATGGTCCATTATCTTTGAACAAGATTTTGATTTGGAACACATGAATCTTTTGCTTATCCTTTAGTTCTCCTATTTATAACTGGTACCAAACTTTCAACTCCTTTAAATGGGCCTAGAGAAAACATTACATGTTCAGCTCCACGGCCCAACATCACATCACGTGAAAGGACATAGCCTAAATAAAAGCAAAGTCGAGCTAACCCTCCAACCCTTCACCCATTCCCTCCTACTACATATACCCTGTTCACCTTCTTCCACCTGAAATCACAAACCCTAGAGACCAAGGCCGCCAAATCCTATACCCTGTCTAGGTCATGCGGATCCGCAGGAGTGCTGCTCGCCTACTCGGCTCCGTCTACTCCGCACCACTGGCCCCATCACCCATGTTCCTATCGCCGTCGCCACCGCTCGGATCTAGTGCTGCAGGTGACTTTCCGAGCTCTGCAAATGACTACAAGGAGATCTGCAAGCTTAGCCGCTCACCATGGGACCTTATCAATGAACTCCCCCTCTCTGATCTCCAGGTCAGCGCCTCCTCTCGTACACTACGAGCTCTCTCTCTCTCTCTCTCTCTCTCTCTCTCTCTCTCTCGCCCCCCTAGTACTCCATGATGTATGGTTGTGTGTTTTTGTTGGGGGGGGATCTATGTTTCACAAGCTTTCTGCTTCCGGGAGGTCCCGATAGATCCTGGGACTCATGGGATTTGGTTCGTGCATTCCTCTAGGGTTGGCCAATAATTTTAAGTTGTTGGCCTATGGCGGTGCCGGCGAGAGAGGCCCCACCTAGCTAGGTCTAAGCATTGTTAGTTACTCTTTCCATGTGGCAATTTAGGCAGGCTACATAGCGAAGGTTAGAATCGGTAGACTGGCGGTGGGATTAAATCCAAGATCTGTGGCCCTATTTAGATACTTTCTTTTCTTGAGATGCTATTTGGTATGTTAGTGGGCTTGTTATTGCGTCTACGCTTGTCGTTGACTTGATGTTTTTTTTATTGATTTACCTATTTTGTTTGACTAGGTGGTTGATGACCTGCTAGACATCTATCACGTGGATTTGAACTCTAGGACATGCTGGCTCTTCCCACGTAGCATGCCAACCATGTTTGTGAAGAAAAAGAAGACGAAGCAGGGCATGGATGCTACCAGCAAGGACAAAGCACAAGTGCAGACACCGAACAAGACTATAGCGAAGAAGGAGAAGATGCCAAAGAAGATTGTAAATAAAATGAATAAAGAGAACATGGAGGGCGAGGGCAAGAAGAAGGCAAAGATGAAGAATGAGGGGGGTGAGGAAGGGGCACCACAGGACTTTATGTGTAAGAAGAATGATGGCAAGGGGTGGAATTGCAAAGAACGAGTGAGCCGCCCCAACACCCTTTGTGAGCGTCACGTCAGGAAGAAGCTCTCCTACTTGAACCCAAAGTTTGCTTCGCCAATAGAGGAAGAGAAGGCGGTGGTGATGGCGCTAGCAGTAGGCTCTAAGCCTTGCAGTAGCTCCAAGACGCGAAAGAAGAAGCCCACCAGCCACTTTAACACAATTGAAGACTTCTACTACTATGATGGATTTGGACCATTACTTGGCAAGAAGTATTGTAGGAGCACCACTCACAGCTCTGCATCTCTAGCTCCCAAACAAGAAGAGGTGGAACTAGAACTACCCAAAGATGCTTCTCCTCTAAATCAGGCTAAAGTTGTGGTTGGTGATGGTACCAGTTATGGAGTTGCAACTCATGATGATGTGCCTACCTGCGACGACCATGACAACATTGCGAGCATCGATGAAGGGAGCTGCGAGGATGACTATGACCCAGATTCCTCTAGCCGCAACATCAACTCAAAGAGGAAGAAGAATGTGAGAACTGCCCAATTTAATATCATTTTAAGCGAAACCGTCGGTCTTTATCGTAAAGATGAGAGTTAACACGCACTCGCACCAATGGCGCGCTACGGGTTAACCCACATCTGAACTACTAAGGACCAACTTAGCTTTTCGCCGAAAATGACATTAAACCCGGTAGTCCCGGTATGCGCTCCAACATATGCCCAGAATCACGCATATGCACATACCGTCACAAGCTCATACATCACCATTGATCCACAAAGAGCAAATTTTAATACAAAGTTAAGCCATTAATCAATACAACTTTAACATAAGGAAAGGTTCCAAGTCTATTAAGGTGCAAAAGAGGGATACAATCCTCGGGCTCACAAATAACATAGAAGATATAAAAACCATAAAGTTTAATGTTCAACATGATATCCCAAATACGATACGCAGCGGAAAGATAACGATAAGTAATAATATTAATGGCGTCTTGCTCAAGGACGCCATTGACCATATTGGCCTATCCCTCGCCCACGCCGGGTTCGGCGGGGTAGAAATGGCCAAACACCACTTCCGGCTCACCTGCAACTTAGCATGAGAAAGCAACATGAGTACAAAGGTACTCGCAAGACTTACGCGGATAAATAGATCAAGGAAAATGCATATGAAGGCTCACAAAAAGGCTTTAGGGTTAAGTAGTTTAAATAAGCATGAACTTTCTAACCAAACCTATTCTAGCATCCTAGCATTTTTATTATCTTGCCCAACCCACCATAAAATTTTAGTTAAACATCGACCAACCCAAAAGAGGTGGCATAAACATCATAAACCACATGCAACCAAGACCGATACACTACGAAGAATTCGTCGAAACTTGAGCTTGCTCATAACCGAGAGCGCGGCAATTCGAATTGATTCATTAACCTTGCAAGGGTGTACAACTTTACCCACACGACACAAGGACCATGCGACTCGCCCAACCGATCACGTTGGGAGAGGGGGTACTCGCATCAACCATTCCCGACGAGTTATAACCATTGAACATCACGCCTAACTTGCGCGGAGAGTAACCTAGGTCCACCGGGGACACCCCTAAGCCTCTCTACAAAGCCCCACGGCCACGCATCTAGGACCGTGCATCAACGATTAGAACTAGAGGGTATTCGGCTTATCCACCCCATGAATGGATATGCGGTAGTACGATAAGTGCTCAATTTCCAAGGTCATCCACGGACGGTCCTTAATCGGTTCAAGCGGACTAAGCCTCCGAGACTCCTTTCTCTAGGCCCTACCTTCCGCTCGAACCCAAAACCACACTTCCAACTAGACCGATCCGACCCAACATTCCGACACCGGACAACACGTTTAAGATAACACAAAGTGGGTGAAACAAGTGATCCTATTCCAATTTTTCCTACAAGATATCTTCCAACCCTAGACACGACTAAGCATTTTAGTTAAATGAGTTGCAAGTGACTACGTGTGCCAAGGGCATGGATAAACAAATCAAGAGCGGGCATTGCATGAAAATAGGGATAACAATGCAATAGATAGATATTTAACATAAGCATAGATACCCAAGTGAAATAACTAAATTTAAGCAAGTTGAATAGGTCAAGGAATCATGCTTAGCTGCTTGCCTTGGTTCTCTTCTTGCTCAACCACACACTCGGCTCCCGGCTCGGTCTCAACGAACTCGGTGGGCTCAACGGGTGCGTCCTCCGGCGTCTCGGTCGCTAAAATGCATGAATGAAATGTATGCATTAGGATGATGCCAATGATGTGAAAATGAGATGATATACAATGATATAATTATAGAAGAGAAATGTCACATCAACGCGAAAGTAATACCATCATGGCACTACAAGCTCGATTACTAATTTAAATACTAAGCCCGAAGGCAAACTTGCTCATGCAACAAATTAACAAGAACAAATCATGATTTAATTTCTGCACCCAGAGGATCTCAAAATAAACTCATGAGAGTTGAGTTTGCATCAAAAACTTATTTGTAGAATTACTTATGATATTTACAAATTTCAGCCACTAAGCTCAAGATAAATCTTACAAACCATGCAAAACATTTTCAAAAATCCTAATAAAATTACCAGTGGTACAAGACATGATAACAAGGATAACAGAAGTGGTTTTACCATTTTAGCAATTTTCTATCAAAAGATATTCATTTTATAAGATTGCAGGCAGCAAAACTAAAAACACATTAAAAACCTATCAAACAGTACTGGGACATATACACCACTTGCACTATGAGAAAGAGCATTTGACAGGGAATATAACAAACTTTAGTTTGGCATTTTTAGAGCACCACAAAATAAGATCAACAATTAACTTGGTTTAACAAGAATAAACTGTAACTTAAAATACAGGACTCTAACATGCATAAACTTAATTTATCTAAGCAGATCTATTATAGAGGATTCAAACAAAACAAACTTCACAATTTTTGGAGATCCACAACAAATTCTACGCAATTAACAAGATCACATGAAATGATAAAAGGGAGAACTAGGCGGCCGGCGCTAGATCCACCCGGGCCGGCACCCAACCGGCGCCGACAGGTGGGCCCAGGCGGCCAGCGCGCGGCCCAGGCGGAGTCAAGGCCGGCCGCGGCCTTGACCCTCCACGAGGGGCGCCAGCACGCACCCACGGCGCGGCCCGCGCGCGAACGCGCGCGCACGCGGCGCGGCGCGGCGCGGCGCGGCGGCGGCGCGGCGCGACGCGGCGGCGGCCGGCAACGGAGGGGCGGCAGGGGGGCACGAACGGGCGGGGCGACGCGCGACGGGGAAACTCACCCGCAGCGCCGGCGGGCGGAGCGAGGCGGCGAGCGGCGGCGCGACGAAGCGCGGCGGCGGCGGAAGGAGGCGGTCGCGGGGAAGGGTGCTGCGGGCGACGGGGAAGGCGGCGGGCGGCCGGAGCCGAGCGAGGAGGGTGAGGGGGGTGGTGCGGGCGCGGCCAATCGAGCGGAGGCGAAGCGCCGGCGGCGGATTGCGGCGGCGGCGGCGGCTCGGAGCGGAGGGAGAGGAAGAGGCAGGGGCGCGGTTTTGGCCGGGGGAAGGGAAAACGAGCGCGCTTTGAAGAGGGGAGTGGGGAGACGAGCGGGCGGCGCACGGGCGCTTTTCAAACAACATTGCAGTTTTCAAACTTTCCAAGAATTTTATGGCTCGGCAGAGACATCCAAAAATTGAATAAAAATATCCACAAATCACCATTTGAAATCTAGTATTTGAATAAAATATTTGGGGGCACAGTCACATAGCAAAATTTAAACTTACTTCACAACTTGCACCTAATTCACACAAGAAAATGGATGGTCAACATGTAATTAAGTGCATATGATGCTCCATAATGCTTGGATGATGCTCATGATGATGTTGCTTAATTTTTAATCCCGTGCTTTTAAAATTTGGGTCGTGACAAAGAATCCATGCAAGCGCTGGAGGAAGCCAGTGAAGGCACGATCCCTCATGTCATTATAAGCAAAAAAGCAGCTGGTGCTTGCATTTGTGATCAAATGTATCAATGTTGATGAAGCTTGTTTAATTTATGCATGGATTTACGCATGAGGAAGCAAATGCGTATTTTTGGACGCAAATAATGGTCGCGTGATTCTAACAGGCTCCTCAATCTAACTAGGTAGTTAGACATAACCCATAACATATCCTATTACAAGAAAATCAATAGATTATTATTTCAAGTTTTTTTGCTGGCACGCATCGCATACAAGATTAAGATGCCTGTCTGTCTGTCCACCAAATTGAATCAACATGGCCAGTGTCCACCAAATTGAATCAACATTCGCAAAAAAAAGAGGGGTGCGACGGAACATCAAATGATGGCTGTTCATGAGCCATCAAGATCAAAAAACGGCGCACTGGTCAGTTAATTCGAGCAGCTTTGTTTAGGGTTTTGAGTTTTGGCAGTGCCCTTGCGTTCTATTCGATTGGCAGTGATTGGCCCTCGCGTGCCGTCCCCAGCAGCCCAGCACTCCTTTATGTGCATATTTGCCAGTGGTCACAGGCGGCTGGACAATAGAGCTGTGTAGATGGCCTGTTGTGTATGTGGGCTGGCCGCGCCGCTCATCTACAGAGCTGTTCCAAAGCAGTTCTGGGCTCTCTTTTTTTCCGTACATGCATAGTTTGGCAATGGGCTTTTCTCCACCACGCTAGTTTTGTGACAGTAACGATAAGAAAAGAAGTTGGAACTCCAAACAAGTTCCATCTAAAAAACAAACGAAGCTCCAAAAAAAATGAAGAGAAACGAAAATACAAATGAAAGCTCCAAAAAATGAACAGAATCGAATATTCAAATGTGTATCTTAGGTATAGTCATATAGAACAAGGAAAAGGCCAACCAGGTCGGACCAATGTTTAGAACAACTTTTCTGTTTGAATTTTTATATTTTTCCCTTCTGTGTTCCTTCACTCTTACTGCATTTTTCAGTGTTTCCAAAATTTAAGTTTTGTGCTTGCATTTCAACAGAATTGTTATCCTTTTCATCTATACCTTTTCCAAAGAGGCTTATATTAATTATTATTGAATTGAAAAGTTGCTGAAAGGGTTGCGAAGTGGACATGCTTTTCAGGAGCAAATATTAACGTTAGGTGGAGGCTGAAGCTGAAGAGTAGATCATACGACTTAGGAAAAACAAGGGGAAAAGGACTCCTCTTAATTTGCTGGAAAACTGTTGCTTTTGTGAATTGCATAAGCTAAAGATAAGCCAGCTATATCTATATACAAATTTAACCTTCCAGTTACCCTATTGGATATGCATAATTTAACTCTGGAACTGGTCCCTGCATGCCATCTGGTTTGGTAAAAAAGAGAAGCCACTAAAAAAAGGCAGAAGAGGGCTATATATAAATCATAATAAACGTAAAGTAAAAGGAAGAAGAGGATAGAAGGAATCAGAATCATTAGCCAAGATGGATACTTATCAATAATCATTTTGCTGGCAGTGGTTGGAAACTCAAACTTGAAACCACTAGCTGTAAACATGATTACATCAATATCATGGAAAAAAGCTAAGTTGGTCAGTAATTTGCCTGATTATCTATATAAGCATCAGTGTTCCAGAATATTAGACAACCCAGCTCATTAATCGCTCAATTAGTCGGCTAAGGGTGATAACTATCATGACCACTGTAACTGGAGGGCCTGTTAACGTTGGTAGCTAATCACACACTCTTTTTGTAAGCAAACGTGAGCTTTATTTGTCTAGGGGGGCATATTATGATTAAGTTGTACTAGTCGGGCAATATACATTGTACAAGTAGATGCTCGCCTCAATCAAGAAGCTGGATGGACAGTCCTAGCTAATTGTGCTACCTAACCATTGCGCCGTTGAATTCTGGGTCACGGTTTACTGATGGATCTCCATTTCCTAAAGAAAATGCAAGACTCCTTTGCATAACAAGAAAGGTGATCCCTGATGGCCTGATGTATCCTCTTCTGAAATCTGAACTCACCAACGCATTCACCACTCTGGAGCAATCTGGTTCAATGATCGCCGCCGGCAAGTGCACCACCAGTTGTGATGCATGACAAAAGCCCTACACACATGGTCAGATTCCAGCTTTTGCAGGACACTAGAACAATTGAATATAACATCACTATGATCCTGGACCAAAATACAAATTCCTGCCTCCCTAGTTCTATTGTTTTTATCCAGCATTTCCTGGGGAGCAATCCATCACCGGCCCCCCCTCTGCTCTTCATCAGTTCTATCATTTCGATTAGGTCCACCAGGATCCCGTGCAGCAAGGTCATTGCCTTTCTCATCAGTCATCAGTAATTTTCAGACATTCCTGAATATTCGCTTATACTATTTTTTTGTGTCTATTGTTCAAACTTATCATTTCGTTCACTAATTAGCTGATAGTTTTGCATCGTTAGCATACCTTTTTTTGTTCTCAAAAGGCATAATTAACACACTGTATGCAAAGTATACATGAAGGATAGGTTCTCTCTTTTATACTGGCATTTCTTCACATTCGGGGTAAACAAAACATCGCTAATCATTCTATACCCATATAGGTACACACTCCTTTCCTAGTTTAAACAAACTAATTGGTTTATCTTAAACTTCGTATATCTAAACGTGGAAGGAGTGTACAACAGATAGTCGTCTAATTAGGTGTGTTACGATAGACATAAACTCATAAAGAGTGTACGCGAAGCATTATCAGCCCTCCAAATTTTCCCACCGTCAATCCTCGCACGCCATTGACTCCTCACTCAGGGCACCAATGATCAACCAACAACTCAACATCAATCCTGCAACCACATGTATAAAAAAAAAAGCGCATAATGCTAGGTCCCCCATGTAAGATGTCACTAGAGAAAGGAGACCGCGTTGAACTACGATGCAATCCAACACCTCCAGCTAATAGAAAAGAATAAATCCCAGAACATTCATCTGGAAGAACATAAACAAGAACCAAGAACCAGCAGCAAGCATACGCTGGGCTCCACCCCGTCGCGCTCTCTCCTTTTCCAGTCTTTTCCCCCGCGATTAAATAAAGCAGGAAAAAGATCGGCAAAGAGGAAAAGCGGCTCGGATTAAGATTAGCGCCGTGACGGAAAAGCCCCTCGACCAGTCGACCCTCCTTCTCCACATTCCCCGATCCCCCATCCTCACCTGAACACACAGTTAGCTGGTTGGTCCAGTTCGAGCGCGTGGGTTTAGTCAGAGGCTTCGGAGCTCGCCCCGCGGAATTCGCGGGTGGGTCGTTGCCGGGCTGATGCGCGCGCCCATGGCCGCGGCGCGGCGGCGGCGGCGGCGGCGGGCGGAGGCGGCGGCGGCGGTGCTGGTGCTGGTGATGGGCGCGGGGCTCCCCGGGTGCGCCGCGCAGGAGGGGGAGGAGGTGGTGGTGGCCAGCTACGGGCAGGGAAGGCTCTGGCTCAAGCCCTACGACTGGACCTACCTGCGCGGTGAGGCAGTTCGTGCGCTCTGATTCTCTCGGTTCGGGCTCCCGCGTTTCCCTGCCGCGATCGCCGCCGCGAGAATTTCGGCTTCTTCCGATTTTTTGTTTTGCAGTGTGCAGGGGGATGTTTCGTTTTTTCAGTTTGCGGGGTTTTGGAGGTTGAGCGCTCGTGGCGACGGAATTGATGGACCTTAGTGGTTCAGTGATGGTTTTGGGCCCTAGCTGTTACGAAATTTCACCGGAACGCCACACTCGTGTTGCAGAATTCGATTTGCCTTTCAGCTGCTGTTGCGTTTTGGTATGCTCCGCTTAGTTTTTGGCTTCCCAGACGCTGCTTCCCCCAAAGCTGGGAAGACTTTTTTTTTTATGGGAAGGAGAAGACTGGTTTGGTTGGTTTTCCGTTCTGACACGGTTTGCTTGCTAGCATAACAGAACAGTAGCGATTTGTCTCACCCGTGGAAATTCTATTTTCTCTGTCTCCCCATTTTTGGATCGATCTTAATACTTTACTTCCTGTACTGGCAGTTGAGTTGCCGCCGTCGTTTTCCTCGGTCACCATGGATTTCGCCACTGACATGGACATTGTAAGTGAAAGATTCCGGAATCTTTAAATTATATGGTGTACAAAGAGCTTACTTTCGCTGCTATCAGATTTGTTAAAGTGGATATGTTGGTACTTGTTACTATTAGTAGCTGGGTCATGCTTAGTCTCAGGCACTGATCAGTAGCTAATAACAGTTCACAGATTATGGGTCTATGTTTATCTGTTTGCATGTGTCTTAATGTCTTAATGTGGACGGGAGGAGTTGTGGTGTTCCCTTTCTTTTGGAGTAGAATATTATGCTACAAAAACCGATTGAACAAGTAGTACAACCAAACTAAAAATGAGCAAACAGCTTGTATGTTGGCATTTTCCTATCACATTTTATATGGACAGTAAAATTTCAGTGGGAAAAACATACTTTCGTATTCCCTCCACTCCAAACTACAAGTCATTCTAGTTTTGTCCTAAGTCAAACTTATCCAGGTTTGGCCAAGTTTATAAAAAAAAAATACATAAATATCTACGACATCAAATTACTTACATTGGATACACCATGTAATATATATCGGCTGTGCATTTATTTGATATTATAGATGTTAATATATCTTTCTATAAATTTGGTCAAAGTTAGATAAGTTTGACTTGGGACAAAGCTAAAACGACTTTTAATTTGAAACGGACGGAGGGAGTGTATGTAATGGGGATTGAATGAATATGAAACACTGGCTTAAGTTGTGTTTTGAGGCATGACACTGTGAGTGGAAATTTTCTGTTCTATGAATATTTTGGCTTTTTTGTGGAAGAACTTCTCACCGGGGCACCCTCCTTTTGGTTTAGATCTGCACAATTGACTTATGTACAGTTTGTGAATGCTTCTTCTTCTTTACATAATGCAGCAGAGGGAGCACATGAAACGCATTCCAAAAAGCGAGCTTGCTATTATCTGTTTGATGAATTCCAACCCTCCTATTCCTGATATATCAGAATCTTATCTGGACAGTTTATGTGAGTACCATATACATTTCCTGATGCAATGGTTGTCGCCTTTGATATTTCCATTTTCCATTTGAACCTCTTCTTATAACTGCTTAATTGTACAGCAAATTTGTTTAAGGCACGCTATACGTAGTTTGCAACTGTTTTTATTTTAAATTGAATGGAGGATTTATACCCTATTGCTATTATTCTTAAGTTCGTCATGATTAGTGTTGTAATATATCTTCATGGTCCTAGTAAAAATTTATTGCATACAATGAATGCGAAACTAAGAAAGATCTCTGTTACAAGTTTGCTAATTTTAAACTATTGGATCTTTCAACTTGTTCATCCTGAAAGCTCATCCTGGAGATTTTAATGCAATATTATAATATTTTGATGATCAGCACTGTGTGCTGTTTCTCATCCAGTCTGATGGCTTCGAACTGTATGGCCATCTACCGTCTGTTCTATATCCTGCTGGTGTTTAGCAGCATATTTATTTCTATGAGCTGGTGTTCAGATGAATCTTATATTTTATTGAGAAAAGAAGATAGTTGGTTTAGGGGCATTCTTCTGTCAGTTTTTTTTCTTGTGTTTTTTTAAAAACCTACTTTAAATGCTTAAATAGCTTTCTGAATCATTTCAACTAATTTTGACAGGAAGGTTCTTTATTGCAGTATCAAACTTTCTCCCATCTGGACCTTTTGGCAATGGCAATATAATTAATCAGTCAAATCTGGCGCAGTGCATACCATTTCAGAAAAACACGACAGTTGTGCTAACAAACGACCAGGTAAACTATCCTTATACTGTGATTTAGTAAAACAATATCTTTCTTGTGAGATCTAATGTGCAATATGTGGTACTTTCATTCTTGTTTGTAGTAGCACATTGTTATGTTGAGTTATGATAGCGATGCTGATATTTGGATGATCATATTTCCAACAATCAGAATTCCAGTTAGTACTGAGGCATACTAATATTCTGAGGAATTTATGACACTTCAGTGCTATATGTGTTTAATACAGTCATACTGCTTCTGTAATAGTGATGCTGTGCTTTTTCTCAAGTCAAATAGTTTGGGATTAGTATTGACATCCTCCAGAATAGTCACCTCCCAGACATATTAGTAATCAATTGTATAACTTAGACTGATTCTTGGCTGATTACTTGTTGGACCAAATCATGATATACATATAAAACTGCTGGACCACCAAAGGTAAAACAATCTGGTTCTTCTAGTCCCAGTAATCACTCATTTGTGATCTTCTGTCTTGCAGAAAGAAATTGTGATCTTGTTTTACACCCAAGTATCTGAAAACATATTAATTTTGGCCCTTTACCCTCACTTTTCGTGCAAGTTACTATGGTTGCCTTCTTAAGCACTGTATGCAATGCTTTTATTTTTTCGTAAACATGTCTCGTATACTTGGTAATACCAAATTGAAATGGGGTGTTACAATCCTGATCTGATCATTAAGTGGAAGAAATTTATTATCTTCTGATGTAGTGAAACCACCTTAAGAAATTCAATAAACTTCTGAGATGCTAACCTTTGATTATTTTCTGTAGATATCTCCAGGGGTATGGTACATTGGGTACTTTCATGGCATCGGCCCTGCTCGCACACAATCAAAGATGGTATGTTTAGAAACATGTCTATAGAACTCCGGATCTCTACTGCATATTTATGTATATTTTGTCTTTTCACACAAAAATGCGCCAAACAAAATTTGAATTGTGATGGCTATACTTTTGCAGATTAGCCGAGGAAAAGCGCGCTTGGTGAGCACCCACATTACTGTAAAAGGATGCCCTACTTCAGCATTTTGGGGACCCTACTGCAACCAAACTGTTGAAATGATCGGTTGTTCTCAACCTTCAATGGATAATAACTCAAGGAATCTTCTAGATCGGAACATTGAGAGGAGGAACAGTTGGTATACTAGAGAGCACAATAGGCGTATTAATATCCTATCTCAGCGGAACCAATTAGTAGAAAAGGAAGTTGGGTCTAATGTTACAGCCCTGGTGAGAATGGACAACTCAGTCACTTGTTCCATTTCTAATAACTCGTTATGCGTCAGGCAAGGCGACATGAAGTTCTACTTCTTGGATGTAGTCAACCTAGCATTGCAGTTTGAAATTACAGCTGCAAACTTTGGAGTTATAGGGGCATCCTTGATTTGTTACCTGCGGTATAATGCCTTTCCTCAAAGGGATCTGCATGACTATTCAGGTGATATCAGCCACGATCCTTTGGTTGTGAAGTCACCAAATATTGGGCGTTGGTATATTGCTATTGAGACTGTCAATAAAACACAGATGAATAATACAGCATCAAAGCCTGTTCTAGATGCTATGTGTTTCTCATTGAAGTGGCAATTGACTGGATGCTTGAATGGAAAAACTGGAACAAATTGCTCTTGGGAAGTATATGGACTCCAGGTAAGTCTGTATTACGGCTATACAGTATGAACTGATACAAATTCATTTTGTACCTGACTAGCAGTTTGCAATAAATCAACTGATACTATGTTTGCCGATATTTATCTTCCCATTAAAGATCCAATGAACCTGCCAAGTTAACTATGTTTCCGTTGAGTTCCACGCACTAACTAATTCACCTGAATGCTTGATACATTTTAGAAAGTTGGGCAATGCTGGTGCTCACATGTAGGCTTCCCCAAGCCTATGATGTGCACTGAAAGTGTGACTTCAGTTTTATACCCACAATCACTTACTCAACAGCTATATCAAAGGGTGGTAATGGATCATGGCCCTAATGCTCCCTTCACAATCCAATCGGCCCTTATGTATTTTTAGCTCAAAATGTTATAAAATAAGAGCCCGGCCCTTAAATTATCTAGACTAAATTTTTAGGCCCTTTGCCACCCTAGCCTATATGTGAAATACTTGGACTTGAAACGTGGTGTTTTACCTTCGTGGGTAGTAAATGGATCCCCCCCCCCCAAAAAAAAAAACAAGATTACCTTTCAGTGTGCCAAGATGGCATATATCAACTAAGCTGAGTGTCTTAGCTTCGGTCATAGAGGAAATGAAACTTTGGGGTTTAGCTGGTGGACATCACTTTGTTGATTGCCCCGCTTCTTGATGCTGTTTAGCTCTTGCCTTGGTTGAGCTAGTTAGTGGTTGTTTTTAAATTTGTGCAGAGGTGCTACTGTGTTTTGTCTTATAAGCGTATGTGAGTGAGTGAGTTTGTTTGTGTGGGTTGGTTTTGTTTCTGTTGGGGCTGCTTTACCCATTTTTCTTCTTAATATAAAGATACAGAGCTCTCCTGCGTGATCGAGAAAAAATTTTATCAATCAACTATGAAGAAAGATTTGGGGTGGGGTGGTGGGGGGAGGGGGGGGGGACAGTGGGGTTGAGGATTATATACACTACAACATGGATGTTAGACAAACATTCATTTAAGATTGCTTTTGTGCATTCTTTGTGAATGTACATTTTCTGTACCTGAATACATCTTTGATAATCAAGTATTGCTTCTACACGCAGAGGGTTCCAAGGAGAAGTCCTTCTGTCCCGTTTGAGTCATATTATATTCCTAGTGATGAAAGGGCATCTCTGGAAGATAGCCGCTTCTATTTGGAGCAATTTCTAAGCAACTCATCTCATGAGCAGTTTGCATGGACATATTTCTTTTTGGATGTTCCTCAAGGTTCAGCCGGTGCACTTATCCATGTCCAGCTTAAGTCAGATAAAGAATTGAACTATGAGTTGTACTCGAAATATGGTGGCTTGCCATCAAACGATATTTGGGATTATTATGCGAGTAGGACAAGCAGCAGTAATGGCTCAGTATATTTTTCATTACAGAATTCCACGAATTCAGACATGGATCTATCAATTTTTTATGCTAAAGAGGGAACTTGGTGCTTTGGGGTGAAGCATCCAGCTGATATGGCAAATTCTCAGACATATATGTCAGTATCCCTTCAGGGTTGCCATAGAAATTGCAATCAGAAAGGTGTGTGTCATTCCTCAGTTGATGAAAGTGGACTGACATTCTACAGGTGAGTTCTAAACATTTTTTTTCTATCATTTGAATGTTTTCCTATTCTTGTGCCATGTATTCTTTGATACTTGATTTCCAATATGATATTAGACATAAAGTAAATCATCTAGGTAGTGAGATAATATTTTTCTTAATTTTCCAGCTTCTGCACATGTGATCGTGATCACGGTGGGTTTGATTGCAGCGATGAGCTAGTTTCCCCTAATGGTAACAACATTTATGTCTCATTTTTAAAATCCCGAAGGACAATGTGTTTTAATGCCTCCGAAATAGTTTTTAGATGTTATCAATGCTTTAAACTCTTATTAATAAAATTTTGATAGGTAAAAGTATTTTGGATTTGTTACACTATGACATTTTAAGCTAATGGTTTCTTGTGAAGTTTGATTTAATTAGACTAGCATACAGAAGCATTGTAACTCTACAATTGTGACTAGCAGCAAACTAGGAGCCCATGTGATCGCACACAAGGAGCAGAAGCTACGCCCCTTGGGCTGGTTGACTAGAGATGTCAGCATTGCCATCCTTTTCTCATAAAGAAAAGATAATTAAGAAAATTTCAAACCCCCTGAGGTCACTGCTGTGTCTTAATCATTGGCCCAACTTTTTGAGATTTATTACTCCCATTGCCAGTGCCTTCCTTCACTGAATGTCATTCTACTAAAGCTCGACCTCCCTTCAACAGATGCATAACCCTGTTCTTTACTTACGAAAAAATCTCAGTGTAATGCTACTGAAATGCCTTCATGTAAGGTACAAATTTAAGTTCGTACCTGACTTGGAACTTTTATTGTTTCAAATAAGATCCACCAAAATTTCATAGTTGATGATGAACTATTGAAACTAAATGCAAAAGTGAATTTTCAGACTGCATCATTGTTTGTTGGCAAGTAATTTTTAAAATTATTAAAGTGATTCTGTGATGCAGCAGTGCAAATCATGATGAGGCAAACTGTGCCATATACACTTAGAGGATGGAAAATGAAAGAAATAAACCAATATGTACTAAAGTTTTGCCAAATATAACTGGAATCCCATGTCCAACTTTTTTTAGGTTGCAGATGTTTTCAAGTAGAATGTACTTCCTTCTTTGAGCAGCAGAATTATTACTTCTCAACCATTTGCGAAGTTGCAATGCATGCTTTTGCCTCCATGTATCAAAATTACACTCTAACATGGTCACATCTATGTAGGGCACATTTGGCAGTCTGTCTTTCTAATCGCCTCAAATGCTGCAGCTATTTTACCTGCCTTCTGGGCCCTCAGGCAAAAGGTACGCTTTTCATCTACTATCATGGTGGCCTGAAATGATCTGTTTGACTTTTAGTTACCACCAGCATTTTTTTTCTTAGTCTACCTACACTACATGGTGGTTTAAGTATGTCCATAACAATAAACTTAAAAACCGAATATTTAAGACCCCAAGTTTTAAGTAGTCGGGCCACTGTAATCCAAGCTTTTTTTTCTTTCCTGACATGGTTTTAGTGTGGCGTAGGGTGTTGAGTGGATGTGGTCCCTCTCGCTGGTGCTATGTGGAAGGCATGCTAGCAAGGCCAAACTACTTTTGTATTTCATTCACTTATACATGTTTGAGTAGATAAATATACTTTAGCTTTCAAACTGTTGTGCCTATTGGAATTGCAAGTATACATTTCAAAATCCATTTTAGCCTTGGGGTCTTAAATTACTTACCTAAAGCAAGTAGTATTTCTAGTTGGTAGTCAAATTCTTAGGAGCTGTCAGTGTCAGATATGAAGCCAAGCTGTCTTGTACTCATCAGCTGGCTTTCATTTCGTTCTTCAAACATCTGCTATGGGAAAATAACAGAATATTACTTCACCAAAAAAAAATAGTTGTTATAAAATGTATGAGGTTTGTTTGATCAGATGCTAACCTTTTTTTTTCTTGCCACCAAGGCATTTGCAGAATGGATTCTTTACACATCTAGTGGAATTTCCAGTGCATTATACCATTCATGTGATGTGGGCACCTGGTGCATTCTATCATTTCGTGTATTACAGGTACGCTACTTAGCACACATTTTTTCAATGCTAGTGTAAAGATTGTTGGGCATGGTCTGGTATTCATCACTACTGGTCATGTCTATCCAAAACAAGGTAGCCCAAATACATTTGTCTTACATGTTCTGTTGCTTGTATCAAAATCCTGTCTACTTGACCTTTTAATTATACATAGTTCTTCTGATACACTCTTGCCCATTATATTGTATCTGAATCCAGTTTTTAGACTTCTGGCTTTCCTTCATGGCTGTTGTGGGTACATTCATATGTATGGCTACAATTGATGAAGCTTCAAAGCGAGCAATGCATACAGCTGTTTTTATCCTTACAGCTCTTTTAGCTGCAACTGGTGCAACAAGGTACCCAAATCACTGGTTACATTTTTCTAAAATACTAAGTGAACATAGGGTGTATGATTGAGTTAACTCATCTCAGGTCTGCAAATATTGGAATCGTCGTTGCGATTGGTTCTCTTGGCCTGCTTATGGGATGGCTTTTGGAATTCTCTACAGCAAGAAGATTTATATGCTGGCCCTGGCAAATTAATCTTAACATGCCTCAAAGGTAATGTGCTTGTATTGAACACATGATGTTGCGAAATATCACCTGATCTATGTACAGGATCTTAGTTTAAACTTTAAAGGAAGCTTCCTCACATGCTAGTATTTTTAACTTATTCTAGCGTCTTTGTGCTTAAACTTATGCAAATGCCCAGCATTTCCTTTGGTGAGCTCACTCAGTTGTCATCTTGTGTGTAGTTGGCCAAACTTTGGGACTTTGTTCCGGAATACTCTGGAGGTGTTGAATAAACGCTTCCGTTGGATATTTCTACTTTTGGGTTTCATCACATTATCATTTGCGGCTACGAGCTGGAAGCTGGAATCGAATAGCAACTACTGGATTTGGCACAGGTGTGGAATCATCACCTTCCCTCGTTAAACATAACTTCAATTTGGAAAGCTTGCGGTGGTTTTGCCTGTTTTAGAGGTTTCCTGAGCACGTTTTTAATTAAGAAAGCGGATTAGGTTACAGAGGCAGCTGAGCTGCCAACCAGAGATTGGGCAGGCCTTGAAGTCTTGCTTTTGCCAAGTCTGCCTTCACCCATATCTTTTGTGCCAGTGTGACTGGTTGTAGGGCAACATAGTCAAAGACTGTGCTGTCACCTTTTTTCCAATTGGACCAGGCAACCAACAGAACCGTGGTGCTGAAACCTTTTCTGTGCGCCTTTTGCACTTGTTTCCTTGCCTGAAGCCACCAATTAGCAAGCAGCTGGACTTTGACGGGCACAAATGCTACAGTCCAACGTGGCATAGAGAACCCTAAACTACGTCTCTCGAACATGTACAAAACTAAGGTGGTTGATGGTTTCTGGCTCCTGGGCACAGAGGGCAGAGTTGTCGCTATCCCACGGGCCATGACGACGTAGCCAGATAGGACTCCAAGAGCGACCATGCACATTCTAAGAGGACCTGTGATATTCAATGACCAGGGAGCCCCGATGTCCAGTTTTATGAGGAGACTTGGAATGTGTTCGCCATGCAGAATCTTTGCAGCTCCCTGGATGTACCTGAAGTTGTCTTGGATGCGTCTGTTTTTTATGAAAGTGCTTTGGTTGTGTCTGACCATAATTAGGGGTGGTAATGGATCATGGCCCTAGTGCTCTCTTGACAATCCAACTTGACCCTTATATATTTTTAGCTCAAAATTGTATAAGATAAGAGCCCGGCCTTTTTTAAGCACGGCCCTTAGATTGTCTAGGTTAAAATTTAAGGCCCTTACCACCCTAAACATAAGTTTCAGGAGTAAGGCTAAGCGGTCCGCCAATGCTTCGGAGAAGAGCTTGCCGAAGCTGTCGATTAAGCTAATTGATCTATTGTCATTCAACATTGTCGGCTCTTGCTTCTTGGGTATCATTAGGGAGTCATTCAGGTGATGAAAACTTCTACTGTCCAGCTGAGCCAGCATGTTGGGAACCTGATCACATCATGTTTGATGATTGGCCATGCGGTTTTGTAGAAGCAACGTGCAAATCCATCTAGCCCTGGAGGATTTATCCACGGGAATTTCTCTTACGATGTTCCAGATTTCATCCTTGGTAAAAGGATAGGCTAGTATGGTTAGGTCGACGTGAGGGAGGTCAAGCAGCTCCTATCGAAGGGAGTGCGCTCAAGCCTAGGGTGTGGCCCAGGTAGGGTGGTAATGGATCATGACCCTATATACTCCTTTTTTAGTCCAACTCAGTACTTAATTATTCTTAGCTCAAAATTATATAAAATATGAGCACGGTTCTTTTTGAGCCTGGTCTTTAAATTATTTAGGCTAAATTTTTAGACCCTTTACCACCCCTAGGTCCAGGATGGCATTTGAAGAACTCAAATGCGGCTCTACTGTGATCATTAAATTTGTTTTTCACCTGATGTTTCTCTGCTATATTTTCTACCTTATTATTATTTATTACTTACTAACTAACATATCTTTTCCTCTCTTGCAGCATGTGGCACATAACTATCTATACTTCTTCATTTTTCTTCCTGTGCTCAATGCGTGTGAACGCAAGGAACCGCAGTCCAGAGTCAAACTATGAGTTAACGAGGCAAGACTCGTTGCCGAGGTCAGAACCAAGGGAGACCTAGCTAATATGGAACGAGGGTGATCACAGTCCACGTCCTTCTGGTACCAATTTGGATGTTTATGTACGATGGTTTCATACAAGAACTGGCTGAGTTGGATTTTGGCTGGATTCGTTTTTGGCAGAGTTGGGTTATGGCAGATTCGTTCAACGGTATGGAGGGCTGTCTGTGTAGGTACATGGCTTCTGTTGCGGTCTGGGGCGCAATAACTTGAACAATCGTAGAAGAGGGATTTGGGATCTTCACGGTCAGGCGGCCAGCTGCATCGCATGAGAATTGTAAATAGCGTGGTGCAGGCAAAACATCTTTTTGTGGGACGTTCGTTAAGAACATTGGTAACCATGTAAATGTGTTGTAAGCATACGTAATTCCAAAATGGAACAAATCTGTTTGAGGAATTTGCTTTCGTTCGTGCATTACAAGTTTGGCGCTTGTCGAAGTACGAGTCTCATGCACTCCCTCCCGCACTTAAAAGTAACACATTAACGTATTAACGTATATGTACGTGCTCGGGTCTTCCTTGCCGAGGCGGGGGATCGAACTGAAAGGGATGATATATGCGTACGCGAAGGATCCAATCTTGAGGTAGGGATGAAAACGGTACGGATATTTTTCATTCGTCTGTTCCGGTGAAGAGTTTAAGAGACTAATGGAATAGACCGCATCTATAATCGGATATTTAATATCCGTAACATATCCGAATTCATAAGTGGGGTATATGATATGTGAATAGGATGGATATCAAATTTGATCCGAATCTAAATCCGATTAAAAATAAATATACGTATTTGTATTTCCGTCCGTATGCAATCCTTTTCATCCATACTTTGAGGTTTTCTAAGAACGTTGAAGAAAGTATGCATGGAAATGCTGGCTTCTGAAATGTGACGTGCCTGCATAACAGGTGATCCCGACCAAATGCAGCTAGTAGACGACATTAACCTTGTAATTGTTGTGCTAGGAAATGTTTCCTTTGTAATGTCCCACGTAACCCCCTCAAAGTATTACGCAAATCTCAGCAGCCTCAACCAATCTAATGGCTCGTGTCCCCAACTCTTATGTCTGCATCAATCTTAGATCTCACGGCTCCCCTCTCAAACAAAACCTTAGGCATATCCCTCGATGGACTGCCGGTAGAAACTTAAACACCTTTCTATCTAGTTGTCAAAGGATACTCACTTGTTTATCTATATTATGTCGTTGTTGCAAAAATCGGACGATAAATCTTGCGGAGCACGACACGCTAAGACATGAGAGCTCTGCTTATGTCCAGTGCAGGTCCCGCCTTCAAGGTTCGGGGTGTGCGAGTAAATTTGACATGTAATTGACAAGGGAAAAAAATTACTCAGTAAACAACCAGGAACGCATCGGCTGAATTTCCGAAGAGTTCCATAAAAACGCATCGGCCATGAAGTCTGTAGGGATCATGCCATCATCTGTAGAGCCGACTCGTTAGAACAAATAAATCTAAGGATAAACTTCATTGTAAAGAAATGCATCTAGCAAATAAAATCTAACCTGATCGTAACTATCAGTCGGATCGGACCTAACCAAGATAGCGCTGATAGCAGGGCAATAGATTAAATAGAATTAGCCGATGAATCTAATAGATTGTCCTTTTTAATATTTGTTAAAAGTATCTAGACCAAAATTGAATCGACTTTTAGATGTACAACAAAATCCTTAGTATACTGAGCTGATAAAAGTTTGATCAAGATAGAATAAATTGTGAAATCTATTAAGAACCAGCAAGAGATCAAACGATGCAGCCTTATAAGAACTTGATAGAGATTGATAACTGATGTCAGCTGGATTAACAAGAGATCAGAACGATACAACCTTACTAGACTTAGATGAGATCGATAAATTGGTAGATAAATAAGACAAAACTGCAGCAATACGCCAGCAATTAAAGTCTAGAAAATCCGACACAACAAAAACTTACAAGAAAACTAGAGATCAAAGCGATGCAGTTACTGCTACTAGTACTCCTAGAATTTTGACGATGTACCGAGAAAAGTTGTATTGATTGATGATTTTTTTACAGACTCTAACTGTCCCTATTTATACTCTAAAACTAAATATTCCTAGTTGATTACAACACGCTAAAAATTAATTAAAGAGAAAACTACCAAAATTATAAAGCTTTTAAAAGGGAATCGGACTCTCGAGGAATCTTTGGTTGACGTCATCACCCTAGTCCGATTCAAACTGGCTCCAGCGCCATCGAGTCCACATTGTCTTTGACTAGTGCTACGTCATCTTTGACTAAGATCCCTAACAGCTTTTACCCTAGCGCTCAATCTTTGCTGGCCTCCTCAGCTTTCTATAAATATATTTGCAAAATTTTGGTGTCAACATATATTAATTCCCTAGGCAAGATTGGAACTATGGAAATTTAGTTAACATTTCAAAATATCATCATGTAGTCCTTAGCACCTAAAAATGTACTAGAAACGTGCCATCGTGTCCCTATTGATTTCACCGGTGTCAAACTTTGTCACAAGTTTTTTAGGTTAGTCCTTTTTCTTTTGAGAAAGACACCAGAAAAGTGTCTCATATCTGATTCATATCAATGAAAACAGTTGGAGGTACAAAAGGACTACTTGACACAAAACGACACGAAGAAAATAAAATTACATCGGTTCAAGAGATGAACTAAAAAAAGTGCGATTGTTGCTACTAGTCAAATACGGTTTAATGGTAGCATTTTTACCTCAATCAAGAAAGGAACTGCAACAGTCGCATTGCAGTGCTTGCTATGGCCACCATAACCTACATTGTGTTTCGGTGGTACATTTATTTGATTGTTTTTGACCCATTTTAAATTCCCAGTTCTACCTTACGCAAAAATAAATAACTTTTGTACTTCAGAATTTATAAGGTATAAGCACTGCTAGGGAGTTCTTCCTCATTAGTGTGCGTCAGTTATCGTTTTTTTTTCAGCGCTCATGCATGCTATACACCCATGTAGTTCAGCTTTTGCATCTTTGGAAGCCTAAGTTCAGGTAACTAAGTTGCCAAACAACGTCGCCATGATAAGCTGCACATATGTACGTGACACCATGGTAATTAAGCCTTGAGTTACGTCCAAGGATCTCGTTCTGGGCGAGTGCTCGGAGGCTGGGACAAGGAAACAACTACTTTTTTCTTAGAGTAAGAGGCGGCAAAAACGTCCGGCCCCTTTCATATAACAAGGCCAAAATGTCAGGCAAGTTTACAGCATAGAGTGGCAGAGCGGAACAAGATCCAGACTGAACGCCAACAGCTAACAGCAGGCTCGCCGCCGCATAGAAAGATTAAGTTCAGAAGTGCTGGATACAAAGCCAAGAGAGCAGCAAAGAACTAGATCCTCAACCAGGGAGCCGGGACAACATTCGGAAGTCCAGCTTCGGCAGCCCCAGTTTCAGATTCTTCAGGAAGATCTGAGTTCCAGCGGGGCTCTGTAGGTTACCTCCACTAAGGCGCACCATTAAGTGACGCTAGCTTCCAGGGACTCTTGAGTACATCGGCTTCCAAGTGGACACGGTTCTCCAGATTCACCTCGGCACCATTCTTATGTCCTGCCAAGTATCATTATGGAAAACCAGATCATTTCGAGTCAGCCAAAGTCCCCACAGGACACAAGCCGAAACAATGTTGAGAATAGCGTTTTTCTTTTCACACAGCCATTTGCAGGCTAAAGACTCATAATTTGAAATATCAGTGCCTGTAAAGGATGTCACATACTCCCACTGTCGGTGGAAATCTCCAGCCGGGTGGTGGAATGCACCCGCCTAATCCTAGTTTAGAAAGAGTTTGGGGGAGATCTAGGAACGCTTGATCAAAGGATGGATGAACACAGAAAAGACACGGGGATTTAGAGTGGTTCAGACCGCCGGAGCGTAAAACCCTACGTCCACTTGTGTGCTGTATTAATGTCTGTGTATCTCTTGAACTTGTTGAACCTTGTATTTTAACGAGCGCACTCTCCCTTTTATAGGCCAAGGGGAGTGCATACACTGAGCGGGATCCCGACAGGTGGGTCTGGCTATACATTAAACAATGCACAGACTGGAGCCTGTAATGCGACAGATACAGAGATCTTCCTCTCCAGCTCCTTCCTATAGTCCTCTCGATCGAGAAGTTGATGTGCGTATCTACAGCCAGGATATGGTCATGTGCTGCCTTACCGGCACAGTGCCTGCTGTCAGTATTACGCACAATGGAAGACGTGATGTCACTGTTGGGTTAGTACCCTCTGACAGGCGAAGGGGCTCCGTTGACCCGCCGTGCCGTCGCCTCCGTGCACACTGTGGCAGCGCACGCCTCAGCTCTCCTGCAGCAGACCATCATTACCCCTTGCTCACGCGCGCGGCGCTGTGATGTGACTACACGCCGCGCGCCCGCGCACAGAGCACAGTGATGCGACGCGCCGCCTTGAAAACAGGCGGACTTACCGTGGTGTCAGCATACCTGCCCAGTGCGTCAGTGGGCACGCCATGCCCTGTCTTGGGCACGCGCAGCCCACCTACCCGCATTTAATGCGGTAGTTGGGCTGACGTCCCGCGGAAGGCCTTCTGCCACAGGCACGTGGCAGGGTTGGCCTAGCTGTCGTCTCCTTGGCGGCATGTGGCGGCACCGGACCCCTTCCCGGGGGGAAGGGAGGTCCGGGCCCCCAAGGCCAGTCCGGGTGGATAGGCCCATAGGGGTCTGGCTCCCACACGTGGCGGCGCCGGACCCACCCCCCTCCCACCCGGGGGGGGGGGGGGTCCGGGCCTGTGGAGGCCATTCCCAAATACCCTATCCTTATGGGTACATGGAGGCGCCGGACCTACAAGAGCACGGGGGAGGTCCGGAGACCATGATCCCAGCTGTTAAGCACGGGGGAGGTCCGGAGACCATGATCCCAGCTGTTAGGCCCGGGCCGTACGCCTCGTCACCCAAAGGCCAAGGGCGAGGTCACGGATAACCTTGCGCCCGTCAAGTTGGGCACTCTGGCGGACGAGACCGCCGGACATGCAGATCTTCTCGCAGCGGACTACCACGACCTTCTGGTAGTTGAGCAGCTCCTTGGCGATGATCGAGGAAAGGCGGCCGTGCATGTGGTGGAGTGCGTCTACCACGATGCGCTTGGCGCACACGCTAGAGCTGGACACCCTAACAGGAGGTACCTTGTCCGACACCCACGTTCTCCTAGCTACCACACACTCGAAGAAGAGATGGTTGATGGATTCTTTTTCATCACAGAAAAGGCTGGTGTCAGGTTTATCAATCAGTGCCTGTAAAGGATTTCACATACTCCCACATTCTCCTAGCTACCACACACTCGAAGAAGAGATGGTTGATGGATTCTTTTTCATAAAAAAAAAGGCAGGTATCAGGTTTATCAACCCCTCTCTTGATTAGATTATCAACTGTCATCAACTTATTATGAGACAAGAGACACAGGAAGATCTGTATCCTAGGGGGGATTTTTATCTTCCAGATAGCTGGGATGTACATGGAAACAACACCTCTGAAATTAGTGACTGTCCAACTTAAGCGAAACTAAAGCATCCCATCATTGTTAAAACGAACACTTGAGACAATTTCCACTAGCTCTAACCATCTATGGAACATGGGTCCAGAGAAGTTCCTCATAAAGGATAACTGAACCTCCACACCATCCCATACCTGGGCCAAAGGAATGCCAACCTGATTACAAATGGAATAAAGGTCCCAGAATTGGACAGCAAGAGGAGCTGTGCCAAACCATGTGTCCTCCCAAAACCTGATTTTTGAGCCATCTCCTACAGACCATCTAAAGCCAAACTTCAGAGATTTGGCAGCCCAAAGGACTCCATTCCAGAAGTTAAAAGGTTGGGAGTGTGGAAGGCAGAAAATATTGGTTCCATGCCTGACATATTTTTGCTGAATTATGCTATGCCACAACTTTCCCTCATCTTTCAAAAATCTCTTCACCCAGGACCCCAACAGGGCCATATTCAGGTCTCTAAGATTTGGGACACCTAGGCCCATATATTCTTTTTTCATACTAACCAAATGCCAGTTGGCTAGATGTATTTTGCTATGCCCCTCATAATCATTCCACATACACCCAGCCATACGAGAGTTAATTAGATCTAGGGCCCATTTTGGGAATTTGAAGAAAAAGGCAACAACTATAACTCAGCCATTTGCCGTGCTCGACGATATGCGAGCGAGGATGCACCTTTTGACTTTCTGTACGGCTGTCGAGGTGGTTCCGATATGGGCTAACGTACCGTCTTCCGCAACTGGGCGCAACTTAGGTTCGTCGTAGTCAGCGGCGCTGTCGCTGCAATGCATGTTCGCCATTCTTCAACAAGCTTCAAATTTTGCTTCTCTTCTTTACGTACCACTAACAAGTTCTCTAGTCTCTACGCATGTCTACAATTATATATATATATATACACTTTCTCTGTTCTAAAATGTAGTTCGTACATTTTGAAATGGAGGGAGTATAAAACATCTCATGCGCATGAGCTTTTCATTATGATCCGGCGATCAGCTGGTAGGGGGCTCGTTGGCACAGCGGACGTGGCCGGCGAACGACGGCGCCGCGAACCAGAGCGCTCATGACCGCACCATGAGGGCGACGACGCAGGCGGAGCGGACCTGACTGCCTGACTGCAGGCTCAGCTAGTCTGCCTGACTGCCTACATGTTTTGCCGATGCTCCCGGCGATGCTGCAAAAGGACTGAAGGAAGGAAGGCGTGTGCCTGGGTCAGTGCCGCACTGGGTGGCGCCCGTCCGCTGGCGACGGCACGCCTCAGGACAGATCGACGTGAGGGTGGAGGGCGTCGCGCGTGAGGAAGGAACCGGGCTTGAAGCTCCCGAAGGTTGGAGCGTTTTTTTTTAAAATACCATAAAGGTGTCTTATATCTGATTCATATTAAGGAAAATAACTGGTGACACAAAACGACACGAAGAATATAAAATTACATCAAAGAGTTCTTTTATCATCTTCTTCATTCGATTGAAAATAAAATTACATTAAAGGTTGGAGCGTTGGAGGGGAGGGAACGGCGAAAGACAGAAATGTTTTGAACAACGCTGGTGTGAGAGGGTCGTGTGGCCTCGCGTGTCGCGGCCGGGTGCGCGTAGAATTGAATCCCGCCGCAGCAGGCGGAGACACGCTGCACTACTGCAGAAACCACCGGTTCGGCGTTTTCCTGCCATTTTGCGCCAGTCTAGGCCCACAGAGTATATGTGGGCTGTGGCTGTTTGAGCGATTGCGAATTTACGAGTAGATTTGTTTGACAGAGCGTCTTTGGTTGGATTTTAATTTTTGCCCAGCTAAAATTATGGTAAACTAATATTATGACTTGCCAAAATCAGGATCCCAAAGTCATGGCAACAAAATTTAGGGGGTCACTTGGTGTCGGGGCAAGTGTCATGCCCCCCCAATGAACGAACGCTCCTTAGAGAGGTTGATCACGGATTAGCTCCCTCAGAGTATTCGGCTTGGGCCAGCTGGGCCGTCAAACGATCACGGAACGACCCACCAGAAGAAGGGGCATCGATAGCCCGACACGAAGCAATGGAGGAGGACACGCCCGCCTCGTCCGACCCCAAGGATCCGGGATTGGGCGCGTCCGCCTTGCCCGGCACTGGGCCCAAACCCAAGGGAAAGGGGTCGAGCACGTCCGCCGTAGGCCGTGGGGCCCCTGGGGACCCCATAAAGCGACAAGCCACGCCAAGGGACATACCTCTGGCATAAGGGTAGGTAAGGGTGTGCGACGACTTGACCCCCGGAGAAGACAGGCAACTACGGCACGCCCCAGACGTCCGCCGGGCTGAGGGTCAAGCCGTAAAACGCGCCAGGGGCTCGCGCCGCCCATCTCGGCAAGGCGTACGTCGCCTGTCCTGCGGCTAGACGAACCCACGCCGCCCATCCTATTGGGACGGACGGTGCACGTCTCACCTGGGCACGGTACAGGAGCGCCTCCATCATCATCTACAGGGCCATTGGGGCCCACACGAAGGGGAGAAGCAACACGATCCCAGCGATCTCTCTCTCTGTAACAACTCCCTTCCCTTTGACTTATAAAAGGGGAAGGAAGACCCCCCGCCGGGGGGGGGGGGGGGACGGAACATTTGGACTCACACTCACACATGCACACCCCATCAGAGACTTGGGAACCCTATCCCTCTCTCGTCCGTTTGTAACCCCTGCTGCAAACCTAGTGCAAGAGCACAAGTGGCTCAAACTGGACGTAGGGACATTCTGCCCGAACCAGTATAAACCCTTGTGTCATTCTTGCTCACCATTCGGGCTAGACGCGCAATCACAAGATTTACTAGTCGGCAGTTCGAAACACCGACAATTGACGTGCCAGGTAGGGGACTTTGTGCGTCTCGACGACCTTTCCAAGCTGCGGATGGCCAACCACGCTGGAGGATGGGCCCCTGGCATGCTCGTGCGTTTCGGGAGCCTGGACTTCATCATCACCACAAAGGGAGGACTAGAGCAGATCCACGTTCCAGCCCGACCCATTCACGCCTCCGTCCTCAACTCCATCGTTGAGGACTTTGGAGGATGGCAGTTGCATGCCCCGGAGGATCGACACCCCGGGGACAGCCCGCCTCTCAATTTCAACTACGAGAGACTTGGGCATCAACTCCGTGTCTTCCTGGGTCCTCAACCGACCCAGGAGGACTTGTACCTCACTCTCTTCTCGCTCGCCAATGTCACGACGCAGCTCTCCGGGGGAGAACCACTCTCCCCGGAGATCCCAGCCAGGAGCGTCCCGACGAGGTTTCATTTTGGCCTGCGCAATGCGGCGGGGGATGCGCATTGCCTCGCCGCGGTGTTTTTTGGTTCGACCCCCACAGACGGTGAGTTCGTGGGGATGACGGACTACATCTCGAAATCCTTCCATGATCTCCATGCAGGGGAATCGGAGGTGATCTCTGACTCTGGCTCTAGCGAAGGGAGCCACCACCCCTCGCGGGAGTGTTTCATGGTGGGAGTCCCCGAAGGACGTGTTAAAGACGCCCACAGCATGGAAACTCCCCCAAGCAGCCCTAACAACGGGGCTAGGGAGAGGAACCAAGCCCCACCGCCCGCACGGCTCGAGCAGCTGCAAGAGCGGCAGAAGGAGCTCGAGTAGGTGCGCCTCCAGATAGAATAGGAGCGTGCTAAACTCAAGCGAGAGATTGGATGCCTTGGGGATAGAGGGCGCGCGCCGCCGCCACCCGCGACGTAAACCGGAGGATCCTCGAAGATGACGAGGGTCTCCCGCACTTCGCTCAGGCAAGCCAAAGCATCACCGCAGGAGCGGCTTTATTGGAAGCGCTCCCGGAGCAAGCGGCACTCGAGGGGTGCTGCGCTCACCAAAAGTTGCGCACGCTCATCGAGCGCACGGCACAACAACAGTCCGAGAGCTTGATGCTCGGCGACATGGGCGACATGTGGGACCTTCACCGCCCCCCCCCCCCCCCGCGAAGCAGGGCATCAGGGACGTATCTGTCCACCAAGGCCCACGAGAAGGGGAAGGTCCCGCGAATGCCCCTGTTCGGGGATGCCTCGACGCTGACCTCGACGCACGCCACACCATCAATGCTTGGAGACGCGGGCAAGAGGACAAGCAAGCGGCAGCGAGCCGAGGATACCACCCTCGTCGTGGTGGGCACCATGACAGCAGCGAGGATAGAAGCCCGAGCCTCGACCCGCTGGATCCTAGGGTTTTCTGCGCATGCATCTGCACTGCGTCATTCCCGCCCGGTACCACCCCCTCCCCCCCCCCCCACAAACATCGTGAGGTACGCCGGGGAAAGAATCCCGCCTTGTGGCTCGAGGACTACCGGCTCGCTTGCCGGGGAGGAGGGGCGGTTGATGAAGACTTCATCATTCGAAACTTGCCATTGTCCCTGGCCGACTCGGCCCAGACTGAAGGGATATGAGGTGGGCTAGCGATAAACAAAAAATTTCCACCGCATAAACTAAGAAAACTGCTGTTATGGATCACGGAATTACCACTAGACGTGCGGGTGCGGAACTTCTGTAGCGCGTCGGGGTAGTGCAGTCGGTCGTCAGCAGTGCAGTTGCAAGACCTCCTCACATGCGGGTCGTCCTCATGCAGCAGATGCAGCACCTCCAAGGTATCCACACGTACGGGCGAGAAGCATCGCAGTCCGGACCGCTAGGTCCGCGAGGGCAACCATGGGTGCGGGCGTGGGAACAGGCGGCTGCTAGCAAGCGTGGAATTAGGGTTAGCCACTCCATGTGCCCCCACCCCTTCTTTTATATGCTCCCACTAATGGGCTTCCTAACTGAGGCCCATTAGTGCACCTAAGCCCAGTCTAATTTGGATCATATCCTCATTAGGCTTCCAGCCCCTTAAGTGTGTGACCCTATGGGCTCACGCGCGAACAGACATGGCCCGAGTACTCCTACTCGACCAATAGTTGACAGCGGCCTCTAACAAGACATGTCGACTCCTATGCATGCAAAGATCGTATGAGATGAGCCATCACAATCTCATATACGTGCTATTCCCTTTGCCTCACGATATTTGGTCTAGCTCCAAGTTGAACTCTCTCTCAATGCTGTGATCCGGAATCCTTGGTTAACACTTAACCCTAGCACAGCCATGCATTTCTTATTCCGATCACTCGAGGGGTCCAGAGATATCTCTCACAAGCAGAGAGGGGCAAATCCCATCTTGACTGACCATGTCTCACAGCATGCTTCTTGACAAACCCGAGAACCACCATTATGACTACCCAGTTACGGAGTAGCGTTTCATGGCTCCTAAGTAGGTCAGTTCACATCTTGAGTACATGTAACAATCTCAGGTCTAAGGACATAGCGTACATATTGTGTAATGAGAAATCATTATTTCTCGAGTTGAGTCGGTCCAGCCTCATGTCATACATGAGCCCACATTATTATTTGACATCTCCATGTCTATGACTTGTGAAACACAGTCATCAACTAATACATGTGCTAGTCTAATATTCATATGTGTCCATACATGAACTCTGACTAGGAACAACTTTAGAATAACCATACAAGTAAAGAGTCTCACAAACAATTCACATAATTATCAATCAATACAAGTTGCCTTTCATGGGTATTCAATAAACACATAATACATCATGGATACACAAAAATATGATCATCTCTATGATTACCTCTAGGACATATTTCTAACAGTCTCCCACTTGCACTAGAGTCTAATCTAGAATATATCTAATACACATAGCTCTTGTGTGCGCTTCATGCTTAGGCCGTGGAAGAGGCTTTGTCAAAGGATCAGCAACATTCAAATCCGTCTGTATCTTGCATATCTTGATCTCACCCTGTCTGACAAACTCTCATATGAGTGAAACTTCCGCAGTACATGTTTGTTTTTCTGGTGATTCTTTAGCTCCCTAGCCTGCGCTATTGCCCCATTGTTGTCACAGTAGAGGTTCAATGGGCTGGACGCATTTGGAAACACACCAAGCTCAATGAGGAACTTCCTCATCCAAACACCTTCCTTTGCAGCTTCCGAAGTTGCAATATACTCGGCTTCCGTTGTAGAATCAGCCACGGTATCCTGCTTGGAACTTTTCAAACTTACAGCACCACCATTCAATGTGAACACAAATCCTGATTGCGACTTTGAATCATCTTTGTCGGTTTGGAAGCTAGCATCAGGGTAACCCGTTACACATCTTTAGTCCTACTAAAGTACTTAAGAATATTTTTCGTCGTTGTCCAGTGACTCTCACTTGGATCAGACTGGTACCTGCTCATAGCACTTAGAGCATGTGAGACATCTGGGCGTGTACTTATCATTGCATACATGATAGATCCAATTGCCGAAGCATATGGAACCTTGCTCATGTGATCCAGCTCATCAATCATGGAAGGACACTGAGTCTTGCTAAGATGTATACCGTGTGATATAAGCAAGAACCCTTGCTTTGATTGTTCCATGCTGAAATATTTCAACACCTTGTCAATATAAGTATCTTGGCTTAATTCAATAAGCCTTCTCGATCTATCTCTATAGATTCTTATGCCCAGAATGTATGCGGCTCCCCCTAAGTCCTTCATAGAAAAACTATTTTCCAGTAAAGTCTTCACAGATCCCAGCATAGGAATATCATTCCCAATCAGCAATATGTCAACTACATATAGGATTAGAAATGCAACAGAGCTTCTTCTTCGTTCTGAAGAAAACCAAACCCTTTGACTACTTCATCAAAACGAATATTCCAACTTCGAGATGCTTGGGCGTTCTTGACCGGGACCACCTGCGAGTCCCTGGTTCACAAATTGGGGCACAAGAGCCTGCGAACCACCAAGGAGCTCCTTGACATCTCAATGAACCACGCCTCGGGCGAGGAGGTGGTTGGGGCAATCTTGAACTGTACTAAGGGTAAGCCGAAGCGCGATGAGAACATTGGTGAGGGTGGTTCGAACCGCTCAGGGAAAAAGAAGAACAAGAGGAGCAACGGGGGCTCCCTCGTAGCCGCCGCTGACCGAAAGGGAGATAGGGCAACCACCGGGGAGACCCCCGATCATTTTGAGAAGATGCTGGACAAGCTGTACCTGAACCACGCCTTCCCCATCAAGCATCTGTACAAGAACTACGCCCTCATGAAGAAGTACCTGATGGGAGGTACCAGGAAGGGGGAGCAAAATAAGAGGCCCGAGCCGGCGGACGGCGATGTTGAGGGGAAGGATGATGGCTTCCCCTACCTCGATGGTTGCCTCATGATATTCGGGGGCCCAGCTGCCTACAAGTCCAGGGGCCACCAGAAGCTCACACGCCGGGAGCTCTACGCCGCCGAACCGGCGACACTTGCGTTTCTCCTATGGTCGGATTCGGCCATCACCTTCAACCGATCCGACCATCCAAGCAGCGTCTCGCAACCAGGGAGGTGTTTGTTCGTGGTTGACCCAATCGTCAGCATAAAGCGCCTCACCAAGGTATTGATGGATGGGGGCAGCGGCCTCAACATCATGTACACAAAGACCCTGGATGCCATAGGCATCGACCGATCGCTCATCCGACCGTCCAGGGCGCTGTTCCACGGCATCATGCCTAGAAAGTAGGCGATACCGCTCGGGCTGATCGACCTGCCCGTGACATTTGGGGATCAGACCAACTATAGGATGGAGACCCTCACCTTCGAGGCGGTGGTCGGGTTTCACAGATCCTACCACGCCATATTGGGGCGACCATGCTACGCGAAGTTCATGGTCGTCCCCAATTATACCTATCTAAAGCTCAAGATGCCGGGCCCGTGTGGGGTCATCACCATCGGCTCTTCCTTCCAACATGCATACCAGTGCGAGGTAGAAAGCTGCAAGCTCACCTCGGCGGTCATCGCCACCGAGGAACTAGCAGCAATCAGGGAGGAAACCGCGGAGGGGGCGCTTGACTCCAATCGGGCTGCTGGATCCTTCGAGCCCGCGGAGGGCGTGAAGGAGGTTCTCGTCGACCCTGAGAACTCTACAGACAAGAAGGTGCGAGTTGGCACTACGCTCTCCCCCAAATAGGAAAGCACGCTCGTCGACTTCCTCCGAGCCAATAAGGATATCTTCGCTTGGAAACCCTCGGATATACCGGGCATACGAGGGAAGTTGCCAAGTATGCCCTGAAGATCAGGCCAGACTCCAGACCGATCAAGTAACGCCTGTGCTGCTTCAACAAGGAGAAGCGTAGGGCCATCAGCGTGGAGATCGCAAGACTTTTGGCGGCCGGATTCATCAAGGAAGTGTATCACCCCGAGTAGTCGGCCAAACCCGTCCTTGTACGGAAAAAGAGTGGGAAATGGAGAATGCGTGTTGACTACATGAGTCTCAATAAGGTGTGCCCAAAGGATCCATTTCCTTTGCCTCGCATAGACCAGGTAGTCGACTCGACCTTGGGGTGCGAAACCCTCTACTTCCTCGACGCGTACTCCGGGTACCACCAGATCACGATGAAGGAGTCCGACTAGCTCGCAACTTCCTTCATCACCCCCTTCAGATCGTATTGCTATGTCACCATGCCATTCGATCTGAAGAACGTAGGGGCTACATACCAATAGTGCATGCTCCAATGTTTCGGGAACCTCATCAGGCGAACCGTCGAGGCTTATGAGGACGGCATCATAGTCAAGTCCAAACAGGTTGACCAGCTGGTTGCCGACCTAGAGCAGACATTCGCTAGACTCCAGGCGAATGGTGTTAGGCTCAACCCCGAGAAATGCATTTTCAGGGTTCCGAGGGCCAAGTTGCTAGGTTTCATCGTTTCTAAGCGCGGCATCGAAGCCAACCCGGGAAATATCACAGCCATCACCAAAATGGGCCCGATCCACAACCTCAAGGGGGTTTAGCACATCACAGGATGCCTCGCAGCCCTCAGCTGCTTCAACTCGCGCCTCGGTGAATGAGGTCTCCCTTTCTATCACCTTCTGAGGAAGACCGATCGCTTCGTATGGACCCCGAGGCTTAGGAGGCACCTGACAAGCTCAAAGCGCTCCCGTCAAAATCCCTGATCTTGGTTCTGCTATCCGATGGAGAGCCACTCCTGCTCTACATTGCGGCAACGACTCAGGTGGTCAGCGCGGCACTTGTCATGGAACGAGAAGAAGAGGGGCATGCCGTCAAGGTGCAATGTCCCGTGTACTTCATAAGTGAAATCTTGGACGACGCCAGGACTCGCTACCCCCATCTAAAAACTCCTGCCCACTGTGTTGATCACCAAATGGAAACTACGCCACTACTTCGAGTCACATCCCGTGACGGTGGTCACGTCTTTCCCCCTCAGCGAGGTCGTGCGCAACCTGGACGCCACCGGGAGGATAACAAAATGGGCCCTTGAGCTCATGGGATAGGGGATCTCATATGCCCCTCGGACGGCCATCAAATCTCTATTGCTCGCCGATTTCATCGCAGAATGGACTAAGACCCAGCTGCCCCCAGTAGTCGTCAACGAGGAGTACTGGATGATGGATTTCAACAGATCGCTGATGAAGCGAGGAGCGTGATTCAATGGATCTCGTTGTGCGCAAGAGGTACGTGATTCTCATTTATTTCCCTACCTCAAATAACATGGCTGAATACGAGGCGCTCATCAACAGCGTGCACATCGCCATTGAGTTGGGCATCCGACGACTCGACGTTCGGCGCGACTCTTGGCTCGTAGTCGACCAAGTCATGAAGGAGTCGAGCTGCCTCAACCCCAAGATGGCCGCGTACTGCCAGCAGGTTAGGCAATTGGAGGATAAGTTTGATGGCCTCGAGCTCAGCCACATCCCACAGCGACTCAACAAGGCAGCTGACACGCTGGCAAAGATGGCATCAAGCCACCAGCCCGTCCCGCCTGGCTTTTTCACCAGCGGCCAGTACAAACCTCAGTCTACTATGAGGAGCCGGAGCGGTCCGAGGGTGAGCCACCTGCCTCAGGCTCGGGGGCTGATCAATCGCCGACCGCATCCGTTCTCGAGGTCATGGAGCTTGATGAGGAGCCAGCGGCGGAGCCCATCACTTCGGCCGACTGGAGGTAGCCTTACCTCAATTACCTCCTCCGCAAGGTGCTCCCTACTGACCGAACAGAGGCTCAACGGCTCGTGCGCCGTGCTAAGTCCTTTTTCATTATCGAAGGGAAGCTTTACAAGAGAAGCCACACCGAGATCCTACAAAGCTGCATTCCGATCGAGCAAGGCAACCAGTTGCTGAAGGACATCCATGGTGGTGTCTGCGGGCACCACGCTGCTCCGAGAACCCTGGTTGGGAACGCTTTCCGCCAGGGGTTCTACTGGCCAACGGCGGTCGCCATCGCCGAGCGGATCGTGTGCGCCTGTAAAGGGTGCCAATACTACGCTCGGCGGACCCACCTATTGGCTCAAGCACTCTAGACAATCCCCATCACATGGCCGTTCACGGTCTGGTGACTTGATCTGGTCAGTCCCCTTAGGAAAGCGCTTTGGGGCTACATGTACTTGCTTGGCGTGTTGACAAGTTCACAAAGTGGATTGATGCTCGACCGATCGCGATGATCAAGTCCGAGGAGGCCATGGAATTTTTCCTCGACAACATCCACCGCTTTGGACTACCAAACTCCATCATCACAAACAATGGAACACAGTTTACAAGAAAGTAATTTCTCAAGTTCTATGATGACTACCATATCTGGGTCGATTGGGCTGTCGTGGCGCACCCCCGCACGAATGGGCAAGTCGAACGCGCGAATAGCATGGTCTTACAAGGGCTTAAGCCTAGAATCTTCAACCAACTGAAGAAATTCACTGGGCGGTGGGATGCCAAGCTCCCAGCGGTCCTCTAGAGCCTCAAGGCAACCCCTAGTCGGGCGACCGGTTTCACCCCTTTCTTCATGGTCTATAGTCCCGAGGCGGTGCTCCCGACTGACCTAGACTATGGAGCGCCTAGGGTTAGGGTGTACAACGAACAAGGAGCAAAGGCGTCCCTCGAGGATGCGATGGACCAGCTCGACGAGGCACGCGATGTCGCACTACTTCGATCGGCCAAGCACCAGCAGATACTGCGACAGTACCACTTCCATCGAGTGCGGGGTCGGGCGTTCAACGTCAGTGACTTGGTGCTACGACTCGTCTAGAGCAACAAGGACCGTCACAAGCTCTCCCCTCCCTATGAGGGGCCCTTCATCATCGCTGAGGTCCTCCGGCCAGGCACCTACAAGCTACAGACCCCCAAGGGCGAAGTATTCACCAATGCTTGGAACATCGAACAACTACATCGCTTTTACCTTTAATATTCTCCAAGCTATGTAAATTTTCACGATGTAGGATCGATTTGTGCTACGGGGAACTTATCTTTTCACTCTGTTGCTTTTTAGTGACGCCCGACCCCAGCCATAGCAAGGGTCCGGGCTCACTTGGGGGCTACCAGAGCCATACCCGCTCAAAATCCCTTATTCCCAGCCCGTTCCTACAATCGAGGCAAAAAAGAAAATTCAGGTGGCGAAGGAGCGCGCTTTGAGTAAAGTTGGTCAGGCTGCGGGAAACCCACGCCCCAGCGGCTACGCTGCCTCTGCTCACTAGCGTGATCATAGTTCTCTCATTCACCTCGTTGAGCTCCTTCTCCAGGCGTTGGAGCATGGCGTTCACCTCGTTGAGCTCCTTCTCCAGGCGTTGGCGTGCCACCACCTCCTCACCAAGCTTTTAATCGAGCACTGCTCAAACACATGCTAGTGACTTCAAAAGGCCTGCTAGGAACTTCGAAAGGACAGTTAAGGAAAGTGAAGTCTTGCCATTCACTTGGTCCTGGAGCTTGCTCATTTCTCCATTAAGGCGTGCAATCTCTGCCCGCCCAGCAGCAACTTCCACAGCTAGATCACCGGCGGTTGCCTCAGCTTGAAGATTTTGCTTCTTTTCCTTGGCGCACTCTTGCTGAAGAAGTGCCACATTCTTCTAGGCGCCTGCCAAGGAAGAAAAAGAAGGTTAATTAAACACACCGCGACCAACAAACTACCTATCCGCGGGGAACAGGAGAAGGATCTTACTTGCAAGATTCCCTTGAGCGGCCCGCACCTGCTCCCCCCGCTCCTAGCTTGGACAGGTGCACAACGGCGTTGCGCTCTTGGCCGGCCGACTCGAGCTGGCCGTGGAGCTCGTCCATGGCGACGGCTAACTGACTCCAATCCCCACACAGCTGCTCCAACGCTTTGGCATCTACTGACACCTTGGCCCGAGCATCGGCCGCTTCCTGGTGGGCCGCAGCAAGCTGCGCTACCAGCTCAGTGCACCGTCGCACCTCCTTGGCACGTCGGTCCAAGCTACAATTCATGAGGAACTATGAAAAATAAAAACATCACAAATGCTCGGAAAGGGGGAGAGGGTCAAGGGCGTTGACGTGTCATACCTGGCAGCTCAGGACAGCGACATCGTGCAATGCGCCCAGCATGGCGGATAGGGTTCCCGAGATGCCCTGCCACTCCGTGTCCTCCACCCCGTCGCCAAGGGCAAGGATCACCGTAGCTGGGTCCTGCACCTCCTGGGTGCCTCCCCACGCGGGCAGATCCCTGCCTGTCTGCGCCAAGGATGGTGATGCCCTCTAGCCGACGTTGGGGTCGGCCGCTCCCGTCAGCGTTAAGGGAGTGGGCACCTCCTCCGACAACACGTCCGCGGAGATGACCTCGGCTATCTCACCACCAACACCCGAGGCCTCCTCCTAGGTAACCGCCACAACCTCGCACGCCAACGGCTCCACCTGCGCCATCTCCTCATCCGCCGTTCCATGGGGGCCATGTCAGCCTCGTGGAGCGGCGACACTATCTGTGTCTCGACCCCGGGGAGTGAGTCAAGCGCGCTCGCCCCCGGCCCCTCCGTGACGAGCAATGCCGGTGGCTGCACTCCTCCCGCTGGCGCGTCCTCCCGAGACGGATCCTCAGCCACCGGCTGCAGCCCCGGGTTCGCAGGCGCCGCATCTCCCTCGGCGCCCCCATGCTCGCCCTGATCGAGCGCCGGCCAGGCTCGGAGGTGGCCGTCGCAACATGAGGACCTTCCGCGGCGCCACCACCATGGTATTTGCTCGGCCTCCGGCGCTGCAGCAAAGGCCCGAGGGTGGTTAGTACGCCATTGGCGAAGGATCACCAACCACGAAGGAGCAATGAGACCATCGGCTTACCGGCACCACTATACGAGGGCGTTTCTGGATCGGCCCCCCGACCCTAGCTTCGCCTCCTTAGCGCGCTATCGCTTGGGATCCCCCACCTGCGTGGGAACCTCCGGCAGGGCGTCACGGCCCGACTCCGACGCCGCGCGCACAACCTCTTCCAGCTGCATCAGGGCAGGCATGGAGCTGAAGGGTGCCTACGCGGACGGGGTGTTACGCTCCATCTCCAGTGCCTCCGTGCGTGTGGCCTCCCAGTGCTGAGTCAGGGCAGGCATGGGGCCGAAGGGTCCCGGAGCTGAAGCCGACGGCTGAAGGGATGTCCCCGCATCATCATCATGTGCTAGCTCGTCCCAGGGATGGTGTCCCACTAGTCCTCCTCCTCATTGGCTTCGTCGTCGTCATCATCATCCTCTGTCACCTCCTCGTCCGACCCTTGCTGGCACTTCCTGCGCTGCAACTTCGCGTGCTCCCGCGCTACCTTCTTGGATTTCTCCATTTCTTTTTTCTGCTTCCTCACCTCATCAGCCGCCCGGTTCGCCGCTCTTTTGGTTTCATCCTTCAGCAGCGGCGTGCGGGAATTATTGAAAGGGCTGAACCGACCCAGCATGCGCCGACCCATGAAATCGAAGGTAAGAGTCAACGAAGGGAGCAAGACGTGATGAGGGGATCGGTAGATACTTACCAGGTCGACGAAGCTAGTGTCGGGTCACATCGGCGGGTGACCCTCGACCAGGAAGGTCGCATCGGGCTCCTCCAGCACCTCCTGAATGCGCTGATGGATCTCCCAATTTTGGAGTGTGCCTTGGGGCGAGCGTCGTGCCCTCCAGCTGCACTCTCGCCGCCATCCCAAACAGCGGGAGCACACGTGCCATCAGCGGCGCCACCCGCCTCGAGTGGTAGGTCCCAATGACGCCGGCACCGTGGAGGCCATGGCCCTTCAGGTGCACGATGGTGCTCATGAGCGGGGCGACCCTCTTCTTCTCCTTATCCACCGGCCCCCACGACCACTCCGGCGGAGCCACCACGATCGTACGGCCAGTGAAGAGTGGGAGAGGGGCGGCGTCGACATTCTTGACGTAGAACCAATGCAAGTGCCACCCCTTGTTGGACTTCATGGTGGCGATGGCCATGTACTCCCGAGCCCGAGGCTCATGGAGATGGATCCCAGCGCATCCTATCGGCACTGTCGATCCATCCCTTTTGTTGACCAGGGAGATGGCGAAGAAATACCTCCAAAGCTCGAAATGAGGCTCGATCCCAAGGAATCCCTCGCGCAGCACGATGAAGGCCACGATCTGCTAGATCCCGTTGGGGTTGAGGTGCTGCAGCTCTATCTTGAAGTGGTGGAGAAGCCCGCAGAAGAAGGGATGAGGGGGCATCCCGAATCTGCGCTCGTCGAAGTGCGCGAAGGAAATGACATAGCTGTTCCGTGGCACCGGCAGCTCCTTGCGGCCGAGTAAGAGCCACTCCTCCCTAGCACTTAACGAGCAAAGAAGCCCACGCTTGACGAGGCCATCCAGGTCGACCGGCTCACCTCCGAGCGGTACTATGATGCCATTGATGGGCGCCGGATTGGGGTTGGGAGCTCTCGCACGAAAAAGGGTGCAGAGGAGGAGGCGGCTTGTTGAGATGGGGGTGAGGAGATGAAGAAGGCAAGAAAATGAAGGAGCGTGGAGGCGGTGAAGGGGCCGAGAGCCCTAGTTATAGGCGAGGGGAGTGGAAGGCGAACCGACGCCTCGACCCCCGCGACTACCAAAATGACCGCATCCGTCGTGTCATTTTGCCCCGTCCCATCGGAGGGAGTGCGCACACCGCGCTCGGGCATGACTCCTCGGAGAATGCACTCGGAAATAAAGGGGCTAAAGGCCCACAAAGGCGAGAAGGGATACTGGCTGAAAATGCCCCGACGGCCCATTAAACTCATAGGGTTCAAAGATTGGCCCACGAACGGGTTCACAACCGCCCTAGGCACCACCAGAGTGAGGAGTGAGGATGGATGGGCCCGCTAGCGGCTAGCACCTAGGTGCGCAAGCGTCATGGGCATCCTGAACTTCGTCCGAGTCTTGACTAGGACATGATCCGTGGTTTTTCTCCGAAGAAAGGTAACGAGCCGTCGGGACCGGTCGAACTGCCCTGATAACTATATGGATTGGCCATCAAGAATTTGGAGTCAGTCACCAGCTAACCCAAGCCGGATCCCCTCGAACAGGAGTTGGGGCCCCACTCGAATTAACCCGTTAACAGCTCACCGAGCACCGTGTTTTGACCGAGGAGGAAAAATGTGGCATGGCTCAGCCTTTCCATCCTAACGACAAGGACGCTTGAAGGGAGACGGGCATAAGACGAGACGACCGCCCGACCAGTCTCCCGCAACGCATGGGGGCTCGGGGGTCAGACTCGCGATGAGACCGAACTCACGGTCGCATACGAGGTGGCAGCAGGAGCCGAAAGGAAAATCCTATCCTTCGGGTCCCTCCCAAGAAGAAAAAACCCTAGGACAGCATCTGACGCTTCGTCGGCTCGGGGGCTCCCCTAGGGTGCAAAGCCAAACATAAGAACATCTTTCTTTTATTCCAAAGTTAGGGAGAATGATAACATGGTGCACTCTGGGTGCATAACGAAAACCACGAAATCTAGATCTACCAAAACAACCTACACTTTAAATGGAGAAGGTAACCGGCCATGGGCCATGCAAGACTACAAACAACTTAAGCATTACCACGCAGGGTAATGCCAAAGGTTGCCCGAGGTTTGCCTCGGCTAGCATAGGGCCAAGATGGGCAGCTACGCCGTAGTCCATCCCCTAACAGTGAGGCTGTCTCAGAAGCAGGAGCCATACGTGGCTGGCAGTCGGCGTATACATCTCGTGCTGCCTTGACACGCCCCCAGCAACCGTTGGGCGACCCCGACAACGGTAGCAGGGAGGATGAAAGAGGGAAGCTTGGCGAGGCCCTATGGTATCAGACAGAGCTGGCAGTCCCGCACGAAATCAGGGTAGGTGCGGCAAGACTCACCCCGCCTCCCTACGGGAAGGAAGTAGGGAGTTGCGGGTGAGTCACCACCTACCGAACGATTTCACGAAGGGCGATGAGGCCACCTTTGCCCTCGGGAGGAACCAGCACAAGATCCAAGGCAACCGCCTCACGAAGGCGAATTTGAGGATCTGGAAGCTTGAGTTCTCCTTCATCATGCTCCTTCGCTCATAGTCAATCCACTAACAACAACCAACGGGAGGACGGGGTCCAGCTCGAACGAGCCGAAGCTGGGCTTTCGGAGGCCTAGCACTACAATGCATTCTTGGAAGACTTGCCACTTGGGCTTGGTGCCATAACCAGGAACCTGGCTCCACTATTTATAGCCACGCTCGGGCAAGGTGGCGATGCGGGTTCGAACAGGCAGGAGGCCAAGCAGCTGGCATTAAAAGGGTCCACCTACCCCAGCCCTCGTCAGCAATTGAAGGCCCAACGGGACGGCATGAGATAAGATGGGGCAGGTGGACGCAGACCAGGACAAGGGCAAGCGATAGGCATCGCGAGCCCCAAGGCGAGCAAGCGCGCGGCATAGCAGGAGGGCGCGCGCTATGCAACTCGATGATCACCAAAGCTACCACCGGCCACAGTCGGTGAGCATTAGCGACGAGACCCAACGGGAGGGCGCCTGAGCCAGGGCGTCGCCGCGGGCCACCTCCCAAACGCTAGCTGACCCTTCGTATGAATCTCCGATCGCCCAGAGGCTCGAGGGCTACACCCACTAGGCACGCTCGCGCGCACCCACGTGAGACAGGAGGAGGGAAAAGCCTTGAGCGGTCACATCAACCAGGGCACGAACACGAGCACACCAGCAGAACCCTCTGTGCAAATCTCTGATTCGCCCAGAGGCTCGGAAGCTACACTCAATGGGTGCGCTTGTGCGCACCCACATGATCCTGACAAAGACGAGTCGCCTCCAAGTCACATCAACCTAAATGCCAAACCGGGAATACGTTCGGACCGGCACGGGGCTCACTACCCGGGTAAAGCGAAACCCTAGCACGGCTCTCCAAGCCACGCAGGGGCTCGAGGGCTACTGTCGGAAGCAAGTGTCATGCACCCCCAAAGAACGCTCTATAGAGAGGCTGATCGCGGATTAGCTACCTCAAAGTATTCGGCTTGGGCTAGTTGGGCCGTCAAACGACCACGGAACGACCCACCAGGAGAAGGGGCATCGACAGCCCAACACGAAGCACTGGAGGAGGACACGGTTGCCTCGTCCGACCCCAAGGGTCAAGGATCGAGCGTGTCCGCCCCGCCTGACCCCAACGATGATGGGTCGGCCGCATCCGCCTCGCCCAACCCTAAGGGAAAGGGGTCGAGCACGTCCACAGTAGGCCGTGCGGCCCCTGGGGACCCCATGAAGTGACGGGCCACGCCGAGGGACATACCTCTAGCGTAAGGGTAGGTAAGGGCGTGCGACGACTTGACCCTCGGAGAAGACAGGCCACTATGGCACGCCCCGGACGTCCGCCGGGCTAGGGGTCAAGCCGTAGAACGCGCCGCCCATCTCGGCAGGGCGTACGTCGCCCGTCCTGCGGCCAGACAGACCCGCGCCGCCCGTCCTGTTGGGACAGACAATAGACATCGCACCAGGGCACGGTATGGGAGCACCTCCATCATCATGTACAGGGCCATTGGGGTCCACACGAAGGGGAGAAGCAACACGGTCTCGACGATCTCTCTCTCTGTAATAACTCCCTTCCCTCTGACTTATAAAAGGGGAAGGAAGACCCCACGCGGGGGGAGGGGGGACGGAACATTCGGACTCACACGCGCACACGCACACCCCACCAAAGACTTGGGAGTCCTATCCCTCTCTTGCCGTATGTAACCCCTGCTGCAAACCTAGTGCAAGAGCACAAGTGGCTCGAACTGGATGTAGGGACATTCTATTCGAACCAGTATAAACCCTCGTGTCTTTCTTGCTCACCATCCAGGCCAGACGCGCAATCACAAGATTTACTAGCCGAAACACCGACACTTGGCTTAGTACTAAAATTGTTAACCATTACTTTTCTTTTTTATAAGGTTTAAGAAATTTCTAGCTATAGATTAGCTATTAGCATTAATATGCTAATTTTTTGAACATGAACCAATTGATAGCCAAAATTTATAGGTATGCTTCTGATTTTGGCTGGGTAAAAATTGGAAGCCAATCAAGCAAGTTCATAATCTCCAGTTATCGTGTTCTTGGGTGGTCCATCGTTGCTGGAGAATTTTCTCTTTCTTAGTTGTTACTTTGTTAGTCTAAGTTCCTATTCGAAAGTTTTGTATCAATATCAAATGTTGAACAGGGAAGCACAATAATTGATAGAAAACGGAAAATGTATGAGGACTATAAAGGACGTGACAGTTAGCATATTTTGATATTTTTCTAGACTACGAGGCATTTTTACGACAACCATAAACAATGTAGCCAACAAATATATGCTATACACGGTGCACAAAACACTATTATTTGTACATATAATTATCTTTTAGAATTCTAATGTCTAGTACTCCTTTCGTTTATAGATCGTTTTTAGTTTTTATAGATACATAATTTTCTTATGTATGTAGAGATAATATACTTTAAATACATAGCAAATACTATGTAACTAAAAAAGGTACACAATTTTAAACAGAGAGAATAGTTATTATATTTTTTCTTATGAGTATCGTGTTATATTTTTTATAAGTTTATAAATATTTAAATATGACAGCTCATATGTTGTTGTTGCTATTTGCACTATACACTCCACCTCACGTATGCGTGAGATATATAACCCCACTCACCCTCCTCTCCCCTCTCCCCTCTCCCTTTTCTCCTTCCCCAAACAAATCTAGGGTTTTGTGCAAATACAGTGGAATTCCCCAGTCATTGAAAATACGAAAACCAAGACAGCCAAAGCCATTGTCCTCAGAAATAATTTCTCTTCTCTCAACTTCGACATGGAAACATAGAAGCAGCATACAAGTTCTTTTTCTCCCAAGTCAAGGGGCTCGAAGGAATAATGGGCGGAAGTCCTACTCCTACCCCATCCCCGCCACCTCCCTCGAATTCCGATTCCTCCCCGCCCGTGTTCAAACTAAACGCCCCGGGCCCGAGCTCTGGCCACGAGGCGGCACAGGGCGCGTCCGCCTCGCCAGCGGCGGCGGCGCCGCCGGCGGTTCGCGCCCCGTCCGAAGCGTTGCTCGCCGTGCTGGGCGTCGTCGGCGAGCTCCGCGCTCGCGGATTCCTCGCCAGGCTGGAGATCCCGGAGGCCCAGCTCACGGGCGCGCGCGCGTCCGCCCTGTTCGACGCCGTGCTCGCGTCCTTCATCGCCGAGGCGTGGCACCCCGAGGCGGCCTCGTTCCTCCCGATCCCGCCGCCGCCGCTCGGGGGTGGCTTCAAGGTGGAGCTCCTCCGCCTGTTCCTCGCCGTGCGCGCTCGCGGCGGGTTCGCCGCCGTCGCGTCTTGGGCGGCCGTTGCCGAGGATGTCGGGCATGGCCCAGCCGACGACATGGCCGTCAAGCTGCTCTACCGTAAGTACCTCGAGCTCCTGGATCGGACCTTCGATAAACCACTAGAGGACCACAAGGTGGGCGAGGGCAGCGGCAATGCCGGCCGGCGCTTGGGCTCCGCGAAGGACAGGTTCCTGTCGCCGACCAAGGAGCCCACGAGCGCCGGATCGCCGCACCTGAAGAGGAAGAGGGAACCACTCGTTGGGTTCCTCAACTGGGTGCGTCTTACGGCGAAGAGCCCCGCTGACCCGGGGATTGATCGTCGCGGCCACTCCTCCACCGCGGTTTGGCTCCGGGAGCAGACGCTCGCAGATTATGTTAAGAAGCTGAGGGGGATGTTCAGCTGGGTACACCTTGTGGCCAAGAGCCCCGCCGCACCGGGGTTCATCGGTGGGAACTGCGACGACCACTGCTCCACGGCGGCTCTGCTACGGCGCCAGATGTTTGCAAACATTGACTGCAGCAATGAGTCTGCCTCGCCGCAGGTAATTCGTTGCATTACCATTCACCATTTTGATGTCTGAATGCATTGTTGCCTTTACATATACTTGACCCTGCGCTCGTGCTCATTACAGTTGCATCTGAGATTTCAGACGAGTAAATTTATTTTGGTCTGTTCAATTATACTCCTTAGCGTTTTCTCATTAGATTTTCCATTCATTCAGCTATAGCATTTGGTCATTAGATTTTTTTTCCTTTCAACTGTAACATTGTTTTATTATCCTGTGAGGGTTAGTACCAATGGCGATGGCAAGGTTGTGCCTCAGGTGGTTGCGCACCGCAGCCAGCCATGACAAGTTGTGCACATCAGGGCCAACACTCTTATATCTAGGAATTATATTTATTAAGGAAGTGGCATTTCATCTCTTATATCAGATTTACTAATCATATATTGCGCAAGATTAGAATGCTACCATATCAAGTCTCTATTTGACTGTTCCAGGGTGTTATTGAGCTACTTGTGTAAAGAGGCCCGGTTCTTTGAATTGACTCCAACTACATTAAGGGCCAGTTTGGCAGCGCTCCAAACCAACTCCGCGCTCGGCAACTCTCCTAGGTGTTCCCACTCTCGGTCGCACCAGCCCCCCCCCCCCCCCCCCGCTCCACTTGCTCCAGCTCCAACCAACGACAGTGGAGCGGCATTGGCATCTGTGCAGCACCGCAAATCGACCGCTAGTGCCGCCAATTGATCTCTTGCAGCTTTTAATCAAGCTCCGGCGGCCGCAAATTGAGCAGGATGAGCTCTGGGCGAACCTGCAGCGCGGGGACGAGCTCCGACAACCGCAAATCGAGCGGGACGAGCGGAGGGCGAACCTATGGGCCGGGACGAGCTTCAGCGGCCATAAATCAAGCAGAACGAGCAGAGGGCGAACCTGCAGGTAGGGACGAGCTCTAGCGGCCACGAATTGATCTCCGATTGATCTCCTATGTCCAAGCACCGTCGGGGGAGCGAATGATCTCGTTCCCTTTCAGGGGATGAGGATATTTTGATGATTTCTCCCTCCATAGGTGGAAAACGCGTGGGTGAGTAGAGTCTGTGATTTGCTCTTGGGGGCGAGCGGCCAGGGTACCGGCAGGGACGAGCGGCAGAAGTGCGAGTCGTTGAAGACCAAGAAGTGACTTATTTATACCAAGCACTCCTCTTACGGCTAGATCCAATCTCCTAGTCCCTGTAGAAAGGAAAAAGAATTTCACATTCTTCCTTTTAGGAAGGGAGGATTAGGGAAGTCCTATTGATTATTGCTTTCTCCGGACCACCGGAAAAAGCATGGAAAAAAGGTCGAATGGTACGATCTCTCGAGCATCTTATGAGAGATCTCATTTTTCTATTGGCCACAATGCCATCCTCAACACACAACACATCATCTAGCTTGGGTGGATATGTTGTGGCCAATATGATGTTTCCTCATTTGGCATCCTCTGTCTATCAATGTCCCTTTTGTCCAAAGTCTATCCTTTTCCAAACTTAAAGGGGAGGTGCCTGACTAACCTGTATAGTAAATGAGGCATTCGAAAAGAAAGAAGGCATTACAACATTTGAGGCTTATAATGATGTGGTGCCTATATAACTGGTTTTGGATGTAAACAAGAGTTTCATCATTGGGTATGGCATGTGTGGCTTTTTAACCATGATGAACCTTTTTGTAGCTATGATGTGCAAACCTCGTATACTTTTGTGCATGATGAGTTGCACAATCGTGATGTTGATGTCACCTTAATGGGTTGTAACGCCTTCCTTGCAATGTATCCTCCAATCTTAGCTGTGACCATCAAAACCATGACCATACCTTCAACAAGTGTGCGTTTGTGCCTCCTCACCCACTCCACTCCTATAAAATCCCTGGGAAGATCTCACCCAGTTATAATGGTCTATTGAGGTGATAGCTCACATTTCGTATGTTTGCTAGCTCATTTTTACCAGGATTGATGATGTATTCCACGTTGTAGCATTAAAGTGTTAGAATGACAATCAGCGGATGATGCCACTACCGTTATTCCAGCAATACCAAAGACAGGACTCACACTCGAGTAAAAAAACATGAAGGACTTCTCTCGGCAACTAATGTGAAGTTTAGCAATGCTCAACCTCTAGGACCTCCATCTCGGCAAGGAGTCCACGAGTGCGGAGCTCACTAATGATTGCTGAGCGCAAAGATCAACACGTCAGACAGGGCAATGTTTGGCGGCACCATGACCAATGTTGAGGCGGATGTGCCCTGGGGCGCTCGTGCCTAGCTCTTCTCTAGATTCAAAATAGTGATCTCAATGTGAGAACAAAAAGTTTGTAACTTAAGGGTTTGACTATGAGTACTTTAATAAAAATACTCATACTTGCGGTGGAGGTGCCCCTAAGGCTCTGTCTTAAGATGTGGTACCGGGCTCCGAATGCAGACCGCCAAGAGGGTCTCAATGACCTCCCCCCCCCCCCCCTCGAGTTTTCAGTACTCTAACCAATATAGCTTGTGAGAATCTGGTAGAAAGTTTAATGAATGTTTTTGTATATGAAACAAGCTAGAATTGCTTGGTTGTTGTTGCTTGAGCTTGTCGACTTTGCTTGCAACTGGCACATGATTTAAGCCCTTACCATATTTAACACTTAATTTCATGTTTCCTACTTGAGTCCTCATGGTTGAGCTCAATGCAATCTGTTTCTCTTCAATTTCTCTTGATAGAACTAGAACATGTTGATGGAGTAGATGAGTTTAGATTAGCTCTTGGGATTTTTGGTTATTTTGGCGGTGAGTTGATTGACCGGGGCCTTCCCTTACGACGATGATGTAATCTTCCATTGGCAAGAGTACCTTCATTTGTCTCCTTCAACTTTCACAAAAAACCTAGTCTTTCGATACTAGAAAAGGTAAGGTGGTTGTGTGATGCAATCAAGGTAATGTGTATAGTTTGGGGTCTAAATAGATCCAATCAGGCAACTCATAGGTTGAGCCATAGTCATAAGGAACATGGTCGATGCTGCATTCCTTGTCCTAGGAACATCATCCCCATTCCGAGAACATGGGAACAATCTCGTCACACCTTTTTAAAAACCATTCACAAGTAGTATACCATTTTTCTTGACCCTATCGATGGGGGTACATTGTGACTATGGGTTGAGACTTATTGACAGGACTATAACATCCTGACTCATCATCCCAAAAGTTCTCGGTTCACAATCCACGTCTCAATCAACATCTCAAAGAGGACTAGCTGGTTTAATGTAAGCTGCCTTCCGACACTTGAACCAGCATAAATCTTGTGTATCCATTTTGAATTGGGACACTACAACGACGTAACGCAAACCCATGATCTTAGTTGTTGTCCTCTGGTTGTCTATGCATTTCATCCATGTTGATGCAATGGTATTAATGTTACTAATCCACGGCCTTTACACTTTCTTAACTTTTCTAACCTTCCTAAAACTACAGAATTCACAGTGGTAACAAAATGTATCAAATGTCAAAAATGGATGCAAAGATGTTTCTCTTTAGGAAATTAACTTGCTCCATGTATCCCTGCAGAGCTCAGGTGCATGTCTACATGGGCTTCTTCCCTGATCCACGTGTGTGTCTTTTGAAAGAATAGATACAACTCCACAACTTCAACTGATTGTTAACCAATGCTTACTACTACCTCCGTTTCGCAAAGAATATCACCGGTTAGTTCATTTTTGTACTAACTGGTGACATTCTTTGTGAAACGGAGGGAGTACTTGGTTATCCCTGTTAGTGTTCTAGCTCCAAGATTGCAAATATGGTAACTTTTGTTAACATTGTAAAAATCATGTAGTGATCTATAGTGATCCAGAAAGTACCAGAAACACAATCTGGTACCCCTATACTTCTGTTAGCAGATTAAAATTTTTCTTGTAGTGTGTTATTATCTGTTTACCAGTTCTCTGTTAATTTCATGCATGTCTGGTTTCTAATAGGTTTCAAGAGATGATCAATTTGAATTGCAAAAACATCTTTTTTGCTTATTCAAATCAAAGTGATTGCTTAACAGTAAGAGTGGTTTAATGTCAGCATTTTGGCCTCAAAAGAGATAGAGAATTGCAGCTGCTTTTATGGCCAACCTTAGCAAACATTGTGCTGTGATGGTACAATCTATTTGTTAGATTTCTAACCATTTTGAATTCCCAATTCTAGACCATGAAAAGATAAATAGTTTTGCACTTCTAAATTCATTTATTATCTTAATTTGTGCTGTTGCTAATATCGTAACTGAGATTGTCCTTTCAGATACACCGTTTCAGTATAATAAAATACTCCAGCACTCTATGTTGCTTTAGCTACACTATTTAGAATATTGATGTTGGTGTATAATTTCGTGCTGCAATATCTTTATTCTTTATGTAATCTTGTTGCTGTCATACGTACGTAAGTGACAATTTGTGCTAATGATCTAGCTAGTGATATACAGTGAACATATACAGCACCAACATATTATTCCTTGTTCATGCAGAGCGGACATTCAAATGAGGAAGCACTTCCTTGTGGCCAAGCAGACATTCCAAAATGGACTGGGAAGCCTTCATCACGTTACGATGACCGGCGCACATTGAGGTTTCTTGGAGAACCTATTCTGCTTCCAGAAAGTAATGAAGCCCTTGATGGTGGTTCCATTGGCAAGGGGAGGCAAGATAATTGCAACTGTCAATACCCAGGTTCCATTGATTGTATCAGGTTTCATGTGGCACAGAAAAAAGATGAACTGAAGCGCGAGCTGGGCCCAGCATTTTATAAAATGGGGCTTGACAAAACCGGTGAGGATGCGGCACTCACATGGACAAAGGGTGACGAGAGGAGATTCAACACCGTTATCCATGACAACCTGCCTACATCCAAGTACAATTTCTGGGGCAAACTGCGTGCTTCCTTCCGCTCCAAAGGCAGCAAAGGTCTTGCAGGCTATTACCACAACGTTTTCCAGGTCCGGCGACGGGCCTACCAGAACCACCTCGCTCTGAATGCCGATAGTGACGACGATTCCATAGAGCCTGGCTTCCTATACTCTCGTCAAGGGGATGTTAAGGGTAGCTCCAGGACCAGGTCTGCTTCTTCCTCCAGGAATGGGAGAAGCTCTTAGCCTAGCCTGTCTGATTCTGATAGGCGGTCACTGCCTATCGTGTACCGGTAGCTCTCCAGGTGAGCAGCTTCCAATCGAACTGATCAAATGAAGGGTGTTAGGGTTGTAGTCACCAAATTGGTGATTGAAGATGGTAAGGTAGACTTCTGTTGTAGTATCTTGCTGAGACTTAATTTCCCTTTTTTGTGACTGGTGGTTTGTTACCCCATTTGTTTGGTCTGATCTGAATTTTAATGTTGACATTTAGGCTATCTTCTAGTTTTACCGTTATGAGTGTTTGTTTGATGAATGCGATAGTTAGACTCTGCTATTCTTTTTATTATTAGAACGTGCAGCATTGAGTCGTTCATGCTCCTGGTAAGCTTTGCATGGCATTGGAAAGGTTAGAATTGATTCGGAGGTTCTTCAGCAACTGTAGTTCCTCAGTTACCGGTTCTCAGATTATGATGTGCGCTCGCATGGTTTGCTGTTTTCATCTTTGTGAAGACACTGCTTCAGAAGCCGCAGTTCAGGTAAATAAAGTTGTGAAGAAACACGTCCCCAGGTTGAGCTGCACATGCCCGGTATGTGGTACTGTATCCATTAATTAACTCTGCCGTACTCCCATGGAAAACTGAATCTGGACGTGCCCCTTCTTGCCTTGTTGCTGAAAGGGACTTTCCATCATCTGCCTTCTCTGGGCTCCGATGGAAGTGTAGACCGCGGCACACGGGAGCGTCTTCCGATCCTGTGGGCGTTGCAGTATTATTTTGGTTTGCACCAAACTGTCCCTTTTTTTTCATCTCGAGGGCAAGTACATTGATCTAGTCGGGCAAGTAACGAATAATAGGCGGTCTTATGCATTGTCACGTCATTTTGAGATGACGTAACGAATAATACATGCAATAGGTTGTCTTATAAATTATCTCATAGTAAATATATAATTGCATAATAAAAAAAGAAAATATTATAAGTTGCATGACGACAACAACTTATACAATGGTGAGAAAGTGGTCTCATACTCCTAAATTTTAGCCTATAAGACGGTTGTCTCACGAAACAACCACCTTATTCTCTCTCCTCCCTCTCTCCGCCACCTAATAAAAAATCCTACGTGGATTTGTATGAGACGACCTATAAGACCACTGACCGCTGATACGTAGCAATGTACTTGCCCCGAGGTCGTGAGAGGTTGGAAGATATGGAATTGCATATATGCATACCCTGTAACAATTAACAATTGATCCTCTTACGTGGAATGGTGGAAGAGGGAGACAAAACCACGCACGAAATCCTTCTTTTGCGGGCATATAGGACTGACCGGTTGGTGGGGGTGGTTGTTTACACTTTCGTTCGACTTCGAGGATGAGCTCGGCTGTCCATCCTTCAGTAAAAACTATCAAACTTCATAGCTGTTTTTACGCCAAAGAAAATTTTAGAACTGAAAGGCAGTAATACTGTAAGTACAATATAAAGTGCTTCACAATTAACATTATTTCCTAATATTTGCGGCAAACAGGTTGCCATCAGGTGAAATGTACTGTTGTCCGTGAATTCAGCATTGGTTAGGATTCCTACGACAGAATCTATCCATCCTAAGTTCGAGTAGCAGGTTCAACCCTCACATGACCGTATGCATCCTCCTCCTCCTTTTCATCCTTTCCCTCCCAGCAACATGATTATTGGCTACTCTTCCTAGATCCATGCTTTGACTTGTTTTTCTTTGTCACCTTCCTTCCATATACACGATGTTCAACAATCACCTCGCTACCCCAGGCATATTGGCATCTAAGTGGCATGAATTTCCATATCTATGCAACTTCCATATACACGATGGAAGGCAGTTACATAACTCAAACGGAAACCGAAAGAAATAGGAAAATGAATATCCAAGATTATTCGAATCCGTTTCCATGTGTATCCAATCCATTTCCATCCTAGGAGATGGAAACTGGAAGGAAACAAGAAGACAGATATCCGAGATATCCGAATCAGTTCCAATGCGTATCCGATCCGGTTCCATCTTAGACGGGCATGCTTTTGTGTGTTAGATTTTTTTATTAGGATCCTACGGTAACAAGTAAAAAGCTTATTTGTCCTGATAAAGCTAGCGTTAGTTACCACAAAGGTACCTTAGATCTTCTGTTGATTCTCTGCATTTTTGTAATTTGATGCCTTAAGTTTTAGTTCATATTAAAAACCGGATGCTTTCACTTGAAAACATGCATTTGGGTTGAAAGGTCCAAAAACAGGAAAAATGGGTACATAGGTTAGCACCTTTGGCGTATGGCCAACTTGGTGATAGAGTCAGCGCAACTCAGCACTACAAAACACCCTTTTCGCGAAACAGCTAAATATTTCTTTAATTCAATTATACAACCATTTAAGAGGCATTGCTCCACCATGATGAAAACCAAGCATAAAAATTTGTATTTTTCAAGGAACATGTACATTTTTTTACTCCAATTATCATGAATTGAACTCATTCCCAAACGTTCACATAAAATTTCCACATTCCCAACAAGTGCATGTAAGAATCATATGGATGTTAGAAAATCCGAACTACTTGTATTGGTATCCGCTAAATTATTACTATGGACATCCATTTGTTCTTTATTTTAATATGGATGCTAAACGCATGCATCCGAATCCGATTTTCAATATTTTTTCTATCCAATTGCATATCCATATTGGAAAAAATATGGAATATGTGACATCATTCGTATATGTAAAGAAAAAAATACCTGGTTAACATATCTCTACAACTAATTATTAATGATGTACACTATATAAAAGCTAGCTATATGATAAATGATCTAACGATCTTAATTCTATTATTACTAATAGAATTAAGATTGTTAGGTCATTTATTAGTCGTTACCAATAAAGGGTAAAAGCTAGCTATATGATATAAAAGATAGCTATATGTTTTCTCCTTTACCAATAATCGCAGGGGGAGTATAAAGATTAAGTTTAATTAATCTTAGTTTATTTATTTAATAATAAAACTATTTTTATATGTGTTAATTTACTTACTTATTTAATAATGAAAACATTCTTATATCCGTTAATTATTTCATATTTAATATTTATGGAAGTATTTATTTATTTTATAATTATTTTGATATATTTAATTATTGAAATCATCCTTTGATACATGTGTTATTTTGTATTAGTTATCCTTGTGTCCGCTCTTTACTCTCTATTTCTACTTGTATAATAATTTTGATCTACTATAGAATTAATGGTAAAGGAGATTGATACTCGTGATGATGCTCTTCGAATTGAGAAGGTTTCTGAATTCAAATTATCCGTTCTGTATTTATATGTCTAATAATATTCATATTCATATTTGAATTCGAATTTAATATAATAAAAAATTATTTGGATTAGATTCCATACGTATCCACGTACGCAAAAGAAAGTTGCCGTACGCATCCACGCACGATTTCATCCGGGCATCCGGCTATATATCGGCACGTTATCCGCGGGAGACGCACGTGCTGTGCGCTAATTACGGCCGAGCACCTCTAGTCTAGATTAATAAATCTCTCGGCGCTGAGAGGCATCCGTCCACTTCTGGGCTGCCACGCGGTCGCGTCGGGAGCCGGGAAAAGTTGCCAGCGCACGCCCCTGCCGCCGAAGCAAAGCGGGCGGCGGTTTCGGGCCCGAGTCCAAGCCGATCCCCACACAGAAACCACGAGATTATCACCGGCGCTCGCCGGATCTCGCCGCCTCGGCAAGCAGAAATTTCCAGGGCAAGAAGAAAAAGGGCCGGCTATTAGAAGAAAACAAGGCGTGATTAGGCAGGCGATCGGGATTAGCCGCCGTGCTGTGGCGTGACCCGGAAGCCATTGGCGGTGATCGATGGCGTCGCGTCCCTAATCCTCCTCCCCCATCTCCTGTTTGCTCTTTCGCTTCGCTTTGTCCCTTTCCTCCCAGCATCTCCTTGTCGCGCACGCTCGCCTCCCACAGCCCTGAGCCAGAGCCACCACCCCTCTCCCTCCCTCTCTCTCTCTCTCTCCATCTCGGCGTGGCGGCCGCGATAAAATAAATCTTGTGCAGGGTGGGGGGAGGGCGTACGGCGACGCGGACGCACCGTCACAGGGCTGCGCAATCCTTTTCTCCCTCTTCTTATCCCAAAGGCAAGAGCCGCGTCTCCAGGAGTCCAGAGGGCGAGGGAGGAAAGAGGGCGCGTCCTACTGTGGTCCTTGTTCGTTGCTCCCCCCCTCCGCTTTCCGGGATGTCGTCACCGAGCAAGCGCCGCGAGATGGACCTCATGAAGCTGTGAGGATCTTCGAGCTCTAATCCGTCTTTCGATTTCCCCTTGATGGGTTCCGTTTGTTTGTTTTTTTGATCTGGCCTTTCTTGGGGGGCGTTTTCTTGGTTTCTTGGCGCCGCAGGATGATGAGCGACTACAAGGTGGAGATGGTGAACGACGGGATGCAGGAATTCTTCGTCGAATTCAAGGGGCCGACCGAAAGTACGAACCCTCTCGCGCAAAATCCACTTTTTCCTCTCCTTGCTTCCTCGGCTGGTGATCCACGTTCCTGTTCCTGATCTAGATGTAGCTGGGGAAGCGAGTGCGAGGAAAAAACCGCGAATTTGCTCTGTTGATCGCTTGTGGCACCACCCTAGGATGATTTAACTTTATGCTGGATGGATTGCCCAGTTGTTCGTTCAGTTGACCTGAAGCATCCTCTGGCTACAGTGATTTTTAGTTGGCTTTTCTGATGTGACAAGCACAAGCTGATGAATTTTCGCTCAATTTGGTAGGTATCTATCAAGGCGGCGTCTGGAAGGTTAGGGTGGAATTGCCTGATGCCTACCCTTACAAATCCCCATCCATCGGCTTCATCAACAAGATTTATCACCCGAATGTTGATGAAATGTGAGTACTGTAGTCTCGAACTACTTTATTCACTGCAATTGGAGCTCGTGGGACTAGCGTTTCCTGACCTGCTATTGTTTGCTTTAAATATGCAGGTCTGGTTCCGTCTGTTTGGATGTCATAAACCAGACATGGAGCCCAATGTTTGGTGAGATAGTCCCTCCTACTTCAGTGTCATTATGAGCACTTACTTCCTACTGTAGCAGCTATAACCTGAGCTTCGTCTTTCCTCCACATTTTCTTTTTGCAGATCTAGTAAATGTTTTTGAAGTGTTCCTTCCACAGCTTTTACTGTATCCGAATCCTTCTGATCCATTAAATGGGGAGGCTGCTGCATTGATGATGCGTGACCGCCCTGCTTATGAACAAAAAGTGAAAGGTAATGTGATTCAGCAAAATCCCTGATTGTTTTTGGTACATACTCTATAGTTCTAAGATTATTGTTTGATTGAAGCATCACCACCAGTTCTAGTCTGTCCATTATGTTCTACTAAAGACTCCGCCTTTTTTGTTATATACGCATTGCGACCTTGAAAATATTTACTTATGGAGTGTGAACCACACTAGGGTGTTCTCTTGCAACCTGGCTCTTTTATGCACCAAATCAACATGAAAAGTTCTGATTGTTTTTCATAATGCTTTCACGCATTAGTCAACTGCAAGCTTCTCTCAAACCTAACATGTTCAAGTTATACTACAACACAAACAATGACTAGTAGTTGCACCCTAACTAATTATCTACTAAGCTCTCCAAAACCTAACATCAAGCCATATTGCTAAGAGGACACCCTAACAACAATTATCAAATTTGAGAAAACATAGGAGCACAAACAATTACTTGACTTGAACAGAAAACATAAGAGGGCATGCATTGCACTGTCTAAGGAATTGGTGCTTGAAGTTCAAACTTGCTACTACAAAGGTACCCCTGATATAATGCACATCTTCAACCTCTATCATCGCATTGCTTCTCTGCTACCAATTGTACTAAATCCTATTAAAATTATTTTGATCTCAAGTCTTGTCGTTGCTGTATTCATCTCCAATGTACCTCTCAATTCTTTCTTCTGGCATTAATGTGGTTTGAACAAAGTGAGTAAGAGGCATCACAAGACGCCAGTAGGGACCATCGTAGCCAGTGAGCTCATGGAACTCCTGTGCAGTCCTACCACTCGGCCATAGATGTTGCTTGCTGCAGTGGGTTCGTCCTCCTCTTGTGTGGCACACTTTCTCCTGCACTGATCTCTTTTCATGTACCTGAGCTAGAGCAGTGGACCAGTCCTGTCATGCATGTGGTGTTTCAGGCACTGAAGTGGGGTAGTCCTGCAAATTTGTGTGTAAAGGGCAATTCTTGGATAACAAATACCAATTGGACTTGTTCTAATGTTTAAGATCTAGATTTATTAATCTGAATGCAAAAGAAGGCAATTTCTAGCAATAATACTTCTTGTACCGCTATTAGAGAATGTAGACACAATATTGCTCATTTCTCTTTATGGACTGGGACTTAATATCAAAGATGGCAACAAACCCTCTTCATCTTGCCATACTCGCAGATTAACCTATCCTTTGTGTTAGATGAAACATGGTAAAACTTTGTGTGTGCCTATACAGATACCTGACAAATTAACCTGCTTTAACCTGGTTCTGGTTTGACCAAGTGGTTCTGTTTTAACCCAGCTCTGGTTTGACCTGGCTTACCATGATAACATTTACGAAGATAGAAAATCAGAACTTTTTTAGTGGGAGTGGGGGATCAAGATAAATAAATGGACATGCACTCTGATTACTTGCCTAAACCAGTTAATGAAGTCTCTGTCTGCTTGGTTGGATGTTCTAATACATTTTGAAACTGTGAAATCAGAGGTTATGCTGCCCTAACTGATGACAAACCTATGGCACATGATTTATTCTATTGCTGCCAGTTCCGTGACACTATAATAAGTTATGTTCAATATAAAGTTCACCTGCTAAGATAAATACTAGTATCTTGAAATTGTTCACTTGCTTGAATAAGTTAATATTTGCACTACCATCTGCTGACAACTACTGGATAAGCGGGTGATTAATTTTTATATTCCTGATGTTAGGCCTTTCTTATCTCAAATTGTTGGTATGTATGTTGACAGAGACTTGTAGTGACGTGGTTGTTTGGTGCTATATTAGCTAGGGTTTCTTTATGTCCGATGGCACCCTGCTCCCAATAAAGCATAGTATATCTTTATCGCATTTCATATACCATATGTCGGAGCACTACTTTGCTCATCATTGGCCAACTAGGCTTTGCGCAATTATTATTGCTCCATTGACACTACCCTAACTTGCTCTCGCATTTTTTTTGCAGAATACTGTGAAAAGTATGCTAAACCAGAGGACGCTGGAATAACTCCGGAAGACAAGTCCAGCGACGAGGAGCTTAGCGAGGAGGAAGATGACTCCGGGGACGAAGCTATACTTGGCAATCCTGATCCTTAGTCTGAGCTGGCAGCTGCGCTCCCAGCTCATCGATACAATGTTCATTGCAGAAATTGCAATTAAACAGAAACTGAAAAACTAAAAAAAAAATCTGGTTGTCATGTAAATAAGTGTACCCTTTATGTTATGCAATGTTGTTTCTTTCAGTCGGCCGGTTGAATTCGCAGTGGCTCTTGCATTGTCTTCTTGGTCTCGTCAGGTTTTCGTTTCAGGGAATAAACTATGGTTGTAGCTTCCACCATTGGATGGTGATGTGGGCATGACGGATATTGATTGCTTGCTTGTTTAACCAACCAACAGTTGTTTGCCTGGCATTCTTATCCCTGGGGACAAGTTGTTTGATTAGCATTGATGTTGGTGTTGATTGTGGCCAAAAAATGCAAGATTCTGTTCACACTAGCCCACTTCATACTATTGAATTTGCAGACGAAGAAATTGTCAAATACGAGTACGTTTTTGGTCCATCAAAGTTTACGTTCAGTTTTTTTACCCTTCCTTTCACTCGCGAAGCGCGGCCCATGGAGCGAGATCATCTGCACGAAGCAACCTACTAGCACCAAGTTCACACAGCCCACAGGCTACGCAACACCGAGGCCCAACCCAGCGCGCGAGGAGGTCGGCTGACGACGGTTTCGGCCCGGACCCCAACTCCCAAGCCTCGTTCTCCGGTCGACGGTCTGCTGACCGGACGCGATCGCACCGCGCCGCCGCCGGCCGCCCGCCCGCACGGCACGGCGCTCCGAACCCTTGCGCCAGCCAGCGTCGCTCCCCTGCGGCGTGAGCAGGGGCACCTTCCTGGACGCTCCTCCTCCCCGTGCCTCCTTGCTTCCCCTGCCAACACCCCCTCGGCGGGGCAGCCCATTTCACCGCGCGCGAGCGCCGCAGCAGGCTGCAGGGCTCCACTGGTGGCCTGGAGCGACCGAGGGCAGCGCGCCCGGGCCTCTGCTTTGACTGTAGCAACGGCTCCACCTGTGAGCCGCCGGGCGCGGGCGCCGCAGCTGCAGCGCCTTGGAGTTGGAGGTACGGCGGCACTCCTACTTAGTCTACTCGAATTTAGATTGGGGGAGCGCATGCTTTTTTGCTTTAGTCTTGCTCAGAACTAGCAAAAACTAGTAGTTCGCTCTCTTTTGTCGCTTCAACTTTGATATGATTGTCTGCCTGTTGATGCTCAAAGCAGTTGACCGGTGGTGATCGAGAATTTGATCTGTGTTCCACATAAACTATCTGATCACTTATGCTGTTGCGATGCCTTTATGTAACCTCGAAAAGTCTTAATCTGTTCAGGCGGAATCTCAGCTGTCCTTCTGTGGTATGAGATGCTCAGTTCATCTAATTGGGCCGAAATGGACAGATACAGATAATTTTTGAGTCTGGAAGCCTATATAGTATATACCGTAGAAGATATCTGCAATGGAAGGGTCCGAATCTAGCAGGAGTCGCAGCAGGGGAGATGTTGAGGACAGCATTGATGCCATGGGCAGTTGGAAGGAAGATGAAGAGCGAGAGGATGCTGACGGCAGAAAGAGCCAGTCAGGCAAGGCGAAAAAGCATGGCTCTGCAGATAGAGTTGAGGATCCAGATGATGCTAGACGGGGATCTTCTACCAATAGGAACGGGTCTAGAAGGAAGTCTGTTTCAGGCTCAGCCCAGGCCTACAGCGACGACGAGGATGATTACGATGTAAGAAGGGATTCACGGGTATCCAAGGTTCCACGGCGAAGCCCTAAAGAGAAAACCGAGAAAGATGGGGACAACAGTAGGAGAAGAAGAAAAGATGAGAATGATTGGGACTCTGATGAAGCTGATGGTAGGCCATCTTCTGGTCAGAGTAATCACAAGAATGCACGAGAGGCTCATGACCACAGGGATGGATCCAGTCAAAGAGATGATAAACATAGGACCGCCGAATGGGAAGAGAAAGATGAGAAACTAAGGCATCAAGATGAGTGTACATACGAAAGTAACGTCAATTTAGGAACTAAAGGTAAGGTCCCATATTTGGAAGATGGTGCAAACGCCAGGGAACAAAGTATAAACATGAAAGAGAAAACTAGAGATGATTTTACATCACACAGAGGGAGGGAGCGAAACAAAGAATCGGAAGAATCAAGAGAGTACATGAGAAATCATCAAAGGGAAGAATCTAAAGGTGCAAATGACTATGGCACTACTTTGGAATGGATTCATGGGCACGAAAGGTTAGATGGTGGAAGTTTCCAAGGCTGGTCTGCATACAGGAAAGATTCTAGGGGCAGATATGAGAGCAGCAAAGGCCCTTCTTCATATGGAAATCGATATGATGGTTCTGATTCTATAGAAATAAGGCCTAACAGGAATCTTGATTTTGGAAGGGAGAGCTCTGTTTCTGGGAGAAGAACAAGCATGAATGCACATCAGGATTTAACAGCTGGTACAAATGATACTGCTGAAGAGGACAAAAGGAATTATAGAAGTGAAGAGGATTCAAAAGAGAGATACTATGATGATGCTCAAAATACAAATCAGAATACCGGCAAAGGTTCTGTTGATTCCCCAATTGCGAGAGCAGGAATGAAAGGACCAATGACATCCGATACACCAGTAGCAGTTCAAAGTGGTAGCAGCAGTTTGGTTTCTCCAATTCCTCAGCAAGGATCAAAAGGTGGTAGACTTTCTAGAGGTATAAGAGGGAGGCCAAATGGAAGGGAACCTCAGAGAATGGGAGGTCCAGTGCCCATGATGCCGCCTCCACCATTTGGACCTCTTGGTCTGCCACCAGGTCCAATGCAACCAATGGGCCCAAACATGTCACATTCTCCAAGTCCTCTTGGACCTGGTATTTTCATGCCACCTTTTCCAGGGCCTCTTGTTTGGGCTGGAGGAAGGGGTATGGATGTGAATATGCTTTCTGTTCCACCCAAACTTCTTATGCCTCCTCTAGCAGCTGGACCTGGGTTCTCTCCTAGTGTGGGAGCTGGCCCAAGCCATAATATTCAATTAGATCAAACAACCACTGGAAGAGGAGGTCCAACAGATGCTCCTGTACCCGGTTTCAACCCAATAGCTACACCAAGTCATGAAATGCTGCATGATAAGCCACCTGGAGGCTGGACACCACAGAGGAATAGTGGATCTGCTCGAAAAGCTCCTTCAAGGGGCGAACAAAATGATTATTCACAGAACTTTGTTGACACTGGCTTGCGACCTCAGAATTTCATTAGAGAACTAGAGCTTACAAGTGTAGTGGAGGATTATCCCAAGCTAAGAGAACTCATACAGAGGAAAGATGAAATAGTAGCTAACTCAGCTTCAGCACCAATGTACTACAAGTGTGACCTCAAGGAACATGTGCTCTCCCCAGATTTTTTCGGCACAAAGTTTGATGTTATCCTTGTAGATCCTCCATGGGAGGAGTATGTTCATCGTGCTCCAGGTATCACAGACCATATTGAGTATTGGACTGCTGAGGAGATTATGAATTTGAAAATTGAGGTTATTCTCTATCTTGAATTATTACATAATTTTCTTTTTAGTGAATACTACAGCCTTTCTTCTTCTTTGGGAGCTTGTTCTTTTCTTGTGGAGTTGCTATGATATAGTCAGTTATTTGATTCAACAGGTCATATCTGATACGCCTTCATTTATCTTCCTTTGGGTTGGTGATGGTGTAGGTCTTGAACAAGGCAGACAATGTTTGAAGAAGGTGGGCTAGCTGGCTCTTTGTATAACTTGGTATCTTCAAAAGTGCTGTTTCTAGTGTTTTATTTATTAATTTATTATCATACTTAACCTGTTCATTGGGGGCATTAGAATTTGATCTCAACTTCTAGAATACCAGATCCAGACTACTATATTCTTGTCCCCAATATGTGCCTTACTCATCTCATTTATTGTAGCTATTTCTTGTTTGTTTGGCCCAAACCTTATGGTTTGTTCACAAAAGGTGTCCTATTCATAAATACTAAGGAATGTTCCATCGGATTGCTATTCATATAATATTACATAATAATTTCATCACTCTCAAACATGCTGACTGCTGCTTACAATGTGTTGTAATCCATATTCCATTGTAGCCACTTCTTGTCTGTGCACAACCCCATGCAATTTTTATTGGAATTGTGCCCTATTTACCTAATAAAGATGGAGGGGTGTCTCATTGGGCTACTTTCAAAATAGTAATCCAAGAAAATATAGCTTAATTAGTGAATAATAGTATTGAGATGCATAGTGCTGAGGTATTTGTTCCTGCAGTGGGGATTCCGTAGGTGTGAGGATGTATGTTGGGTAAAAACCAACAAGAAAAATGCAACACCAGGTCTGCGCCATGATTCTAATACTTTGTTCCAGCGTTCAAAGGTTAGCTATTCTCTATGTCTAATGGCTTAATAAACTCCCTTGTAGCTGTCTTTCTTCTTAAGCATATGTTCCCCCCTTATTTAGGAGCATTGCTTAATGGGCATAAAAGGAACTGTACGGCGCAGCACTGATGGGCATATCATCCATGCAAACATCGACACTGACATAATAATAACTGAGGAACCTACTGATGGTATTTGATTCTTAACATAACTTTATAATATACAAATATCATTATTCATTGCTTCATGTTCACCCTTTGCTAACTACCAAGTGCCAATTGATGAGTGGCAACATCGCCTATGTCTAAAGTCTTCTTCCCTCAGACAATCTTTCATCAGATGGCACCTCTAATGCCTTATGACAAATGTTCTCCCTTCATTTGTCATACTTTGCATGTCTTTTTTTTCATGCTAGGATTTTCTATTTTGATTTGTTTATTATGTGAATTCCCTTTCAATATACCTAGTTTTCGACCTGCCAACATCTAGTCAGGTTACCTGATACCATTTATTAGCCTGAGCAAGCAGCTTTTGGGGTGTTTTTTTCTTTGAATGTTCTAGAATGACTTTTGATGACCCTGTAACTTGTGCAATTTTTTACTCCATAATACGGAGGGGCCATGGACTTCTCTGTCCCCTAATTGATCTTGTTCGTGTGGTTCTGAGTTATTGGGGAGGGAGGAGGAGGTGGCTGAACAGTAGCGGAAAGGGAGAGAGACTTAGGGGCTGGGGAGCCTAAGGGTTAAACCATTTACTTCTTGATTTTTAACGATTATATCTCCCCTCATATTTATGGGGAGGGCCCGACTTGACTTACAAGGAATCCTGACTCGACTTGACTTATAAGCAAACCTAATCTCTAGACCCTTGCTAAAACATAACCTAGACGAACTTCCTGGTGTGTGGTGCTGTACTTGCAGTACCCTCCTGGGCCATGGTTGGGCTGGGGCTTGAGCCCAGGCACCTTTTGCCAGTAACGGGTTCACCTAACTGTTTATCCATTTTGTCTCAAAGGAGATTGGTGAGGGAGAAAACAAATATGACAAACCAATGTAACCATTACAACCATCTTTTGTAGAACTCATCTTTGCTGCCTTTTCTTGTCCTTTTTATAATATGCTCCCCCTTGTTAGAGAGTTAATAGAAAGAAAATCTTATTTATATGTTGTTCTACTTACCTGTTACTGTTATTTGCAGTCGTCTGATACTTATCACTATTTATTGCTGACTCACGTTGATTTTATTATTGAAGACATGCCAATTGGTAAACTGTCACTAGCTTGGTAATATTTGTGTATTATACAGGTTCAACAAAAAAGCCTGAAGACATGTATAGGATCATTGAGCATTTTGCGCTTGGTAGGAGGCGTCTTGAACTCTTTGGTGAGGACCACAACATTCGTCCAGGTTGGCTTACTCTTGGTAAAGATTTGTCCACATCTAACTTTAATAAAGAGGTATGGTCCGAACACAGATGAATTTGAGTTTGAAGAACATTTATTCCATGAAGCGCTGCTAAGAATTTGCATCCTTGCAGGCATACATCAAGAACTTTGCAGATAGGGATGGAAAAGTATGGCAGGGAGGTGGGGGTCGTAACCCGCCTCCTGAAGCTCCTCATCTCTTGGTGACAACTCCAGAGATCGAGAGCCTCCGTCCCAAGTCCCCACAGAAGAATCAGCAGTCTATACCCACGATAGGATCTAGCAGTTCCACAAACAGGCGACCTGGCGCAAATACGCTACAGAACGTGGTGACTGTCGTCGGTTCTGAAACCATGATGCCGGCACCGTGGGCTTCCACTCCAGTGGCAGGTTTTGGAACGCGGGAGGGAGGAGTTGCCCCTGACAGCGGTCCTTCTGATAGTTATGGCTTCAGTGCGCCTTTTGGAAGACCAAGTTCAGATCATATCGATTTTGACACCCCAAGAATGTTGTAACATTATTTGAGCTGGATCTTTTGTATCCAGAAATTTTGTTTCAAGTCGACCATTCGTTGCTGCCTAGTGCCTACCATCATTATTGATTTGCTGTATCCATTCAATTTGTCAGCTTTTCAATGTGTGGGCACTTCATCATATCTCTAGGTAGAGTGGTAGACAATTCATCATATAGCTTCTGATAGGAGGTTGAGTCCCGATCTTCCGAGAGGTACGGTAAACTTGATTGGTGGAGAACTCAACGTTGATGATCCAAGACTCCGAACGAACAGAACTTCGCAATCACTACACCACTGCTCCGTTAGTTATCACCTGTGTCACACGAATGACCTCGCCACGAAGGTTTATCCCTGCAAGCGCTATCAAGAACACAAGCAAGAACGAGATGCAATCAAACAGACTTGATTACGAGATGGGGTCTCACAAATCGATGAACGGCGACACTGTTTGATGACAGAATGAATCTAAGCAAAACCCTAAGATGGCGACGGCTACTGAATAAAAGTGAGTTAGGGGCGTGCAAGTCCCCTGGACGCAACCCTAACGGGCTTCAACACGGTACACGGGCCAACGGCCGAAAAGATGGTGACACAGCACCCTGTCAGATTCTGGACGCCCACTTGTGTCGACAATTCCCGTCGACTCAGAAGGAATTTTGAGGTGGGACCGGTGCCATTGGAAGCTCTATGAAATTCTGGTTCCAACCATATATAGAACGTCCAAATCCGACTCCGTACGTGGCTAGGGCGTCAGTTTTGGTGAAGTAAGGTTCTGGAATCCGAAGTTGACTCGAATTTGATATTGTTTAGGACTCTAACTTGGGTTGGACATCCCTTGCTGGTCCTCTCCCCCTCCATGTCTATTTTTGAGTACTCCATCATCATCTCTATAATTCCTAATTATAATAATATTTTTAGGTAGCAATCTATTCTCAAAATAAGTAAACAAATAACATAGGAACAAGCACACCTTGTCTTTAGCACGAATGGTTGTACATAAGCATATCGCATACTTATCATTCATGTCTCTCCCCAAATATATTCTTATTATGTTTGTATCCATACGAGTCATGTCCTCGTCAGCTTCCATCGCTGGTGATGAGAAAAAGGTTACAGAGATGGCATTGTTGTTATTTCTCCGAGATAAACATGGAAATTGTCTATTACCAAAAAAATGCAAATCCTCTCATTATCACTACATATGATCTCCAAGGAATATCTCTTGCACAGTTACATTCCTCATGTTCTATTTTTAAAGCACAAATGTTCAACAAATTTTCTCCGGTAGTATCCTCCAAGAAAAACTCACCTTTAACAATAATATTCTCTAAATTATTCAGGTTTAAAGGTAAGGCCAGATTTTTTTGGCTCATCCCCAGACAGTCGGACACTGTTCTTGGGCAAGCTCCTTTCCTATCAGATGCACTGTAGAATCAGAACTACCTGCTACCCTGCGGCTGTTTCAGTTGCTTCCCCATCACATGTGGAGACACCTGACGATAGCTGCGGCTGTTGTGCCATTTCAGTTTCAACAGTTGAGAGCTGTGGGAGACCAAACAGAGAGGCGTTGATCTTCTGGGTTAAGCTAGGACAGAGACGATGACCGGCGTCGAATCATGGGGCGAGCAGAGCGGTCGCTGCACGAGCTGCCGTGTCCATTCCCCCTGCGTCGCGTCAAGCACCATTGCTTCAGAATTCAGATCAGGCACATGATGTCTCATCGGGTACAATATTTCCATTTTGCTTCCATTTTCTTCTTGTGGTCCCATCAATGCTTACATCAATAATCTCAGTGATTCCTCAAATTCCGTTCTCATTCACAGCCAGTCCAAGCTCGTGTCGCAGTGGTCAGTAGCTTCGAACTGAAGCTGCATCGATCCATAGAAGCAGACAGCGCTGAAGCGATTCCTCCACATTCTTCCTCCGGGACCCGTCGCATCGTGTTCCGGAAGCGCCGAAAGGGTCTCCACCAACTCCGGCGACCCTCGCCGCCGTAATTTTCCGCGCCGCGCGCGGTCAGCAGCTAGCGTGGCTCGCTCCGTCCGCCACCTCCAGTAGTCGTCTCACCAGGCAGGCGCCAACCCTGTCCTTGTTCCGACAACGAGGCCGCCAGCAGCGACGGTGCCTGGGGTCCGGGCGGTACCGGTACGTCCCCGTCTCCGACGACGACGACCGATCTGTGGTCTCCACCGCCCTCGCCGTCGGAGAAAAAACGTGCATGCTCTGTTGCTTGCTGAACGCTCGAGCATTCTGTGATTGCGAGCGAGAGCAGCAGGCAGTGCCTTCGCTGGTGGATTCTCTGCCGTGGATGGCTAGCGGACAGCGACGCCGGAGATCAGAAAGGTTTGGTCCAGGCTTGTTCCTGACCATGAGTTGTCGATCGATCCGTCGACGGAAACCATGCTCGATTCTGCGGTGGATATCATGTGTGAGATAGTCGTCTACATGACAGCTATGTGTTACTGATGTTGGCTGCACCGAGCATGTGCTACCATCTAACCGTAACTGTAAGCATATTCGTGCTCTTGTATTGTGTAGTACTAGTAGATAAGAAATGTACTTATATGATTCTTAATTCCGTGCACATTTGTCCTGATGATTTTTTGAAACGAGTGGTATCTTTTTAGAACAAACATGATAGCGATATACTCAGTGTACGCAGCCTATTTTCTTCTCTCTCTCTTTTTTTGATGGGCCAACAAACTTGATATAGCTCGATGCCAATCGTGCGCTCTTTACAACGACAAAGACGTTCTAACAAAATCACGAAATGTACATGCAGCGGCGTAGCCAACCTGGCTGCTGACTGGGAAATAGAAAACTTATGGAAAGGCTGGATCATTTAGGTCCTATTTGGATTCGGTAGGGTTAAAGTTTAGTCCTTCCACATCGAATGTTTAATTGCTAATTGGAAGTATTAAATGGAGAATAACGATAAAATTAATTTCATAACCCTTAGGCTAATTCGCAAGACAAATCTATTAAGTTTAAGTAATCCATAATTAGCCCATGTGCTGCTACAGTAAATATATGTTAATTATAAATTAATTAGATTTAATAGATTCGTCTCGCGAATTAGCCTTAGGCTTCTGCAATTAGTTTTATAATAAGCTCATGTTTAGTCCTCCTAATATGCAATTAGCTCATGTTTAATTTTTTGCTGGAAGTTTTGGAGAAAATGGGCTTTGGACCGAGATGGAGAGGATGGATCTCTACCTTACTTTCTACAGCCACCTCTTCGGTTCTTATCAATAGAGCGCAGGGCAGGAAATTCAAGCATATGACCGGCCTCAGGCTAGGAGACCCGTTGTCGCCGATGCTCTTCATTTTGGCATTAGAGCCATTGCAGCATTTGTTAGCATTGGAAGAAAAGGTTTCAAATCTGTCACCAATTCATACAAGTATGACAAAAATCAGGATCAGTCTGTATGCCGACGATGCTGCAGTTTTTGTCAACCCGGTGAAAGAAGAAATTGATGTTATCAAGGAGGTTTTTCAAGCTTTTGGGGATGCCTCAGGGCTTAAGGTTAACCTCAGCAAGAGTGCAGCTTACCCTAAAAAATGTGACAATGTCGATCTACAGGAGGTACTGCAAAACTTCGCTTGTGCAATTTGCAATTCGTTCCTTCCCTTGCAAATATCTCGGCTTACCTTTGAGCACTAGAAGCTTAAAAAGAATTGAAGTTCAACCATTGATTGATAAGATTGCTGCAAGGCTCCCAGCTTGGAAAGGGAAACTTGTGAACAAGGCAGGGAGAGTGACTTTAGTTAGATCGGTTCTAACTGCAATACCTATTTATTTTCTAATTGTGTTTGCTCTCAGAAAATGGGCCCTAAAGAGAATGATCGGCTACGAAGAGCTTTCCTGTGGAGAGGAACGGAGGAGGTAAATGGTGGGCACTACCTGGTGAAATGGAAGCAAGTAATGTTGCCAAAACAGCTAGGAGGGTTGGGAGTGTTGGATTTGAATTGCTTTGGAAGGGCACTAAGACTACGGTGGCTGTGGTATGCCTGGACCGAGCCTGGTAGACCGTGGGTTGGGTCGACTCCGCCATGTGATGAAGTGGACAAACAATTATTCAGAGCCAGCACAATAGTGCACATGGACGATGGAAAGCGAGCTACCTTCTGGAATTGCAGTTGGCTGAATAGGAGAGCACCAAGGGACATAGCACCTGGACTCTTTAAGCTAGTATGTACTCTGTTGAACAAATGGCCGAGTTTGTGGTGCTTTGGGACCCCGTGCAGCAAATACAGCTAGTTGATAGACCGGATGAGATTATTTGGAGATGGACGGCAAATGGATGCTACACCTCAAAGTCAGCTTACCTCGCGCAACTCAAGGGAGCTTACTGTACCTTTGATGCGCAACTCAAGGAAACTTATTGTACCTTTGATGCCAAAGCTGTTTGGAGTGCACATGCAGAGGGGAAATATAGATTTTTTGGCTGGCTGTTAATGCAAAGCAAGATCCTAACAGCTGACAAGTCGATGGCTAGGCATTAGCCGTGTAATACTGTTTGTGTTTTGTGTAATCAGGAACCTGAAACAGGGGCACACCTCAGTTTGCACTGCAGCTACGCAAGACAAGTCTGGCTCCTGGTAAGCAATTGGACGTCGGGCATAATACAGGTACCTGCTGACCAGGATGAAGGGCTTGAAGATTGGTGGAAGAACAGCTTGGCGATGCTACCACAAGTTGAGAAACCTTCAGTTTCTGCGATTCAGCTCTATACTACATGGAATATTTGGAAGGAGAGGAAACGAAGGGTGTTTGATCAAAAGTTGTTGCAGCCAACACAAGTTTTTCAACTGATCAAGGAGGAAATTAGCCTTAGAAGGGTAGCTTGTGGCACTCCCGTGGTCAGGACCGGCTCTATAATTTTAAGGGCCATTGGGCAAGCAAGAAGATAAGGGTCCATTGAACTAATTTTTATTTACAAAATTATAGTATATAGTACGAATAATAAAAATTACTTTCCAATATATGTATAGCTCATAAAGTATAACAATAGTGTAACAAAAAATAAAAACAATAATCATTATGAGGTTTGTGATGGACTTTTAAAGGTTTATTATAGTCTCATAAGGTTTATGATGGATTTTCAAAAATTTATTATACCAAATAGAAAATTACATATACTAATTATCTATATAATCTTGGGCCCCCGCCCCGGTGGTGTCTTAGTTTGTCTTAATGAGTTGAGGAGGTTTATTTGTTTCATCTAATCACAACAGCTTGTAATACCTGTTAACTCTCTTGCTTCCTCCCTTAGATGCATCGGCAGTGCTCCTGCCTAGTTTTTTTCTAAACAAAGGATTCTCCTAATTAGCATCAAAACATACGATATGACAGGGCTAAACTTTAGCCCGATCCAAACACACCTTATATTACATCAACCAGTGGATGAATTTAGCGGTCTTGGCAGGCCGGACGGTAGACCTGCGTATGCTGTCTTGCTTCAGAAACACTCTGCACGGACTCACCTTCAATCTCGAGCTTTCAGAGCTCAAAGGACGATTGATTGCACAGTTTTCTTTTTCATAAATGATATTCGCTTTACAGGTAGTACCACCAATTTCCTTCAGGCATATAGGAAAGAAAACAGCAATTAGGGCTAGGAGTGTGTTTGGCTGCACATCCTTGGGGGTTTATGCATGAACAGAGATCTGCAAATCACAACAGTTTATGACAGGACAAAGCAATTTTCCTTGGCTGATCACTCCCAAATAAAACTAAAATCTCCCTAATAGTGGTCCAGGTTTGCCCCACCTCGCCAAAAAGCGCAAGGTGCGTAGGCTAATTTGATTCGATTCCCAGCATGTTCTTCCGAACCCACAAGCTTAATTTCCCAGGTCCCCAAGAGGCAAGAGAATCATAGAAAAATTTGCTGCCAGTTTCCCACGTTCCAAACGGCGGCCCTGTGCAGCTGTGCTTGCGGCCGAGCCATCAGCGTTATTAGGGATCCCTCACGGCCCCGACGGTCCACCCCGATAACCACTTTTCGTTACTGACACTTCCCTGTCCAAGCACGAGTCAAGGAAAAGAAAACAAGCGCGTCGCCAGTCGCCACACGAGAGCTCTGCATCATTCATTCCTGGGCAGCAGCTAGCTTTTATCGATCACGAGCTGATCGGCTCGCCCCTCGCTGGTCGCTGCCGATGGAGCCTCTCGCCTCCAGCGCCAGCGCCTGGAGAAAGAAAGGCCCTCCTGCACAGCCGCCGGCCTCCGTATCGGACACCCGGTCCGGGACAAACCCCCGACCCCGACGGCACACCGCCGTGCCGTCCCGTCGCCGGGGCGGTCCGCCCAATCGGAGCGTTACGGGTCGGGCGGGACGGCAACGGCTTCGGCTGTCGCCGTGTGCTTGTCCGCCGCCTGGGATGAATGGCATGGGAGCCGCGCCGTCGGCGAACGCACGAGCGACGCGCCAGGGTGAGCGGGGCCGGCACGGGGCGTCCAAGAGATTCCAACGTGCATACGCCAAGAAGTTCTACTAATCTGCTATATAGATCACGCAAGGCCTTCGTCATCCCCACGACAATAATTCGATCAATTTCCTTCAGAAATTGTTCCCGCGCGCAGATGGCCCATGTTCGGAATGGCGCGGGACACTCATGCTCCCGCTCACGTTCTCAAAAGACGAGCAAGAGGGACGGATCCGGCGGGATCTCTCACGGACCACACCCTTTTCACTACGAGACTTCCCCGTCCGTGCACATGGCGGCAGACCTAGCGCTCTCCGACCGTGACGACACGCGCTCGCCTTTCCGGCCTCCTGCGCAGTCCGTCCGGCGTCCGTGCCGCGCGTCTCACCGGATCGACCGGAAATTCCCGGCGCCCACCTCCGGACGCCGGAGCCTCGACAAGCCCACGACGCCGACGACACATCGCCCGTGTCCGGTGCCCGTACCGTGCCGTCGCCCGTCGACCCCGGCTGCTAGCAGCTTGGCGCTCGCTCGAAGCGTACGTGCCGTCCCGGCGCACGACGGCGACCTCTTCGCGCGCTGGCAGGTCGCCCACGCGGGATGGGTGGTGTGGACGAGACCCAACGATGGCGCGCAGGCCGGCCGGCGGACGCGCGGCCGCGTGTGACGCGCGCGCCTTTCGCCGGAGGGAACAAGGGGGAAGGACGACGGTGTGTTCGGTTGGGGCGGCGTTCGTGCGTGAGCAGTCGCGGTTATTGGCGACCGCGATCCGGCCGGGGACGCCTGGCGTGGCCTCCCCTGTCGGGTCCGGGAAATGGACACGGATTGGCGCAGCACTGCAGCCGGCCGGGGCCGGCGGGAGCCACCACGGACGACACCTGATTGGAAGTTGGAACGGAATGGCTATCTTGTTACTACGATGCAATGCCAGGGACAGAAAAGGTGAACCGAGCGGCTTCCACTTTCTTTCTTAAGTGCTGATGTAATTTTTTTTCCTTCGTTAGGCATTTCCAGTGCACTTTAACTGAGCATCTCCAGTTCTCCACTTGTATTCAGATTTCAGAGTGTGTGATAAGCGTTTTAGTTACCTCCTTTAGAACTTTCTTCGCGGTCTAATCCCTTCATAGTTTTCATCTTGGATGAGCGTCGCCGAGAAAATTTGTCTACTCATTGAGTAGCTTTGTCAAGATCCAACCCAACAGCCCTGTAAAAAGTTTGTGCCTTTTGTCAAAAAGTATATATGCTGTGACTTCCAGGGAAATCACATCAGCTATATGTTTGGAAAATCTTTGGTTGAAAGGTTTTATTTGTTGATGCCTTATTTTCTCTACTCTTTTTGTTGACAAATGCTCGTACCATGCTTGAAATATGAATGAACAACTGTGTTGTGGTGCTTAAAGTGGTAAATTTTTTCTAGTGTGGATAATCGTCTCCCATGCTACGTATAAAAGAACAAACTGTTTCGTTGACGGGGAGCTCTTCAGCAGTTCCACACGGCTCATCACCAGAATTCCATAGAAATCATGACTAGAGAATTTCTTCAATTTAGACAATCATTAAGGCGAAATAATTTTTCCTCCATACCATGTTTGCGTTCAACTTTTTTTTTTCTTTTTACGTGGACCAATTCAACTTCCAAATGACTCGAGAAAAAAATGTCATACTGTGAACATGTCCTCAGAAAGTCCATGCGGCACGGAGAGGCCAGCAGTGTCGAATCGAGGCGATCAGACAATTAATCAACACGGTTCAGATCAACCAAGAGAACGTACTAGCACCATACAGCGTGGCTAAACACTGCCCATCATTTTTAATTTCATTTTTATTGGTTTTTAAAAAATAAACTCCAGCGAGTTGCACGTCATCGAGATACCTCTACCTTTACATGACAAACGTAGAAGCAAGGTCAACAAACATTAAAAGAGACGAGCGCATGAGACAATTGTGACGAAAAACGACATGGCCGATCGATCATTTTCTTGCTATAGGAAACTAACAGTGACCGTCCTGACCAAAACCTCCTCCCTCCTGACCTTATATTGTTGTCATTTCAGCTCAAACAACTCCCACCTTGTACATCATTTTCACCGAGAGGCTGATGCGTCCAGTGAGTAGGTTACAGTCACTGCATAACGCCTGGACTAGAGTGAACGAAGTTGGACTTGTGGGTGTCCATCCATAATTGCAAAAAAATGGATTGGCCAGCCCAGTTGGTTTCTGATCGGATCTCTTGGCTACTATCTATCGGCCGGGCGATCGATGGTGCACTGATCAGAGGGGGTTGCTTGCTTTGCTGGGGGACCACGGAACAGAGCTTCTGAAAGCTAGTTTAGAACAACTAACACGTATTCGATCGACCTCCGAAGCGCAACTATCATCCTCATCACCATCTTGGACATTGTACTCAAAGAAGTGGTGTTTTTCCTTCCTTTGTGTCTTCTTCAGCGAGGACAGCAATGGGGTCATTGCTGCTCGTTTCCCGTTTCTTGAACGGTGAGAACAACTACTCAGGAGGCCGCAATTTGGTAGCGATATGTACAAACACAAGAATAGTTACAGTTATTCTTTGAAACTAATTGTGCCAAAAGATCGAGTCGAGATCAAGTTGTGTGTGAAATCGTTCCAGTCATGTCCACTTCTTGTAGCTGAAGATCACGCCGAGGTGGACAATCTGCACAGGGAAGGCCACATGCATGCACTTCTGTTGTGATCACAGCGTCCTTTTCGCTTGTTAATGCAGTTGTCTTAACCTTTTTGTTCTTGTGTGTCTAGCATCGCAAGTTTGAAAAATGAGTCACCGCTATTTCTTACCTGGTGATAGTTACATGTGGTAAATAGGTCAATTAGGTTACCAAAAATGTGGCCTTATGTTGTCGCTCGTGCCAATTGTGTTGACTGGTTCAGATCAGGGGTATGCTATACGTATTAAGTAAAAACGGTGGAATGTGGCTGAATGCGAAGCTATATATATAGATAAAAATGCAACGAACCATTTAATGGAGTTCCGTTAAAGCACAAAAAACAAGTGCCTGGTTGCATAATTTCTTGTACTAGATTATTAAGTTCATTGACTTTTCTTTGTCAATTATCTTTTAGAGGATAGGCACAAAGTTTTCTTTTTGAACCTAGCTAGATCCCTATTTGGGACGTCTAATTTCTCTGCAATCTAGAGCGAACGAATTATATTGAACCATCATGTGTGATTGTTTTGCAAAAATTCTAAGTTTCTATGTCCCAGGCGTATGGACCATAGCTAGCTAGCTAGAGGACTTAGGATTGCAACTAACATAGACCAAATGCTAACAGCAAGTTTTCCGGATCACGTCGTATTTTATTTGCTTGCATGAAACAGGAACCTCACCAGCTGTTTCAACGACGATGACAGCATCAATCTCTTTAATAACTTGATAGATTTAGGGGGCTTACGCTTTGACTAAGCCAACAGCTGTCATCATTAGTGTTGGTAAGTTTTCACCATCTCATCATTTACAGAATGGGTCATCGATCCATCTCATCCACGTCCTTGCCTGCAGCAGTACACTCTTTACCCATTCGATCGAGTCAAGCTAGGATCACACTCGTCCTCGCCGTTCGTGGGCCGTTTTTCCGACGTCTAACAGGCAGTACCGATCATATGCATGCCTGACTGTTTACCAACTTCATTTAATAATAAGACATGCAATGAACCTGTAATTTATCTATGGTAATCCTTTCGATCACAAATATATACTTCCTCCGTTGCAAATTGTACATCATTTTGACAAATCTAGATGCATAGCATGTAGATAAACGTTATATCTAGATACTTAGAAAAATTATGTATCTAGATTTGCTGAAACGACCTACAATAATATGGAATGGAAGGAGTACTCCAGAATGCCACAATATATTTACGGTCCCGATAGATCCGCCCCTTCAAAACCACAAACCCCCAACCTTAATCCAAACCATAGTCAAAACTTACGTATTAAGTATCAACCCTAGTCAAAACATGCCTATCTCCACTGTAAGCCGGCCTCAAGCCTCAGGGGAAGACAAGTTTGCTAGTAGGAGCACAAATCTCAAAGTACTACCATAAAACTGTCTCTACCTTTTTCCATAAATTTCAGTTATGATTTCTTATTTCACTGTTTCACCTCATTCTTCATAGGATTCTAGGAATATCACCGATGGTCCGAAATGTTTTTTTAAAGATCCTGAACCTTGCGGTTCGGCATATATTAATAAAAAGAAGAGAATTGATCCAGTTTATAGGTAAACCGGGTCCGAAAACCGGATGGTCCAAAATATCAGCTATTAAGTTGCATGCAGGCACCAACTAGTTGAACTTAAAAGGTCAAGCTTATTGATAATAGGATCATCACTGTCGTCATTTCAGTGCGTAGTACTATCATCTTGACACGGTTCATAGGAACCTTTCAGCTATAACATCTATGATTATTATCTGCAATAATGCTGGGGAGAATCAGTACTGGCAGTTGGAGAACCGATAGTGGTTGGCTCCTAAGTCCTAACAGATCGATGCGGTTGTTTCTGCAATGAGCTCGCCTCTGGTGCAAATAAAACTGCGAGAGAACAGTAGTGAATCAGATTCAGATCTAGTTATTCGGTTGCAGCTAGCGCATGCAACTGAACAAGCAGCAGCGCAGCTTCTCGATCCGGCTGAGATCGATCGATCTTCTCCCGGCCCCCAACAAATGTTTCGTTGTCAGACAACGAGGCGCTGCGGCGGTAGCACCAGGCATGTCAAAAGCAGCGCCTAATCACACGCAGGGAAAAGTACAAGCGGAAATCAAGAGCGAGCCTCCAAGCCGCACAGCTCATCATCACGCGTGGCGCCTCCCGGTCGCTTATTTATACGCCCCGCGCGCAACCACCACCACGCCACCATATCCCCAGCGGCGGATCGACGACGCGGTGGCCGGCCGACGAGAGCGCCACGTACGTCGAGCTAGACAGTAGCTCCCAGACAGTCGATCAAGCAGCTAGCTAGCCGATTAGCATGCCGCAGTAGACTCCTCTCGCCTGCTCTCCACACACAGAAATCCATGTAAAAATCCACTGTCCAGATTAAAGATACTCCGCACACCCTTCTGCAGACTCTGTGCAGACAGCCAGACACAGCGCTGTTTCTCTGCGTCATCTTCTCCGGTCCGACGCACAAATGGATGCAGCTGACCTTCCCTGATCTTGCTTGGATCTCCGCTCGGCGGCAGGCGAGAGGCGGTTGCAGTCTGGGCGTTCTGGATACCTTAGCTTCTGGGTGATCTGAGAGCAATGTAAGTTTTCCACTGCTGGATAATTCTTTTCTCACTGCCATGCGTTTTCCACATGCATGGCAGCTAGCTAGCACCGTCGGTGTAGTACTCCGTATTTGGATTAGCACTAGGTCCTTGCTGGACCAAAAAATCAATTCTTGGCGGGTTTCTCGGGTGTCAAGTAGTAGTCGTACAGCTGCACCATAACGTTGCTGTGATGCTGTCGACCAACCGTACGTGCGTATGATCCCGTGAGATTTGTCGAGGCGAGACTAATGGCCATGATCACCGTTACGCACTGTAGAGCACACGTCCGGTCTTTCTCATCAGAGTGTGTAGTAGTACACTGTTGTTCTGTAACGTTGTAGGGAAGAAGATTTTATCATCTGATTTACTACTAATCGATCCAGTTTATAGGAGAAGAGTAATTAAAGAAGTGATCCAACATGATTAAAGCCAGTCTCAATGCAGGGTTTCAGTGCACAGTTACCAAGACTAAAAACTTGATAACCGAGCAAGGTGAGTGTCATGGGGATGAAACTTCTCTCTCATCACATGAAACACTTTTTTCTCTTTTCTCCTAATGATTCTGCTGCATCAGCAAAAATTAATGCCTACAAAACTTTTATAAAACCTCGCTAAGGCTGGCCTAAGTGAAAGAAGAGCACAAGTTTCTATCTTTTACATGCATGCATATTTGTGACTGTTAGCATGGCTCTCCACCCAACGCTGCATGAGTACAGTAAAGGGGCAGCCAACGCTGGCTCGTTCTCCTGTGCTTATTAGTTGCAAAAGAGAACTAACCATGGCAAACTACTTCGTCAAACCTAGATATAATTTCATTAATTAGGATATACTATATCAACATGGCATGATCTCAAATACAACACTTAAATTAGCAGTATTTGTTAAAATACACAAATTTCACGGAGAATTACAAAAACGCTGTTCATGATAAGTAACGTCATCAATATCTGTAATTTTTTAGATATTAGTGGTCAGAGCTAATAAAGTTTATCCAGTACTCCACGCGAAAATTAAGTAAAGGAGGGACTTCTGTTACAGATTATGTGCACGAATGGGCAAAGTTTATTGAACGACTGGCCGGCCGGTCAGTTGAGCTTGACGGTTGACGAGTCCGGCCGGCGCTACCCGCTAACCGTCCGTGCATGCGCCCACCCCGTCACCCTCCGATCGATGGCGAGTGCGCATCCGAAAAGGGAAGCCAAGACCAAGAGCTAGCCGGCCGGCCGGCCGGGCCGGTCGCGGCGAGGACGCACGGCGCGGCACCGCTTTACCGGCCGTTGTTCCTTTCGCGCCGCGCGCACGTCTCGTCGCTTGCCTACCCGGCGGCTGGGGCCCTAGAGGTCTTGCCCGCGCCGCGCACGGGCAACGGCCAAACTAAAGGCCGGCGAGTGGCGTTCCGCGCCGCGCCCCGCCCTCTTGCTAGTTGCCGTTGCCGTTTTGCCGCTGGCTCGCGCCAACAACGACGCCCGCACGATCGGCCGACCGGCTTACAGGTCGTACGAACGGATCGGATCGGGTCGCCAGCTGCACATGCACAGGATCGCCGTCGATCCTGTACTTGCGCCCTGCGTTTGGACTTTCTGGGCCGGGGGATCGGATCGGGTCTCAGGATAGTTTCCCCCATGCATCTCGGCCTCCCACGAAACCTGCAAGCTCGCGTCCTGGCCGCACTTGCTCGTCGACGCAGGTCGGACAGCAACGCCAGGAAAAAAAATTATCAGGCGGCCGATCCGGACCGGGGGACAAGTGTGTGGCCGCGATGGCGCGCGGGTTCCTGCAGGCTTTGACTTCGATCAGCTCGTTCTGGTCAATATACCGCAGAGGCCACAAAATTAACCTGCAGCAGGGACCGGGGCGTCGTGGCGCCCCTGTGGCGCGGCAGCAACGTGCCAGCGACAGGCGAGGCCGGGCAGCCAGGCTGCGCAGGGAGTCGCCGCACGCGCCAGCTTTGGCCCGTTGGCCGTGTCTCCCGTTCGGCGGAGCGGTGTCCTCTTGGTCGTCAATCCAGTTCTGTCGGTGGGTGCCGGCCGGTGTTACTAAGACGAGGAAAACATGTAGATTAGCACTGATACGACTGGAAAAGCTTAGGTAGAGCGTCGTCCTTTCATCAACGCTCGTTAAAGGAGCAACAGTGCTCCGTTCTGCGACGTGTATATGGCCGTAGCTCTGACGTTTGACCTAGTCGAGTCGATTATAGGCCATGTTTGGTGTAGCGTCTTCTCTTTTTCTGAAGAATCATGAATTTCGGGGAGGTCGGTCCAAGGTAGCTTCTGCTCACCCAAAAGCGCTGTTCCCTTTTCTTTGCAGCACGGTGTTTTTTTTTTCATCTTTTTCTAGAAGCTGAGGTAGACGATTGTAATCGGAATTTTCGGCTATTTCTGAAGGTTAGAATCCTATGAAAAAATTGGAAGATTTTTTTTAAACTTAACACGGCTCCCAAACCCGCGGAATTTTCATGTTCCAAATAGGCCTTCAAGGGTGGCACATACTCTATTGAACTAAGGACATGTCTATTTACGGCCGGCTGTAAGTTAGCCCGTCTGTACGGCCAGCCTTAATTATAAAACTAATTGATCAAGGGACTTCCATTTTTGATATATTAACCATTCTGATTCCTCTGTGGTCGACTTTACCCACACACATATTGCGTAGCACTTAAAGAAAAAGGGGAATGACGTAAGCTCATGCATGCATATGTAAGAGAGAAAAAGAATGGTGGGTAGCTGTGCACATGCACACAATTTCAAAATAAATAGACCGTAGTTTCAAAATTGAGCATCGAAATCAAAATCCGATTATACAGTTGTGTTTGTTTCAATAAAAGCTTCAAAACATGATCTCAGACTACTATATTCTAATGATATATTTTTTGTGAGAGAAAATATATTTTAGTGTATTCTAATTTGCTTATGATGTTTGCAAAAACTGCTTATGGCTTTACAAATGTTGCTTCACACGTCTGAGTTCTGAGTTCAGTTAAGTGGATATTGATGTTCATATTGTGAAGATACATTGTTTCGTGTGGTTAGTGGATGTGGGTAAATAATTTTGTTGGGTAGGTGAATGTTTATTGCATGATTAATAATAGGAAACTTTACCAGGTCAATTGAGAATTTTAAGTAATTTATTTTGGTATTTTTCCATTAAACATAAAGTAATTTATGTGTCTTTGAAAAATATTGCCCAAATATATGCAAACGGGTCTTGTTTTGAAGGTCTCTTCGAAAGAGATACAGTTGTGGAATTGGAATTGGAATTTTATTGATGGTTTAAGAACCTTAACTTTTTAAAATTTTGAAAGTTGCTTGCATGTGCTCACTAGCCCAATAGAATAAACACTACGTGCGGAGTGGATGGAAAATTTAAGCTGCCGTACAATAGTGCAAACATACGGCTGGCCGGAACAAAGCTATTACTTTAAACCAATAGGTCACTATATGTGTAGTGAAGCGACTGATTGCACATCTACATTTTGCCCGAAACGGACCTGTCAAAGTTCCTAATTTATTCCAACAACTCGGAGCTCGAGAGCTGCATTGACTCATAATTTCAGTATCATCACCAACTTGAAAAACGAACCAAGTAGATCTGAAACGTGCTCTTTTTTCACCCTAGTGCGTCGGAAGCAAAAGATAATCACAAAACCGCAGTGCCGTTCTACGGATCCTTATCCCTTGCAGTTTTTGCACGCTAGTGGTATTGGCGATCTACCTGGTGGCCACAAACCCTCTCTGTTCTTCCACGTTGTTGGAGGAAGCACTTGAGCAACAGCTCCAGCACACGCACACCAGAGCTTTGGCCTACAAGACTGGATCTAGCAATTGATGATTGGTCCATCCAAAGCTTTTTTTTTTACTGGAAAACACTGTGGAAAAACTTTCGCAGCAGCAGCGACAACTTTTCTTTTAGCCGTGTATGATTGCACGGAGCGCTCCCGGTAGTGCCGTAGTGGGCATAGCAAATACCCTGTTCAGCATGGAACGCTGTTGCAATGAGGAGGGGCAGGATTTTAGCAAGATGTACAAGTGAATCGTACCCCCACCGGCACCCTTGTAGGATGTTTCTTCGTTGTCAACTGCAAGAGCCAATAGGCGTCAAGCTGCGGCCTGCCCTAGGTAACTGGGGCCCACATTATCGAATATTTTCTAGGAAGTTTAAATCATTTTTTTTTGCGAAGAGCTTAAATCATATGGTGTTCAAGCAGTACCTTCTAGTGTTGATTCCTGCAAACTGGAGTTATCTATTCCAGGCTTCCTGATTAGTTTAGCTTTCACTATATGGTGTTCTCATTTTCAACCCAATGACAATAGGAACTATATAATCTATTTTAAAATAAATTAATTTACTCTAATACCTTTTGCTTTCAGTTGTATACCCCCTTTATTGCTGTTAATTTTTCATTCAAAATCTTGAATGTAACAAGTTTCAAAATGACAAGAGATTAGTAATCATTCTGTCTATGAACCTTTTGAAACTACTGCAAGGTTGACTCCACGGAGAAACGCACTACGCAGCCAAATTTCTTGATGCCATGCATAAAAGCATTATATTTCTAGATCTTTGAGGTACAAATTAAGCAAGCTGCATTTTTGAACAGGTAGTTTAATTAAGATGTGATAATTGCTACAGCAGTGGAGACACTTTCCAGTTTTTTCTTGGAGTTTATAGAAAATCTTATTAATGTGGCAGGATATCAAAGGATCTAATCATTGTCGACATTATAATAAGAACATAAATGATAGCCTCAGGCTGCCTCTTCATGGATGAGTTGTTAGTCCAAACACAAGAGTGGCTGCTGACCCCTCCTGCCACCGAGTGAGAATAACTCCACTCTCCGTTTGTCACTTGAAAATAGGCACTCCACTCAACACAAGTCAACACAGTGCTGCGACATTCTTGTCGTGACTCGTGACCACCTCCTTTTTCCGTATGTGTGCGTACTTGAGGCCACCAATGCAAAAGCACGAGATAGTTGCGATGCACACTAGGCATATCCATGCATGGATGCTTCCTTAACAGTTAACACACACCGGAGACGGGACGAAATAGCTGGATCTGGTCCTGCTAATGGAAGGTTGAGTGAGTTGAAGTCTGATGAGTTACATTCTCGACAAAAAAAAAGTGCGATGAGTTGGAGAACAATAACTCGGTTCATGATGAATCGCTAGCAATAAGGTCACTTACGCCATGAGTAACATTGTGTAGGGTTATCCGGAATTAAGCTTATACTCACTCGGATTACGGACAAAAGATATCAGCAACTAGGAAAAAAAAACACTTTTTATGGTGTAATGATTTCACGAACTAGCTAGTTCGGGTATACAATATTCTCTTCTTCGTTGATATCCTTGAAAACCATAGTTCATTTGCAGACTATGGTTTCAATTGCAGTGGAAGGTCATAGGCACGACCGCTCAAGATTTAACCGAGGTTAGAGTGATTTGAAAAAAATTAATTAAATTTAAAAACTTGAAAACAACCCCTTTCATGAAACAGCTGGCCTTAGGTAATGAAGTCCTCCATTTTGAGTTCACAAAGAAAACAAACTAGAGCATTCATGCATGGATTCTTCCTTCACAGTTATCACGCCTAAGAGTAAAGGTGGGACCAATGGTCCCATAATCATGGAAGGTTGATTGAGTTTAAGAGTGATGGTTGGATCACAATAACTCTGGTTCATGATGAATCGGTAGAAATATGGTCACACGCATATGGCATGAATGATCCTCCGATTTAACTATATTTCAGAGGGTTTACAGTGCTTGCTAGGGTTACGACACAAAAGATATTTACAAACTAAATATGTTTCCACGAACACATAGTTTGGATTTATGAAATGTTCTTCGTTTGGTACTCTCGCAAAGTTCATCTCCAGTAGAATATCTAAAGTAAAACGCTCAAATTGTTAACCGTCTAACCGATGAGGTCAGGGTTACAATATGCAAGTATGTTTTTTTGGGAGAGAAGAGCCCTCTAGTATCCCCTTTTTTTTGAATCACCCCAAATTTTCTTCGTTTTTTTGGAAGTGCCCACTAGCATCGTTGGTAGGTTACGAGAAGCAAACTGAACTTTGATCAGAAAAGGTTGTAAAATCCTCGCAAAAAAGGAGAAAAGTTTATAGAAAAATATAGTGTCCTTCTGGTTTTGACTTCACCACGGCACCACACCAAACCAGGCCGGGCCGAACCACAACAGCGCGCGAAGCATCATAGCCCAACCGGTGTCCGGTGTTGACGCAAGCCTGGGAGTGGGGGAGGAGATGATGCCAAGTCTCTATCTCGCGGACGGACATGGCGGCCGCAGCGCCGGCCGGACCAGCAATAAATACCCGCCCCGAGTCCCAACCTGGAGGAGATAATATCCATCGATCACAGCGCCAGCAGCAAACCAGCAACGCCGACGGCACACCCGTCCTAGTAAGTAATAATATCTCGGCGTCCTCGCCGCGCCCGCAGCCCGACGGCGAGAGGCCGCTCGTGTAAACCCGCAGACGGCGGTGGCGGCGAGAGGTGAGCAGCAGCTCAATCCCGAGCGGAGTTCCCCCCCCCCCCCCCCCCCCCCCCCCCCCGCCACGCCACCCACACCGAGCGGTGCGGCGGCAGCGCGGGATCCCGTAGCATTTGCGCACAAGGGGACGGCCGGGGCGGTGGCCGCCTATTTTTGGACGCGCCCCCGCTGACCGGCGGATCGAGTGATCTCGCTCGTTGTTGCATGCGCGCGCCGTTCACGGGGCTGACCACTCACGGCGAGGTGCCGGTTGTTGGTGGGGTGGCAGCCGCGTCTAGCCTGCCTGTCTAGCAGAGACGTACGAGACCGTTAGCTGCCATTGGTTGGCTCTCGCGGCTTCCAGCGGTGCCGGCCGCCAGTCGCGGTGGCCGAACCAAGGATATTCTTCCCGTTCCCGATCGCGTCAAATATCTGGAGCAGCTACCTGCCAGTCCCGTTCCCGTTCGGTTCGATCAGTCAGTTCTCGCCGCGGTTCTGCCTGCGTCGATCAGCGTTCCGGCACCCCCCACCAAGCTGCTGCTGACACTTCTGTGTGCTCCGGTTTTGCAGGATCTAGACAGCCAGGAAGAAGCCCGGCCGCTCGTCCCGGACATCACACGAGCGGCATTGGCCGCCTCACGCAGGCAGGGCTCGGCATCGATCCCCTCGTCATCGGCCATGGCGCTGGCGAGCACGGAGAAGGTGGTGCTAGGATGCATCGCGTTCGGCATCTTCTGGGTGCTGGCCGTGTTCCCCTCGGTGCCCTTCATGCCCGTTGGCCGCACCGCGGGCTCCCTCCTGGGCGCCATGCTCATGGTGCTCTTCCGCGTCATGACCCCGGAGCAGGCCTACGCCGCCATCGACCTCCCGATCCTGGGCCTCCTCTTCGGCACCATGGTGGTCAGCATCTTCCTCGAGCGCGCAGACATGTTCAAGTACCTCGGCAGCGCGCTCGCCTGGCGGAGCCGGGGCAGCAAGGACCTGCTCTTCCGCGTCTGCCTCGTCTCCGCTGTCGCCAGCGCGCTCTTCACCAACGACACCTGCTGCGTCGTGCTCACCGAGTTCATCCTCAAGCTCGCGCGCCAGAACAACCTGCCTCCGCAGCCGTTCCTGCTCGCGCTCGCGTCCAGCTCCAACATCGGCTCCGCCGCCACGCCCATCGGCAACCCGCAGAACCTCGTCATCGCCGTCCAGAGCCGCATCACCTTCGGCCAGTTCCTCATCGGGGTCTTCCCGGCCATGATCGTCGGCGTCATCACCAACACCTGCATCCTGCTCTGCTACTTCTGGAAGTACCTCTCCGTGCCGGAGAAGGACCAGGAGGGGGGCGGCGCCGCCGCCGGGCCCGAGGTCGTCGCCGACGACGAGGTCACCTCGCACCGCTTCACGCCCGCCCGGATGTCGCACGCATCCTCCGTCAACGGCGTCGACGCCGACTGCATCAGCGAGCCCATCCGCCGGAGCGACAGCCTCAACAGGGCCGACACGCACAGCATGAGGAGCCGGAGCTACAACTCCGAGGGCGACATCCAGGTCGCCATCAGGTCCATGCGCGCCTCCAGCATGTCGCAGGAGATGGTGGAGGTGTCCACCGTCTGCGACAGGCGCGACGACGGCGTGGGCCCCAGGAAGATTACCAGGACCACCAGCCACCAGCGGAGCGTCATCATCGAGGACGCGCCCGAGGCCGACGCCAAGGACGGCGAGAAGGGCAAGGACGGTGGCGAGGTGAAGGAGAAGAGGTGGAAGGTGCTCCTGTGGAAGAGTTCTGTGTACCTCACGACCCTTGGCATGCTCGTCGCGCTGCTCATGGGGCTCAACATGTCCTGGTCCGCCATCACTGCTGCTCTCGTACTCCTGGCACTCGATTTCACTGACGCACAGGCTTGCCTGGAGAAGGTACATACGGCCTCCTGAACTTCTTCGGCATATCATCTGATAATTTCCTTTTTTTTTTTCTAGGCATGATACTGATGATGATTTGTACTGCAGGTGTCGTACTCGTTGCTAATCTTCTTCTGTGGGATGTTCATAACGGTCGATGGTTTCAACAGGACCGGCATTCCCAATGCGCTCTGGGAGCTGGTTGAGCCGCATTCCAGAATTGACAGCGCCAAGGGCACTGCGCTTCTCGCAGTTGTGATTCTTGTTCTTTCAAATGTGGCCTCAAATGTTCCAACAGGTATTACTCTTGACACGCTGCTTACCTTTACTAGTACTGACTAGCATCATAGTAGTGGTAGTGGGCCCAGATATGGTGATATATGCTGCATGGAACTAGAGTAATAGTTTGGTGAAAACCTTGATTAATAACCTTATATTCATGTTTAGCTCATGTCTTCAGAATCAACTGCAACTGACAGTAATAACCTGATAATCCCGTCCGGTTGTCGACGAACTTAAACTGAACATTAAAAAGAAATCTGCAATTTTGGTTGGATACAGAAGTACAGAACTAGTTTTGTTGCTGACAGAAACTTAAAGAGTTGTATCCTAACATCTGAGCTCTGAACTCTTCTTTCAGTTCTGCTGCTCGGCTCAAGAGTGGCAGCATCAGCAGCTGCGATCTCCCCTGCTTCAGAGAAGAAGGCCTGGCTCATTCTAGCCTGGGTCAGCACGGTGGCTGGCAACCTGACTCTGCTGGGCTCAGCCGCGAACCTGATCGTGTGCGAGCAGGCGCGGCGTGCGCAGTTCTTCGGGTACAACCTCACCTTCTGGAGCCACCTGCGCTTCGGCGTGCCATCGACCATCATCGTCACCGCGATCGGCCTGCTCATCGTCGCCAGCTACTGAAGCCAACACTGGAGTAAACAATGAACTGAGTAACTGAAAAGGAAGGAAACAGCAGTGAGGACTGAGAAAGGAGATGTTGTACTGATGATAGGTTTGCGTTTGTAACGTTGTAACTGTTTTATGTTTGTGTAAATGTTCGCGGAAGCGGAGCGCGAAAGCGTCGGATCGCCCATCTGCTAATGCAAATAATGGGCAAAGGTTGTAGTAGATGATGGCACGAGCACGACGAAGGTGGTCGGCACACCTGTTCTGAGGCGAAAACTTTCAGTCTAGTGCAGGTCGGATGGCTGGGGGAATGGTATCGTAAGTTAAGCTTTTCAGGCTTTGGTGTTGTGAGGCGCCTTGTGTACCGGTGTTTGGAACTTCTCCCGATGAAAAAAAAAATGCTATGCCAAGCTGTGCAATTTGTACTGCATTATTGGGGGGGGGGGGGGGGGGGAAGTGATGTCTGGCTCAAGCAATCAGTAGCTCTAAATGTTAAAAAATTAACGCCCACCGTGGGGCTCGAACCCACGACCACAAGGTTAAGAGCCTTGCGCTCTACCGACTGAGCTAGACGGGCTTTGCTGAAATTATTCGACTGCAAGTTAAATGACAGCGATACTACCAATGGCACTGAATATTTGAAAGCGGTTCTTCTCGTGCACTCCAAGTTGCTATGTTACGCTTGACCTTAAATGAGAACTATATAAGAGACGTGGCTCCGATAGGAAAGTACGAGTAGTAGAAAAGCACCAGTGGGCACATGCAGGATTAGCGCTTTCTGCATGCCTCTAATGCAGCCCACAAGCACATCTATTTTCATACTTATTCACTCTTTGCCACTTTCAAAATAAGGGGCCATTTTGACATCTCTAACACTCAGTGCCACTAGTCACCACATACTTTCCACATGTACAATTTTTCACGAAACCTTTCATCCATAAATGACAAAAAGTAAGTCCGAGCTAATTTTATCCTATGCTTTCTTAAAAAACTATAAATAAACTAAAAGATAAAACAATACAAGCATGGCTATTTTGCTATGTGAACCAATTTGAAAAAAAAACTTTTGTAACACTTCTTTCTTGTGTGCACAATTGCATGAAATAAACTATCTAAAATGTAATATGATAGAGTTAATTGATTTAGGGGCATGCATGATGCATCAAATTGAACAAATTTGCTAATTTTTGGACACAACTCACAGTCTTAGAACCAAAACTTTGAAAACATATACACGGTTACTAAAAATAATTTTATTCAACATAGTTAAAGGTCCAAGTAGCAAAATTTATAATATAATTTGGTTAGGTCTAACTAATTAGGGATCTCCATATGACTATCTCTACAAGATATCTTCCTTGTGTTGTATTGTTGCAACATAACAAGATTATAACAACTCCAATAATTTTTATAAATATTTTTGTATTGAGGAACATCCCACAAAATACGAAATTATAGATAATTTTGATCTGATTTTTTTTGGAGTTTACAACAAACAAACCATTATCAGTTCAATGGAAGTACAGAACACTCCTAAATATCAATATGGTTTCTTCCGAAACGAAGGTTCTTGAAAGGTCAAATATATGGAGGGGTTGTTCTAAGTACGGACAACTTTGAGAGAAGAATTGGAATGGGGCTAGACATTGTTCTTTCTATAGAAAGATGAAACCATTCAACATCCGTTTTTTTTTAAGTGCCACTGTGCCAACTTTATTTGCAGAATTGTGCAAATTTCTTTTGGTTTACGCCCCCATTTAGCATTGACCACAAGTTTGGGATTGGGTCTATAGGGAATGTTTCTAATGTTAATTGGCACATTTGCTCTAATCCGGGCATTGTGGCTTAGTAGAAATGATGTAGCTTTTGATAAACACCAATTAAAATGTTTATGTAGGTAATGTACATAGGGACTGACTAGTTCTGTCACTAGGTGTTTCTGCAATGAAACGAGGATGCCACAAACCAAATTCGTTAGTCATGTTTGGCCATGGAAACCGAGGTGATGCAAATCTCTTTGCCAACCATGGATGGACATTCGTCAGCAATAGAATATGTGCCTAATACTGTCTCCAACCAAACTTGTGTGGTGTTTACTTATTTCTTTGTTGACATATCATGGATTACGCGGTTTTCTTGGTCTATGTAATGAACTTATTGGAATAAGTGAACGGTGAGATGATTCAAAACAAGAAGTAGAAACCGTATCGGTGATGCTTCCGTTATCTAAAAAAATGTTAGCTGGTAGCACTTAATTCGGCATTCCTGCAATTAAAAGAGGACAAAGGGTACATAGATCACTACCTGGTGGTGATTATTTTATTTTCTGCTAAACACAATGACATTCACAGTACACTCTCCCCTGTAAGCCTACGTATGCATACACCCTATTAATTGTTTTGAAGGTTTTCCTTTTTCACAGACTAGATATCTTTATCTTAAGGTTAATCAAGTCACCATAAATATCTCGCTATCAACAGGTACGACACGTCCACTTAAAAATTATTTAGCTGCAAATACGAGCACAGGTCCTACTTCGAACACTCAAATCCGTTTGATTGGACATGTTTCAACAAATAAAAACCTCGGCGATTAAAGGAGGCAAAAGAAAGGGGAAGAGGGGGCAAAAACTCAAACTGATATAGGCCGTCAGCCGCATGTTGTCGGCCCAGCTATCTCAAAGGCCCATGCGCTCCTCTCCGGCGAGTTGGCCGCGTATCTCTGTTAGTCAGCGGGCCGCGGGCGTGCGGCCTCGGCTCGTTCGTCTGCAAGGCTGATTCGGCAATCGTGAGATTTCTGAAGGTTGAAGAAGCGTCCGTCTGTCCCAAGCGCAGAAGCGCTTTCCCTCAAAAAAAAAAAAAGCAGCAGAAGCGCTCCATCGCATCAGATCAAACGAATTTCTGTCTTTCTGATTAGTTAGCAGATCGATCCAACAGCTAGGCTGCCGCCTGATTTCTGATGCTGGCCATTGCGTTGATGTCTAGTGTTCGGCAATATTATTGCTTGCACACATGATGGATATATGGGATCCTGAGGGTTTTTTCCCCCTCTAATATATGGGATCGTGAGGTCTTGCGACGAACCAAGCATAAGCCATATGATTCCATATACAGAGATGTCACACCAGTCTGCAGAGTAACGTGCTGCTCTCCTTACCAAAGAGGCAGCTATGTTCAGAACACAACTTTATTTATTTTGCTTTGTCAAGCGAGTATGGCGACATACCCAATCACGCTTAATTACATCTTGTGGAAACAATATTTTGTGAGCCAACCAATACCAATGACACATCTCTATTAGGTATGTATATGACTCGAACCGTAGAATTCTGCATTGGAGCACAAACCTAGTAATGTCCACCACCACTACCGGAACCGTACCCATAACCATAACCGGAACCATAACCCGAGCCACCACCTTGGCCTCCACCGCCACCGTCCCCGCTTCCATATCCGCCACCGTAAGCACCACCCTGACCATATCCACCTCCAGACCCATAGCTTGAGCCACCACCAGACCCGCCACCTTGGCCACCTCCGCCTCCACCACCATGTCCGCCTCCACCTCCGCCTCCACCACCACTAGCACCGCCAGCACCAGATCCATAGCCCTCGCCCGACCCATATCCATACCCTGCATCGCCACCTTGCCCACCACCACCTCCGCCGCCACCGCCACTCCCGTAGCCACCTGAACCGAAAGCACCACCACCAGATCCATAACCAGAGCCATGACCTTCCCCATAGCCATATCTTGAACCGGACTCTCCACCTTCACCACCACCACCACCACCTCCACCTCCACCTCCACCGCCATGGCCAAATCCTCCAACGGCACCTCCACCATCACCCTCGCCATACCCAGATCCATATCCAGAACCATAGCCTAACCCGCCAGTACCGTCACCTCCACCGCTACCACCACCTCCGCCACCACCGCCACCTTCCCCGCCAAGACCATAACCCAAGAGGTTTCGAGCGCTTGTCACTCCTACACTAAGGAGGACTAGGATGGCCAGAGCCAAATGCTTGGCACCCATCTTTACTTGCTGACTAGCTACACTTACAGCAGCTCTTTGATGAGAGTGACCAGATCGATGGTGGGTACTTATATAGGGTGCTTCGATCTTATGCGTGCATGGCTCGCCAAACAGAATGATCCAGAAGCTTAAGGCCACAGTGCACGTACGTAAGGTAGAGTATGGACGCGTGTTGGGTGTGAAATGAGGACCAGTAGTGAGTGTAGTGCTAGTGGTTGCTGCCGTGCCTGTCGCCTTTCTTGACGTTAGCGGCCGGCGGTGTGTGATGTTGCCTGCGTTGGGTTGGTTTGCTTTGTACTCTCTTTTTTTTCCTCGCTTTTTTCGGCAGCCGAATAATTGATGCATCGATGAACACGCTTTACAGCAATACATGTTCACACTGGCTGTATATCATTTGCGCACTCATTTCAGTAGTTATCTTTGGATCTGCAAAAGCCGAAGCTTGCAGTGACAACTGACAAGCACCTTCACATATTTCAGCTGTAGTGTGATCCATGAATCATGGGGCACAAATTTGAATTTTCTATCGACACTAGCACGAATCATATAGATATCCAGTGAAACAGTAATGAAAAATGAACTCGATAGTAGTCTTCCATTGCAAATCCATGTTTGCATGTTATCTCTTCTGTTGTGTGAACACATTGGGAGCAGAACAAGCGGAGAGCATCTTGTAGCTGAACTGAAACACTGGAAGACTTCGAGAGAGTTCGGAGCACTAGAGCAGCACTCAAATAGCATACCAAAGCCACAAGTTTGATGTCAGATAAAGTGGCATAGTAGCTCAGAAGATAAGCTCTGGTGTCCATAATGCAAGGTTGTTTATAGACATAAAAGTGTGTTTTTTTAACTACAGGTCAGGGCAGAGATGAACAACTAGTGGTACAGTACACAATGTGTTATTTGCAAATATACGCGCCTATCAACCCGTGCGGAAAGCACAGGCTAATTAGAATTAATATAAAAATAAAACTTATAGCTAATAATTATAATTATCTATCTCACGTTCTCTTTCATCTATTAAATATTCTAACACATACTCTAAAATATATATTTATTATTATCTAGTGAACCATTTGATATTCATTTTGCATCACACCATTTGCATCACACCTCCATGTGTGTTTGATATACAACTGAACCATTTATTTGTGAATTGGTATTCTTATCTCTTCAATCATACATGAATATATGGTGACACATATCGTGGGTCATATTTTTATATAAATAATAATATAGATAATATATTAATAATGATAGAAATAGTAATTTAGAATTTATATTGGTGTACTTTGATATTTTGTTATAATTATATAATTCTGATTCAAAATTAAGGGTTACTTTTAACTTTTAATAATGACACAATTTGATAATTTATATGCAAATTTAGGGGGTTGTTTATATTATTTTTATAATGGCATAGGTGGGTAATTTACATGAAGATTAGGGATTACTTTAGATTTTTTTTATAATGGTGGAGGTGGGCAATTTAGATACATATTTAGGGGTTACTTTAGTTTGTTTTTATAATGATAGATGTGGGTAATTTATTAGAAAAGATAACATATCCAATAACTGTTATGATTAGAGTTTTCAGATTGATGGCCGATGTTTTTGACTTTTGTGAGAATTTCTAATATTTCTCTATTTTTTTTAGAGTGACCACCTAGGATCTTAGGTAGCTTCACCTAGAGGCTTGAAGCCTCCAATCAATAATAGTAAGTTTAAGGGGTTATTTGCATTATTTTTATAATGGTATAGGTGGATAATTTACATGAAGATTAGGGGCAATTTTAGATTTTTTTTATAATGACAGAGGTGGTTAATTTAGATAAATATTTAGGGGGTTATTTTAGTCTATTTTCATAATGACAGAAGTGAATAATTTATTAGAAAAGATAACAGATCCAATGACTATTATGATTAGAGGTGGGTAATTTATTAGGAAAGATAACAGATTCAATAACTATTATAATTAGAGTTATCGGATTGATGACCGGATGTTTCTGATTTTTAAGAGAATTTCTCTATTTTTTATTTTTTAAGTGTCCATCTAGTATCCTAGGTGGCTTCACGTGGAGGCTTCAAAAGAAATCAAGATGATATGCGTAAGGCACTGTTAAGTTATCCAACTACCAATCAGTTTATCACGAATGGCTTGTAGAAATGGAGATAAAACTGGGGACAAGGAATTTCTCTACATAGCAACAATCCTAAAAGAGCAGTTGGGGCTTTGTCAAAACCTGCCTGAACTGAACTATGTACTGCGAGATTCCAGCGGAGGCACTGAGGCATATATTTCAGTTGTGAGACCATGAATCTGGAGAAAAATAGCTTCAGAACGGATCTCCAGAGTTCATGAGTCGTAGGCACGCGTAGCACTCAAAATAGTATACCAAACACACCACACAACAATGATGTCAAATGAAATGCCAGGGTCCAGAACAGAAGTTAAAATAATGTCCATGCAAGGCATTTCATTGCAATTATCCTTAAATTTAGTATGACTATTAGTGCATTATTGTTGGGATCAACCCGGGTCAGCATGAGCCCACCAGGTCACCACGTGGACTCAACTAACGGAAACGTTTCCTTAAACAAAGAACGCCAAAGCGTTACTAAAATTTTGGCGTCAACACTGTATATACGAAAACTAATCCTCTGATCATCAGGCTTGTAGATGACTAGATGCAAGAGATGGAACTGATGAAACTCCTGATGGTTTCTCTCCATGTAGTGCATCATGAGGACATGACTGCATTATTAGGATAGCAAACGTTTGCCCTGATCGGAATGCTGGGCTTCTGAGGAAAAGATCATTGTACACCTGGAGGCCAGCAGAAGCTCCTCTAGTCTTCTTCAGTACATCATCCGAATATTATTGTAAGGTTGACATGCATGCACATAAATCACATATGCTTCCACAACACATCTAGTATCCACATCACACAGTGCACTGAACCATGTAGTGAACCCAAGAATTATATATAGAGAGACATAAGAAGTTTTCATAGTATAATTCCAAGCCAAAAGATTGGTTTATTTATTCCTTAGCCCTTGCCAATTAGATAAAGCGGCAAGCTAGGTACAGCATTACATGTATACTGTCAAACAGGCTTTTAGTGTTACACACACTCAAATAAAGCTTTTTTCTGTAAACAGTGAGACAAACGCATCACTGATGATACATTTGTAGCTATATATGACTCTGTAGCTTCTGAAGCTGAGCTTAGTAGTGTCCACCACCAGAGCCATGCCCAGAGCCAGAGCCGGAACCATAGCCGGAGCCAGAGCCTTGCCCACCGCCACCACCGCCGCCACCACCACTGCCATAGCCTCCTCCATGAGCTCCACCCTGCCCATAGCCTTCACCTGATCCGTACCCGGAGCCGGAGCCATAACCCGACCCACCTTGACCACCACCGCCGCCACCACCATGTCCACCGCCACCGCCACCACCGCTAGCATCACCTCCGTAGCCGGAGCCGGAGCCATAGCCCTCGCCACCTCCATGACCATAGCCTGAACCACCACCTTGGCCACCACCACCTCCACCGCCTCCACCACTTCCATACCCACCGGCACCACCACTGCCAGACCCATAGCCAGAGCCTTGGCCAGACCCATGCCCAGAGCCGCCAGCACCACCGCCCTCACCACCACCGCCTCCACCACCACCACCATGTCCATACCCACCGGCGGCACCCCCGCTTCCACCGCCCTCGCCGTACCCTGACCCGGACCCATAGCCTGATCCCCCATAGCCACTACCTCCACCTCCACCGCTACCGCCTCCGCCTCCTCCTCCTCCTCCTCCAGGGCCATAACCCAGCTTGCGGGTTCCAGCAGCAGTGGCCACCATGCCTACGCTAAGGAGGACGAGGATGGCAAGCGCCAGACGCTTGGTCGCCATCTTGGCTGGTAGCTAGCTCCAGCTAGCTCAGTGCTAGTGTGGCTGGTTGTGTGGTGAGCGAAGTGAAGCCCGTGGTATTTATAGGGCGCGGCCGTGCATGTCCCGGCAACCCAGCGCGTCCCTGCATGGTCTAAAACAATCGGAGGCGCGCACGTAGAGTTTGGTTGGAGTCTCTGGAGGCGCAGGGTGTGTGTGAAACGAGGACCAGGAGAAGGGCACTAGTGCTTGCCACTTTGTTGACACTTGAGAGAGAGAGAGCGGTGCGGTGATGTTACCTGCTGATGGATCGAGCTCTTTCTCTTTATCGTCTTTATTTGCCTTTTTGTGAGATGGAATTATTTGGTTTGGTATTGCATTCTGTCCACACTTCATGGTCATCTGAGGTCATTTTCTTGAGCGAGACTTGGATTATTTTTGTTGCGCCATGGATCTCATCCAATCCGGTGGCAGCTGGAGTTAGGCATGGGTTAATTTATTAATTAGTTAACGTACATTGGTGCGCTTTACTGCATGTGATACATGTAATTATTCAGTGATTTGGTTGATAATTGATACACACGTTGTGCTAATCGTGTTCGGCGGTCCCATGGTGATTTCATCATCATCATCATCATCATCATCATCATCATCATCATCATCATCATCATCATCATCATCTATATCTAGGTGGAGTCCAGTCATCATGAATCTCTAGGTTCACCATTATAGCTACAAGAATTTTGGCTGTCGCTCCATGTTATTGACAAGTGCTGCAATGGAAGAAATTGGAACATATATCCATTATATTGAGATGCACACACAATCTGTATAAACATGCATGGTGATCGAAGGCTGATCGATGTATGCAAAGTTTTATCGAAGTTGTACGTACCACATCTCTGATGATCACGGTTGCCGTCGATCAATCAATGTCACGCAGCTGGCTGCATGCACTGCGATAAGGCATGCAAAGGGAAAGCCAAGCTCACATCAGTGCTAGCGCTATAATATAATAGACCTTTTTCCAAGATTCGTTTCTCTTCAAAAGTAACTTTTTGATTTTCGAAGGCTAAGACAAATTAGCCAAAGTTACTTTGAGGACGCATGACTTGTTCGTTTGTGCCGACTAGGGGGGAACGGTGTGCTACCATCCCTTGTCGCCGCGGGCACATGAATTGAAGGCCGTCCATCGAGACCAACAACTTGGACGCTATCTGCGCAAGTCAGTAGCGTTCTTCTCGAGAGAGACCGGACTCGTCGGTGAGTGCATGTGCTGTGCCAACAACCAACCTACAGTGACTTTGGAGAACAACAGGGCGTACAATATCTATGCTATACGCTGACTGAAGCCTTCGATTTTTTTCTACGGAATACAGTGTAGACGAAGACGCTTACATACCTATATACCTAGTAAATAAGGATGACCGAGCAGAGAAAGAAGATCGAATTAATACCCACGTTCAGTTCCTATCTTGTTCCCGACGCAAAAAGTTTGCTCCTTGTGTATAACTCATGGCTAGCTGTTTCAATCTTTAATTTTAAATTGCACGCATGTGTGTGTACGTAGTGTGCCTACGTGAATTTGCACTACCTCGTAGCAGTGAAAAAGGTAATTATATACTCTTAGGTTAATCCTTGCACTGTGAGCACATCTTTCTCGACATGAAGACTAGAAGAGATAGAGCGAGAGAGTTGGTGAAAAGTCACGCACGCGATCGAGGATTACCATTGCTCGAACCTTTTTCGCGGATTCAGTTGGCCATGATTGCAACAGATATCGGTGTCAATATATACAATCAAGATATCGCACCACCCGCCGGGAGTCAAATTGCTGCCTGGCTCAGTAGTGCCATCCGGCTAGCTAGTCTTCTGATACGTACTACACTGCGAGAGGGGGATGGACTCTTTGTTCTCTGCTCTTTGCCCTTTGCCTTTAGGCATGTGGCAGATTAAGAGCAAATGAAAACGTGTCGCGCTGTTAGGAGCACACTTGTTTTTCTCCCTCCCTGCAAGCACGACGCGTGTGTTGAAACGCTAGCTGCTCCGAGATTAGGTGCAGGAAGCCAGGAATCTAGCTCTCATTCAGAACCGACCGATCGAGATCTGAAGAAGCAGCATGCATGGATGCGTAGGAAGTTCAGATCGAACCGTCGATCCAGCACGGCAGCACGTACGTCTGTTGCTCGATCCTTGCAAGCCGGTGTCGGAATATTTGGGGTTGGTCCATTTATTTAAATGTAAATTAAGAATTAAAAGATCCACCAGTTAATGTTAAGAAGTTAAGAGGAGATTAATATCTTATGAGTAATTGAGGAGAGTAAAGGTTGGATTAAGAGGAAATTTGATGTCTGGTTAATGGTGCGCCTTAATGTACATTGTTGTGCCTAGATTTCTCTCCTATCACGTGTACTATCACCTGTATAAGGAGCCGGCCTCCTCTCGTTCCGAAGGTGGAACACTTCTGCCGAGGAGACATCTCCCTTTCTTCCTCCGTTTTCTGCTGCAACATCTCCATCACTAACGCTGCGCGCACAGCTCTGGCGAGAGCAAGCCTATGAAACCCTGCACGCTGAAGGTCCTGCACGAAATAGTAGGCAATCAGGTTTCAGGCCTCCAAAACTCTGCACGCTGAAGATCCTGCACAGGATAGCGAGCAATCAGGTTTTTGGGGAGCGTCTTTACACGATTGCTGGTTTCCTCCCCAATCGACTACTTCTCCGTCAAGCCGTAGAACTACTTCCTGAAGCTGTGCGACTGCTTCCTCAGCAAGTATAACTACTTGGTGCCTTGATCTGACTACTTCCTGAAGCTGTGCGACTACTTCTTCCTCAACAAGTACGACTACTCGGTGCCTCGATCGACTATTTTCTAAAGCTCGTAGGACTACTTCCTGAAGATCATTTGCACTGCATCGACTTAGTTTGACTACATCGAACAATACTGGGAACGGTGCAACTGATACCTCCGGCATAGGTCCGTCCTTGGGGTACTTTCTAAAGAATCTCTGGTTTACTCTTATGTTCATGTTATTTGATGGAATTAACATGAAAACACTAGTACAGAAAGGCTCACTAGTACCAGTTGGGAAACCTCTATTGTCCTGGTTTCCTAACCCGGACCACCAATCCGGGACTAAAGGCCCAGGCGTTTAGTCCTGGATCTGGCAACCAGGACTAAAGAAGCCCTCCAACCGGGACTAAAGAGACCCCCAGCCGCGGCGAGGCAGGAAACCCCTTTAGTCGCGTTGACGTTACCAACCGGGACTAAATGTTCTTTTTTATTATTTTTTCTGTGTTCCTTTCAATTTATTTTTTTGTTTTAGTTATATTTTCATATTCGAAATTACATAGTATTTTATAGTATTGCTATATGTTCCTAAACGCACGCTTATTCGAGCTGAATATGAAATCCACTAATATATATATATATATACACGTATACATGTATATACATACATATACATAACAAGTGGGATTCACCACTAAAGTGCAACAAAGTGAAACATGCATAGATATATACATACAAAGTGCAACAAAGTTTTATATGACATCTATGCTATATTTACTACTTCTATTAAGAATGTGTCCATCATAGTGAAATTCACCGTCTGGTTTGATGACTTGCTCATAAGTAATCCTGCCATGGCTTCTTGAATTGCCAAAACTTTTTCTTGTGGAAGGAGCTGATCCCGCATCCTATGGATCTATAAAAAAGTGAAAAATACTAATTATGATAATTTAAAATTAGTTGAAACACTACAAAATCCGCTTCCCAAGAAGTATATGTCTGTTATCGCCATAATCTGGACAGGCCAGAAGTGGGCCATGGAGCAAGATGGGCCTACAAGATAATTATAATAAGCTTGCGAATCGGACCTTGTGCGGATGATTGGGGCCAGAAAGGCCGTGTAAATATAGATGTAGGCTGTTAAGAGTCGTGTCGTGTTTGGTTAGGGTTAGTTAAGAAGGACGAGTCTACGGACTATAAATATGTACCATGAATAAATAAGAAGGAGGATGGATTCATCAACAACTTTCGGGGCATCGCCTCCCCTGTTCTAGGGTTTTCATCGAGTAAGTGCCATGCGGCTCCGATCCCGCTCTGCGTGATCGGGGTAGCATCACCCTTGCTCGTTCGTTTTATGTGTTGCTCGTTCTGAAGCCTCGTAGATGGCGAGTAGCACTAGTTATCTTAGCGTGCATAGAGTAACGTTATTTTATTCGTGTCCCAATCATGCTTTGTTCGTTGCTCATGTGTGCTTAGTAATCGTCGTGTCGAATCCTGGATGCGATGGTTACGTCTTGCTTCATCTTTATTAGTAGATCCAATCTGTTATGGCTAGTTTCTATTTATTAGAGACTTGGTTCAATATGTGCATGATTAGGCCTTGCAAACGAGTTGAAGGTTCCGGCAGTATGTTTAGTATCGGGTCGTGACTTGAATAGAGGTTGCTTCAGGAATCGGCTCTTCGGCTGGTTTTAGGATCTCTGTTTAGGTTGTTTGTTCCGATACTTTTGCGTATTTGTTAGGCTCAATCACGTGTAGGATGTTCCGATCGTGCAGTGAGGGCTTAGTTATTGTGGATTGGATTAGATCGATATTTATGAAACAAGATTTATTTCGTTGTCAAGCATATATATATTGCCCGTTCCAAAGATCCGATCCGGTATTGATGCAATCGGCTCTTCATAGCCGATACCGGGGAGGAAGTAATGAGCCGATCATGGCTCGGACTAACCTTTACATGTGTCTGTGTGTACAGGAATTTGATATATCACACCTTCCTGATCGGGTGCAGGGTCAGGTGGCACGCCTAGCGACTCCAAGCCAGGGTGTGCGCCGGATTACTGGGCCGTTGACCGAGGGACCAGGACCCACCAGCAGTCCGGAAGCCTCCCGGCTCCTCGTGTTGCCTGTCACTGCTCGCCGGCGGGTTTTGACTGACAACACATTCTGGCACGCCCAGTGGGACCATCTTCATCGACTTTGTCATCATCATCGCCACCATCTTCATCGACTTCGTCATCATCATCACCATCATCTTCATCGACTTCGTCATCTCCGTCGACTTCGTCAATCGCGGTCAGCGGAATGGCAAGAGACGATCCGATCACTTACGAGGAGCTCTCTGCTGAGCATAAGCAGAGATATGATGAAATCAAAACTCAATTTGAAGCCGATCTCATCGGCTCTTTTGAAAGGACTCGCAACCACGGTGTCAGGTGAAGAGGGTTTTCACCTGAAGGTGCTCTTGATGGAGTAGATTTGTCTATCCCATCTGAAGACCGTACCAGAGCTCTGCGGTAGGAAGTAAATTATGCGGTGGCTCACTCATTGCACCGACATTCTGAAAGTTTGGTCAATGCTTTCGAGCGTGTAGCTTTGCGTGTGGTTCAAGAAATTATGAAGTATCAGCATTCTCCGACTGGGCCTACCTTGGGGAGTCATAAAGGGGAATTGCCGTTCCAAACCAGACCTCCATTGCCTTATGCGCTCGCGGCTGCGGAGTCGCATGGTGCTCCAGCTTATGTGGTTTATAAAGTGGGAGGTGATCCCATGGATCACCAGTTCTTCAGCGAGCCACCCAAGGAGGTCCCACATGGCTATATGTGTGCATACATACCGGACAGTAATAACCCGGTACATTCTGCACAGAAAGCAATTGGAGGGGTTTCCGGAGCCGACGCAGACAAGCAAGCATGGTTCGCCACCTATGCTACCGGGCCGAGTCACGATAGTGCGCACTCGGCCCCTAGGTTACAAACAGCAGAGCAAATCAGCGCCATTCTGAGGGATCAGTTTGACATATTACCAAAGAGGAGGGCGACCGGCTATACTAAGCCGTATCCAAGTGATTATGATCTAATCCCACTGCCGCCCAAGTATCGGTTCCCTGAGTTTACCAAATTCAGTGGGGCAGAAGGTTCTAGTTCTATTGAACATGTGAGCCGATATTTGGCACAGTTGGGCATGATCTCCGTATCGGATCCGTTGCGAGTAAGGTTCTTCTCGCAATCGCTCACAGGACCAGCCTTCGGATGGTATACATCATTAGGTCCTGACTCTATATCCGTACCTGGAAGCAGCTCGAAGAACAATTCCATATTCAGTATCATTCAGAAACTGCAGAAGCAGGAATTGCCGATTTGGCACAGGTACGACAGAAGCGTGGAGAGACCATGGCAGAGTTCGTTCGACGCTTCAGGGAGATGAAGAACAGATGCTATTCAACACGGATTTCAGAGAAAGAAGCAGTTGAATTGGCATCATTGGGATTATTGAAGCTGATCAGAGATCTGGCTTTCCAATTGGAATTTACCTCTTTGGCACATCTAGTCCAGAAGCTGACAACGCATGAGCAGCGTCATCCTGAGCTGTACCAAGAAAAATTTAAGTGTCAAGTGGCGGTAGCTGATACAGAAGAAGCCGATGACTCCGGGGAAGAGCTAGAAGTATCAGTCGCAGAATGGGCTCGCGGCGCAAATCCTGTACCTTGCAAGTGGGTGAAGCAAACTGGGCCTGCAAAGGGGTTTGACTTTGATGTGGGTAAAGTCGAACAAATTTTTGACTTATTATTAAAAGAGAAACAGTTGAAGTTTCCAGAAGGATACAAGCCTCCCACGGCGCAGGAGTTGAAAGGAAGATCATATTGTAAATGGCATGACTCCTTTACCCACAGCAGAAGTGATTGCAAGGAGCTCCGTCGACAAATCCAATCGGCTATTGAGCAGGGCCGATTGATCTTAGGCCAGACCGCCGTGAAGGTTGACACTCAACCTTTCCCTGGTGTAAACATGGTGGAAAATTACGATCGGTCTGCAAGGCGACAGCTGAACTTCGCGCTCGGCATCAACATGGCAGGGGTGGCATCACGCCACCAGGTCAAGAACAAAGAGGCTGATCCCAGCGATCGGCCCCAAAAAGAAAAGAAAGAATATGTCACAGAAGAACAAGTAAGGTATGTGAGGAATCAACGGCCAGCTTCTTCTGATCTTCTCAGGAAATATGAATACCAGTACCAGCAGCGCCTTCAGCGGGAATCTGAGGAAGAAGAATACGAGCATCGCACTGGAAAGCACTTGAGGAAGCACGAAGATGCCCGCGATCATTGGCACTGCCCGTTTTTCAGGTATTGTTGGGATTCTGGTATGAGCCAGCTGCCTACTATCAGGGATTGCCCGGAGTGCGGACTTATGAAGCCAGATGCAAGGGGCTCAGTTTTCCGACGGTTAGGACCTGTTCCAACCCGGCAAGAGTGGGTTCGATCACCACGAAAGGAAGATGAAGAGGAAGATAGGTATCATCGTCCACGTTGGTGCCCTGATGGAATTAATCGTTCCTAGAAGCGTAGGGTTCAGCGGCTGCGTAGCTTGGAAGAAGCCGAGGCCAAATACATCGAGACATTAAGAAAAGCGCGACCGGATCTGGCAGAACAAGTCCATTATGTGCAGAAAAAGGAGGCACGCCTTTCCAGAAAGGAATGGCGGCCCAAGTCAACAGAAAGCCGATAAGAAGGTATCGGCTGATACACATATGGTTTTTGTACTTCCTGCAGAATTCCATGCTCGGACCCGCGAGGAGCCATCGGTAGCCCAGCTTGATTTAGGACCACGACCGGTGATATTCGAAAAGCCACAAGCCAAGAATTACAAGCACCTGAAGGCTTTATACCTTAAAGGGTATATTAATGGTCAGCCCGTTAACAAGATGCTGGTGGATACGGGAGCGGCAGTTAACATCATGCCATATTCAGTTCTGCGCCGTTTGGGGCGGTCCACCAGAGACCTGATCAAGACTAATGTCACGCTAAGTGATTTTAATGGGCAGACTTCAGAAGCTCAGGGCGTCCTCAGTGTAGATCTCACCATCGGAAACAAAACTGTCCCGACCTCGTTCTTCATCGTTAATAGCAAAAGTACCTATAATGTCTTACTTGGCAGGGACTGGATTCACACTAACTGTTGCATCCCTTCCACAATGCATCAGTTTTTGATCCAGTGGGATGGAGACGAGGTAGAAGTGGTTCAGGCAGATGACTCTATTGAAATTTCGCATGCTGCCATGAGCATCTGGGATGCGGAAGATAAAGAGCCGATTTTAGGGATGAGCTTAGAAGGGTGTGATCGCATCGAGGCTACAAAAAATGGAGTAAGGCTGGTCTTATCCACCGGCCTTACAGAATAAGGGAGGTGCATGAAACGAGATATTACAGCGTAGTTATGAAGGCCGATTCCTGCAATCGGCAACAAAAAAATTAAATTTTTGATGTCAAGTATTTTACATAGTCATTATGGGATGGCCAGCGCTGGCAGCCGGCCTTATTCCTTTTGTAAAAACTTGGAAAATAATGGGATGCGTGGAGCGGCCGATCTCAACGATCAGCCGGAATTCTTTTTACTATCTTCTTTTTCCATCTGCAGCATTGATCTAACGGAGGATGGGAAGTTAGGATATGGTTTCACATCGGCTGACGAACTTGAGGAAATAGATATTGGTCCTGGGGATAAGCCACGACCAACGTTCATAAGTAAGAAATTGCATCCATCCCTACGAGAGCCGATGATAACTTTGCTGAAGGGGTATGCTGATTGCTTCGCCTGGGATTATACAAAGATGCCTGGGCTGGATAGGAGTATAGTTGAGCATCGGCTCCCTCTTAAAAGTGGATTTCGACCGTTCCAACAGCGGGCACGCCAAATGAAAGCCGATGTCCTGGTTGAAGTGAAAAATGAAGTGGAGAAGATATTAGAAGCTGGATTTATCAGGACTTGCAGGTACGCCGAATGGATCTCCAGCGTTGTGCCCGTGCAGAAGAAGGATGGCCGATGGCGGGTGTGCGTAGATTTCAGGGATCTCAATAGGGCCACTCCGAAGGATGAATACCCAATACCTATTGCAGAGACTTTAATCAATGCGGCTGCCGGCCATAAAATTTTAAGTTTCATGGATGGTAATGCTAGTTACAATCAAATCTTCATGGCCCCTGAAGATATACACAAAACTGCATTCAGAGTACCCGGAGCGGTGGGCCTGTTCGAGTACGTGGTTATGACCTTCGGCTTGAAAAATGCTGGTGCTACGTATCAGCGTGCCATGAACCACATCTTCCATGATCTGATTAGCAATTTGGTGGAAATTTACATCGATGACATCGTGGTGAAGTCAGCATCGGTTGAGGGACATCTGGATGATTTACGGCAGGTTCTGGAACGAACTAGAAAGTTCGAGCTCAGGATGAACCCAAAAAAGTGCGCCTTTGGCGTGTCAGCCGGGCAGTTTTTGGATTTTCTGGTTCATGAAAGGGGAATCGAGATTGGCCTAAAAAGTCAGAAAGCTGTACGCACTATGATGCCACCCACTACCAAGAAGGAGCTCCAGCACCTTATTGGCAAGATTAACTTCGTTAGGAGGTTTATTTCTAATCTATCTGGGCGGATTGAACCCTTTATGGAGTTAGTGAAAATCAAAACCAATGAAGAATTCCGCTGGGGGGCGGAACAGCAACGGGGATTCGAAGAAATTAAAGAATATTTATCGAGACCGCCTGTGTTGGTGCCACCACAACAAGATAGGCCATTTTACATATATTTGTCAGTCGGCGACACCTCTATTGCTTCAGTGGTAGTACAATTATATGATGGCAAGGAGAGGGTGGTATTTTATCTCAGCAGAAGGATGTTGGACGCAGAAAGAAGGTATCCCGATATGGAGAAGCTCTGCCTTTGCTTATTTTTTACGTGCACCAAGCTTCGCCACATCCTGTTATCGGCTGAGGTAATCATTATTTGCAAATCGGATGTTATAAAGCATATGCTATCGGCTCCTGTATTGAAAGGCCGATTGGGAAAATGGATGTTTGCATTATCAGAGTTCGATATGTGATATCAACCCGCGAAAGCAGTCAAAGGGCAGGCGTTAGCGGATCTCATTGCTGAGAGGGTTAATACCAACATAGCGGCGCTCTCCGTATGAGCTTGGGCTATGTACTTCGACAGATCAGTTTGTGGAGACAGGTGTGGCATCGGCATCCTGCTGGAATCGCCTCGGGGGGGCAACGTATTCTTTCTCGATCAGATTACCTACTACTTGTACCAACAATCTTGTGGAATACGAAGCGGTGCATAAAGGTATGAAATTGCTTCTGGTGGCCAGAGCCAAAGCAGTAGAAGTCTTCGGGGACTCAAAATTGGTAATCTCCCAACTCACAGAAGAATACAAGTGTGAAAGTGAGTTACTATTTCCGTTGTGGGTGCAGTGCCAGGAACTAATAGCCCAGTTCAGGTATATAAATTTATATTGGATACCTAGAGCTCAGAATACAGAGGCCAATGATCTGGCACAACTGGCTTCAGGGTACAAAACCGATGGATCAAATCATCAGGTGTACCTACTGGACCAGGGAGATTGGAGAGCCGATATCTTCAATTACTTGAAGGATTCAGCTCGGGGGGCACCCAAGAGGATACGATACAAAGCCATGAGGTATGTCCTGATAGGGGATGACCTTGGAGGGGTTGCTGCTTAAATGCCTGGGGCCGGTCGAATCCAATCGGCTCCTGCATGAAGTCCACGAAGGAACATGTGGGACTCATCAGTCGGCTCATAAGATGAAGTGGCTAATTAGGCGATCAGGGTACTATTGGCCCACCATGCTGGAAGATTGTTTTAAGTATTATAAAGGGTGTCAAGCATGTCAGAGGTTCGGAAAGATCCAGATGGTACCAACGTCTGTGATGAACCCCATTATTAAACCATGGCCGTTCAGAGGCTGGGGCATGGACCTCACGGAACTCAGGCTTTGGTCGCTAGAAAAGATCAAGGAGAATAAGGCTAAAGTAGCCCGTGCATATAATAAGAAGGTTAAACCGAAGGAATTTCAAGTAGGAGACCTGGTCTGGGAAGCAGTTTTACCATTGGGAACTAAGGACGTGGCATATGGAAAGTGGTCCCCAAATTGGCATGGGCCGTACAGGGTTGACCAGGTCCTACCTGGGAATGCGTACATGCTTGAAGAATTGGATGGCGTCAAGTTTCCAGTGGCAGTCAATGGTCAACATCTTAAGAAATACTTCCCAAGTATATGGGCCAATGAGCAGTGAAGCTGATGGCACCCATTAGGCAATAAGCCGATACGACCAGTAAGCTTAAACACAAGCCGATGGCACCCATCAGGCAATAAGCCGATATGACTAGTAAGCTTAAACAAGGTGACGCGGGAGGTGTGCGCAAGGAAGTGAACCAACGAACTCGGTGACTCAAGTCCGTAAAGCCGATGGCATTTTGGCAAGACAAAAAAATGAAAAAATAGGCCGATGCGTGTGATCGGCCCATACATTAACAAGAGGCATTTCATAAGTCGTTAGGACAGCCGGTGTAAAACCATCGACTTTAGAAGTTTTTTAAGCAATTAAACACCATGGGTTACTAATAGCCGATGTATGACCATCGACTTCAGGGTCACGACATATAAATACAAAGTTCATCTTGGGCAGGTTTTCTGGAGGAAATCATTGATGGCAGCAATGGCGTCGAGACGGATGCGATCACCTTCAGTAATCACCGCTTCATCCTCTTCGTCCGCCCCCGGCACCACTTGTTTGCTCAGCCCGCTCAGCTCGGCCAAGTCCGCCTTCAGTTCGGTAGTCAAGACCGCTGCCTCCTGCTTGGAGCCCGCGATAAGATCCTTCTCTTCCTGAGTGCGCTGCTTGGTGGCCCGGACTTTAGTCTCGAGATCTTCTAGTTCTCTCTCCAGGAGATGAAGCTGCTGGGCGGAGGCAGATGTGTTAGTCTTGGCGTCGAGTGCAACTTTCTTCTTGTTGACCGACTGGCACCTCTCGGCGATGATAGTTCTCAGGAGCGATTGAGAGCGCCGAGTCTCAATCCTATGGCGAGCCTCTGCCACCTTTGCCCGGAAAGAAGAGAGGTACCCGGCCGGCAAAAGCTTGACCTGAAGGCTCACAGGGAGCTGGGAGTTGACCTCATCAAGGATTTGTTTCACTGTGCTGGAATCATGGATCAAGGCATCAATCGGACCCGATAGAAGATTCTTCATGTGGAAAAGTCGATTGGCAGTGCTAGTCGAGTCCGGGTGAAGGTCATCGGCTTCTAGTATGGCCGATCCGATTGATCCAGGATCGAACGCAAGGAGCTCTGAAAGATCAGGTTCTGGAGGAAAAGAGGGTGAGCAAGGCAGTGTGGGAGAAAGACTGAAGTAATTAAAAAGAATAAAGCATACCTGTCCCAAGAGAGGTGGCGATAGCCGATGAAGAAGCAGTCGGCTCCTGAGGGCGCGTCCCTTCCGAAGGTTGAACAATGACACTGGGAGAAGAGTCCGGAGGAGCCACTTCTCCAGAAGAGGGGGCAACAGCCAATGAGATAGCGGTCGGCTCTGCTAGATGTGTCTCTCGTGCAGGAAGGTCGGCAGTGGCTAAGGCGGTGGATGGTCCTTCCAAAGGGGGGCTGACAATTGACGCGGTCACGACCGGCTCCTGCGAACCTGGTGAAGCAGCCGGGATGTCAACCGATGCAGAGGGGCCCTCCAGGACAGTTGCATCAGGATCACGAAGAGTGATCAAAGCTCTAATGGGCACATCCACATCCTCCGGTACCTCCAAAGATAAGCCCTGCTGGCGTGGGGGTTCTTCCCCACTAGAGACATCCACGACGACAGGCTGCAGGAGGAAAGAGTGTAATTAAAGAAGACGGCCATGAACAGAAGGCCGATCATTTAAAAAAAAGGGTGGAAGGTGATGCAAACCTGGCTAGCGACTGGGACTGCTGGATTAGAGGAAGATGGCGCAACTTCCTTCCGGATCTTCTTGACGAGGACTTTCCTCATCCTAGCACGAGCTCGGGGGGCAACAGCTTCAGAAGATCGCTTCCGCTTGGGGGTCAGCTTGGCAGTGCTCGGCTGGATTTGCATTATGCTCTTCGAAGGAGGAGGTGCATTTTTGCCGAAGAGAACCACAGGGGCAATTGGCAAGAAACAAAAGGGTGACCCATCATCATTCATCGGCTCTGGACCATCTTCCTGCTGCAGAAACAAAGAATGAAATCAGAAAGGGTTCAATAAAGCCAAAAAAAGAAACGTTAGTCAAGCAGCAATACCTCTCCGTCAGGAATTTCGTATTCAGAGTGGATCTACTGCAGCATCGAACCCAGAGCTCTTCGGAAAACATGAGTTTTCCACATCGACCACCACCCCTCAAAATCAACAGCCGAAGAAGTGAAGGCAAGATTGGCAGGGACAGATAGGGGAAGCTCTGAAAAAAGACTGTAACACCTTTGGGTGGTTACAACATCAGGGAGATCCACTCTATTTGATGTCAGGAAGTGAAGAAGGAAATGAGGTGGTACTTGTCCAAGACCAAGTTGCCGGGCTGCTACAACCGGCTGGTAAAACTCATACCCTGGCTTTATGATCCGATTGGAAGTACTCATGCCAACCGGAAGAAGACAGGGCCGAACCATAATGGAGTACAGACGCCTGGTGTCAGCGTCATAGGCGAAATCGGCTAGCCGGAACATGGCTGGGTTCTCAAAGAGTTCAGAATCGATATATGGGAGAAAGTTTGGGCTGTCTAGGCCTCGGTAAAAGATCCTAAACCAACGTAAAGCGTCTGGAGGGTTCAATTTCCCATCGGGAAGACTGTACAAAGCCTGCCCGAAGCTAGTGCATCTAATCTGTCTCCCACTCAGGTCAGGGAAAGAATTGCCGATTAGAGAAGGGAAATTGGGGATGAAGCTTTGGAAGTAAAGATGAGCCCATAACTGGATGAACCACCACGGACCACCAGTTCTGAGTTTTTTCTGTGAAGTAAAACTTTTTCTTGTGGAAAGAGCTGATCCCGCATCCTATGGATCTATAAAAAAGTGAAAAATACTAATTATGATAATTTAAAATTAGTTGAAACACTGCAAAATGTTGTTTATTACTTACTTCCGCTTCCCAAGAAGTATATGTCTGTTATCGCCATAATCTGGATGGGCCAGAAGTGGGCCATGGAGCAAGATGGGCCTACAAGATAATTATAATAAGCTTGCGAATCGGACCTTGTGCGGATGATTGGGGCCAGAAAGGCCGTGTAAATATAGATGTAGGCTGTTAAGAGTCGTGTCGTGTTTGGTTAGGGTTAGTTAAGAAGGACGAGTCTACGGACTATAAATATGTACCATGAATAAACAAGAAGGAGGATGGATTCATCAACAACTCTCGGCGCATCGCCTCCCCTGTTCTAGGGTTTTCATCGAGTAAGTGCCATGCGGCTCCGATCCCGCTCTGCGTGATCGGGGTAGCATCACCCTTGCTCGTTCGTTTTATGTGTTGCTCGTTCTGAAGCCTCGTAGATGGCGAGTAGCACTAGTTATCTTAGCGTGCATAGAGTAACGTTATTTTATTCGTGTCCCAATCATGCTTTGTTCGTTGCTCATGTGTGCTTAGTAATCGTCGTGTCGAATCCTGGATGCGATGGTTACGTCTTGCTTCATCTTTATTAGTAGCTCCAATCTGTTATGGCTAGTTTCTATTTATTAGAGACTTGGTTCAATATGTGCATGATTAGGCCTTGCAAACGAGTTGAAGGTTCCGGCAATATGTTTGGTATCGGGTCGTGACTTGAATAGAGGTTGCTTCAGGAATCGACTCTTCGGCTGGTTTTAGGATCTCTATTTAGGTTGTTTGTTCCGATGCTTTTGCGTTTTCGTTAGGCTCAATCACGTGTAGGATGTTCCGATCATGCAGTGAGGGCTTAGTTATCGTGGATTGGATTAGATCGATATTTATGAAACAAGATTTATTTCGTTGTCAAGCATACATATATTGCCCGTTCCAAAGATCCAATCCGGTATTGATGCAACCGGCTCTTCATAGCCGATACCGGGGAGGAAGTAATGAGCCGATCACGGCTCGGACTAACCTTTACATGTGTCTGTGTGTACAGGAATTTGATATATCACACCTTCCTGATCGGGTGCAGGGTCAGGTGGCACGCCTAGCGACTCCAAGCCAGGGTGTGAGCCGGATTACTGGGCCGTTGACCGAGGGACCGGGACCCACCAGCAGTCCCGGAAGCCTCCCGGCTCCTCGTGTTGCCTGTCACTGCTCGCCGGCGGGTTTTGACTGACAACAATGTCTTGTTTGGACCTACAAGAATGTGAATATTCGCGCAAACATAGTATGCGCATAAATTATTGCCCTGTGCCTGCCTCAAACACTTTAAGATAAAAGAAGTCATCAGGTATCCATATGAATATTTAATAAAAACAAATGAAACGTGCAAAGCAGTATCTAGTACGTACCAAAAAGTCTGCCTTCAATCTAAGTTCCTACAAAAATTACGTGGTTCTTTTTCACTTAACTTTTTCCAAACCCTACGCATGACCGAGAACGAATAAATATATTTATCGCTAACCGCATGAAGGAATTCTCACAATTAGTAATTACCTTTTCAACAAGTCGGTCATGTCTTGGTAAAGTTTTGGCTTTTTCTTCAATGAGTCCATAACAATCACTAAGCGCATGTTAGAAATTATGTTAATTAGTATCTAGTGATTTCTGCAAGATTATACCGAGCTACATTTTGTTAGGGTTCGAAAATTTAATTATACAAAAGTAAAAGGGTTATATGGCAGAAAACACTCACTGAAAGTTCTAAGGAAACACTATATTCTGCTTGTAATGCTGAATGGACAAGAACTTGTATAAGTTATGAAATGTTTCTTGAGGGTTGTCCTTTAGAGTAATGCAATTCATAATCACTGGGTCGACGAAGCCCAAATGAAAGTAGTCATTCTTTCTGCAAGTTTGAATCTCCATTCTACATGATACAAAAGAAACAAGGAACCCATATATTGAGGAAATGTAATAAGATTCGCTAATTATGTAAATAAAAATTAAAGAACACCACTTACAGAAGCTAGGTGCTGACAAAACTGATGTCGAGGGCGTCTTGATGGTATAGTTTGTATAATTCTTCGAATTATAACCACATCACAGCGTCGCCACAAAAGTAATCTTCATCTTTAATCCTTACACCTAGCATGCAGTTGTTACGGCTAGACATGAGCATGTAGTAATCATGTAACCAGTGCATTTATGTTGGAAGCACATGCACGACTTCCGGGGGATCAAGGCTCTTGCGAAACTCATATTTCCATCTAGCAACTCTGGGGTGTGTTATAATTTTATCACGATCTGCAACCTGAGTCGCCAAGAGATGAGAGGTGCCCAAAAAAGCAATTATCCCTTATTGTTATGTTGGTAGTACGATGAGCGGTTGAATTGATTGCTTCTTTTGGGCTCCGAGCTGTGGAACATCAGACGACCCAACAGATTTCTTCTTCTTCTCGTATGAATTGGTAATTGAGCGGTCGTAGTCTGATGGTGGAATGAATTTCCTCCAATTTGCATCGGTCATTTTAAGAAAAAGGCTGAATCTGCCAGATTTATGGGTACCCTCTTCTCTGCCTTCTTTGGTTTGAAGTGCTCGTCAACCGCTTTCTTAGCTTCCTCACAGCATTTCTCATAAGTTTTCTCCCACAGTAGCTTAGCAGACTCCTTAGCTTTCTTCTTCATTTGCTCCTTCTTCTTCGGAGGCTCTTTAACTGATGATTGCTTCTTTGGCGGTTGCTTTTGCTTCTTTGCCGGTGGCGGAGGAGGTGAAGGAGGAGACCGCTGCCTAGGAGGATGTGACTGAGGAGAAGCCGGCTGCCCAGGAGATGAAGCAGGTGACCATGGACTCATGGTAGGTGCCCTTGAAGGAGAATGTTGTGCTACAGGTGGCGGAGAAGGTGGACTCATGCTGCGTGCCCTTGGAGGAGGTTGCAGAGATGCTGGCCTTGATGCCTGATCAGTTAGGCTTGAGGAGGATGTTGCGCTTCTCCCATAGGATCCAACCATGAATGGCCCGTGCTAGTGTCGTCTCCCCGTCACCTCCAGGAATGTCGAGCTCGAGTGCCTCATAATCCTGGCACACCTCCTCCACACCTACTTTAGCGTATCCAACAGGAATTGGTTATCCATGGTAGAGGTCTCCTGGTTGGGTTGGCACAACAGTAACATAGCCAATCGTGAAGATTATGCCCTTGTTTACTTTGCAGTGCACAAGGTGTCCGTTGAGTGATATCATCCATAGGATAGCGCTGCTAGCCGGTTTCAACTGCGTTATCGACAGGGAGCTCCGTAGAAGCGCAACTGCTTCTTCGCTGAGACACATTAGCTTCGTTGACATTAGGCACTGAAGCCGGTTGTGATTGCTGCTGCTGACTCATTGCTATGGCAACCTGTCATTTCACTTCATCCGCTATTTTGGCATCATTAGATAATAACTGTTCTTCGAGCCTTCTCAAGCGTGTTTGCTCCTCGTTCTTCCTTCTTTGTCGGCTTCTGTAAGTGTCGATGCACTGGCTGAACCCATATTTCCACGGAATCACACCTTTGCCTCGTGTTTGAATCGGATGTTCTGGACTCTCAAGGGCATAAGTTAGCTCATCTTTTTCTCTATCAGGCTGGAATATTCCCTAGGCAACTGCTTCTATGGCCTCCTGTAGTCTATGGCTGCTCACTGAATTCTTTCACCAAATATGCACTCGCCATTCTATGGGTTTAAGGTTCTGTCATGACCATAAAACCAGTTCCTTGAACATTCAAGCCAGTTGATGGTTGCAGGTGTGATACCTCTAGCAAGTAAATCTTGCTCCATCTTGTCCCATTTCGGAATTGCGACCTTGTAGCCAACTTGCCCTAGAGTGGGGTGATATTTTTTTCTTTGATGCATTTTCTTTATTCCTTTGCACCCACTGAAAACCAAGCTCCGAACACTTATATGCCACAAATGCATCCCAGCGGTCCTTCTATTTTTCAAGTGCTCCTGTAAATGTTGGCTTTTTCCCTTGCTTGATATAATCCTTAACCAGATTCTTCTTGAAGGTCTGAAATTGTGTGGCCATCTTCCTAAAGGTCCAGTCCTTAACTAATTCTTTAGACTCTTGTGGAAGTGTGAAATATATTCTTTAATTCATGCCAAAGCTGTTCCTTGTCTCTTTGAGACGCCACTACACTTTGCTCGTTTGCATTATAGGATTTCTACAACCTAAAGCTAATCAGGATATGGTCCCTCACAAGACGTCCACATTCTCTTATGTATTTCCCTGCAACATTGGCGGGAGTCATGGGTTCGCATCATGTGCCACTTCTGTGATAATGTATCACCCTTCCAATTTTCAGGTCGAGCCTCGTTTGCCTCTTTTACGCTTCTCCGATGCCGAGGGCTACAAATAAAAGACATATTATTATTCATGCTCAATAATAGTCATTGTCTATATTGTTTAATATATATACATATAGAAGAATGAAATATTAGACATATATACATTCTCGGTTTGTTGATCGGCACCATCATCGGATTGCTCAATCCCGTCAACGGACATGTTGAGGTATATGTTGGTATTACTGGCATCATTATCACCTGCTTCTTCTTCTTCGACATGATGATGAGCATCAGCACCGGCTTCTTCTTCTTTGACATTACCATCAGCAATCATGTTCACTAGGAACTGATTACCAACTTCGTCCTCTCTCGGATCCATCTTAACTAGTAATAGAATGCAAATAAAAAAATCAAGAATTCATGTAACATAATTAACACTAAGTAACTACACAATTCCTAAGGACTTCTACGTAATTAACAATAGACTTCTCCAGGGTTAGTTATGTAAAATACCGCTAAGGATCAGCCCTATACAATTTATAAGGACTTATACATAAGTAACTATAGACTTCAGGGATAGCTATGAAAAATAACGCTAAGGATTAGCCCTATACAATTTCTAAGGATCTATACACAAGTAACAATAGACTTCAGGGTTATTTATGTAAAATAACACTAGATTAGCCCTATACAATTTCTAAGGACTTATCCAATAGTAACTATAGATTCAAGGTTATCTGTAAAAAATAACGCTAAGGATTAGCTCTATATAATTTCTAAGAACATATACATAAGTAACAATAGACTTCAGGGTTACTTATATAAAATAACACTAGATTAGCCCTATACAATTTCTAAGGACCTATACATGAAATTTCTAGAAATACATGCAAAAGTAAATATACTTGAAATTTTCAAGAATTTAATCTAGTCATTGATGTCACTATCAATTTTCTACAAATTAATCTAGTCACAATAGCCACTGTATAAATTTTCTAGAAGTTTTTCTAGTCATTAAAGTAAATATACAAATTTCTAGAATTTTTTGTAGTCATTAAAGTCACTAGGCAATATACATGAATTTTTCAAGAACTATGTCTAGTCACTAAAGTCACTAAATTTTATATACAAATATTTAGAATTTTTCTAGAAATGTACATTTTCATAGAGACGTTGGCGCACTAGACCGACCAGGGGACGAAAGCAGGGGTGCCGGTGTGGATCAGACGTCGGCACGTGAGGCCGAGCACGGGGGCCAAGGCGGCGGAGGTGGCGAGGACCGGACATCGACGTCGGCTCGCGAGGGATTACATAAATAAAAATTTCCTAGTTAGTTAAATTTTCGTACACATACACTACACACATCATACACACACATGCATACCCACACACCATGCATACACACACACCATACACACACCTCAATTTAAAAAAAAACACATAAAAAACTCACACACACGGCCCCACTCACAAACCCACGCACACACCATGCACACAGACACAATGCACCCACATTGCCGGTGACGACGGTGGCCGACACTCTTGCCAGGGGCGGCCTGGCACGTACCGGTACGAGGAAGGCCGGGCCGTGGGGCGGTGCGCACGTGGACGCATCGCCGTGGATTGGATCGTCAACGGCCACCACGCTGGCGGCGCTCATGATGACAAGGCGAGAGGGCTGGGGGGCGCCGCCGCGCGGGGTGTGGAGGGATGGCGAGTCGGCCGCGTGGGCGCTCAGGCACGATGCGGATCGAGGATGGCGCCGGCGACGCGGATGCTCGGGCACGGGGGAACTCCGGCGGAGGTGGGGGGGGCTGCCGAGGCGGCGGTGTGGCGGAGGTTCAGGTGGAGGCGTGCAGCAAGGAGGAGGAGGCGGAGGCACCAGCGCAGAATTGCGCGGGGGCGGAGGAGGAGGGGGTACCGGCGCGGCCGACGTAGAGACGGCGGCGGCCAAGATCGAGGATGGACAAGGGAGAAGGGGAGGCCGGGATATATAGGGGGCGACCTTTAGTCCTGGGTGGAGCTACGACCTGAGACTAAAGAACCTTTAGTGATCTTTAGTCCTCGTTCTAGCCAACACCCGGGACTAAAGAACCTTTAGTCCCGGATAGTGGCGCCACCCGGGATTAAAGGGAAATTTTGGCGGGCCACAAAAAAATTTCGGCCCACCTTTAGTCCCGGGTGGATCTACCACCCGGGACAAATAGGGTCTTGTTCCAGTTTTTGTGCACTATTTTTATTTTAATTTATTTGTTTATAAATGAGCTGTTAGTTGTTAATTGTGTAAAAAATAATTTATGGGTCAAAAAATGCCAAACAAAGTATTTGGTTTTGTTTAGATTTCTTATACATAAGAAAAATCTTTAATTTATATTCATGTGTTTTGATCCATTAAATACATAACTTGATACACATTATATTTTTCATTTTGACCATGCAAATATGTATTAGCTAAATGAAATGTTTGAAATTATTTCTTTTCGATAGGAAATAATTTTTGTCACCACATTAACGTTAAAAATAAGTTTTGCCATAACATTATTGCCAATAATAAGGCTTTTTATAGAATCCATGAGTTTTTGGCTTGTGTTAATCACTATAATAAATAATAAGTGTCTGTGTGAGTGTGTGTCTGTATGTGTGTGTGAGAGAGAGAGAGAGAGAAAGAGACTGTGTGTGAGAGAGAGTAGGGTTAGTGTGTGTGTTTTATTATAAGTTTGATGAAATAAATCTAGATAATTGAGTGCTGATCCAGAAGCTATCTAAAAATTATATTTGTACAAGAAAATTACTGATCCATAAGCTATCTAAAAATTATATTTGTACATGAAAATTAAGTAGAAAACTATGAAATTTATAAAACACAATGAACAATGATGAATTACATATAATCAAAATATACAAATTGTTCATCAGATATTTATAAAATGATACATAATGATTCTATCAGTATCTACTGGTATGGTAATTGTCTTCCTCTTCACATATGTCCCTTGATTATGATCGCGGCGCAAGTATGGAGCATCCTCATTGGCTAACAGGATGCATGGATCAGCATTCACCATGAAAGGAAGAATCTCAACAAACTTATTATAATCCTTCGATAGGTCTGTCTTGTTCTCGACTCTAATGATGTTTCTTTTTTCTAAAAGAACTATGTGCCACTTTGGCTCATCTGTTTGCTTGTTTATCCCCTTCTTTGGCTTGCTGGACATGTCCTTCACGTAGAAAACCTGAACGACATCCTAGGCTAGGATGAATGGCTCATCTGTATACCCAAGATTGTTGAGGTCCACTACTATCATCCCGTACTGATCTTTTGTTACCCCTCCTTCAGTCAACTTTATCTATTGGCACCGAAATAGAGGTATCTTCAAAATGGGTCCATAATCTAGGTCTCATATCTCCTCTATGTAACCATAATATGTCTTCTTTTTACCGTTGTTGTCTATGGCATCCATATGGACACCGCTATTTTGGTTGGTGCTCTTTTTATCTTGGGCTCTGGTATAAAATGTGTTCCCATTTATCTCGTACCCTTGGAATGTTAGGATACTCCAAGATGGTCCCTTAGCCAACCACGCCATCTGTTCTGGTATATCCATGTTATGCATTAGATGCTTCCGCGACCAACTAGTGAAAGAATCCATGTGTCGACGTGTAATCCAGCCCTCAGACTTTTCTAAGAATTTGGAGCATAGAATCTTCTTATGTTCCTCGATGTACGGATCTACCAGAGCGGATTGTTGAAGAACCCTGTAATGTGCTTTTTTGAACGAGAAACTATCCATACAGATATATGCTTTCTTTTCTAGTGTGCTCTTTGCACGCATTCTCCCCTCATACCGCGATTCAGGAACCCCAATCGGTTTAAGATCATCAATAGAGTCAACACAAAACTCAATGACATCATCTGTTCCATAGCCCCTGGCGATGCTTCCTTCAGAACGAGCACGATTGCAAACATATTTCTTTAGTATGGCCATGAATCTTTGGAAAGGGAACATATTGTGTAGGAATATAGGTCCAAGAATATCAATCTCTTTGAAAAGGTGAACTAGGATATGTGTCATAATGTTGAAGAATGATGGTGGAAATATCAACTCAAAACCAACTAGACATTGTACCATATTGTTCTGCAACTTTATAATATTATTTAGATCAATTATTCTGAGAAATTGCGTTGAAGAAAGCACACAACTTTACGATGGTTAATCGAACGTTCTTAGGCAGAATCCCATGCAACGCAACCAGAAGAAGTTGAGTCATAAGCATGTCACAATCATGAGACTTTAGGTTTGTGATTTTCTTCTCTAGCATATTTAGGATTCCTTTTATGTTCGAGGAGTATCCAGATGGGACATTGATACTGCTCAAGCATTCAAACATGCTTTCCTTCTCTTCTTTGCTAAGAGTATAGCTTGCAGGACTTAAGTAGTGCCGTCCATTTTCTCTCATTTCTGGATGCAGGCCATCTCATTCTTCCATATGTTGCAATTCGTGCCGTGCTTCTATTGTATCTTTTGTCTTCCCCTACACTCCTAGGAATCCTATCAGGTTGACGCAAAATTTTTTTGTGATGTGCATCACATCAATTGAATTGTGAACATCTATGACTTCCCAATATGGTAGCTTCCAAAAAATAGACTTCTTCCACATGGGCACCATTCCGTTTTCAATCGGAACAGGTTGACTACCAGGTCCCTTGTCAAATACTACTTCTATATCCTTTACCATATCAAAGACTTGCATATCACTTCGGTGCATCGGCTTTGTATGGTGATTTGCTTGCCCTTTGAAATGCTTGCCTCTCCTTTGTACCTGATGTTTGATGGGGAGAAACCGACGATGACCCCTGTATACAACCTTTTTGCAGTGAGTGAAGTATACACTATTAGTTTTATCTAAGCAGTGTGTGCAAGCTCTATAACCATTGTTCGTTTTTCCTGACAGGTTACTAAGAGCAGGCCAGTCATTGATGGTTACGAATAACAAGGCTCGTAGGTTAAAGTTCTCCTATCGGTATTCATCACACATCCGTACACCTTCTTCGTGCCACAGTAATAACAGTTCTTCAACTAATGATCTTTGGTACACATCAATGTCGTTATCAGGTTGCTTTTGGCCCAGGATAAGCATTGGCATCATGATGAATTTTCGCTTCATGCAGAGCCATCTGTACTCAAAGCGAACCTTATGTATATACATAGAGTCACAGGCCAAGTGCTGTGGCTACTGCTCATTTCACTGAAAGGATCCATGCCATCCATACTCAAAGCAAACCTTATGTTCTCGCATCCAGTGCAAAGTCTGGGTAAGTTCTATCTATTTTCTCCACTGGGATCCATTAGCCGGGTGTCTCAACAATGTGTCTTGCTTTTGTTCTTCTTTGTGCCATCGCATCAACTTAGCATGATCTTTGTTCCTAAACAGATGCTTCAAACGTGGTATTATAGGAGAAGTACCACACGACCTTGGCATGAACTCTCTTCCTAGGAGTGGACTTCTCCAGGGTCGTCTCTCCTGATCTTATACCTCAATGCACCGCAAACGGGTATGCATCTGAACCTAGAGGGCAAATAAGTTGTTGGGACATGCATGTATCTTCTGTACAGGATATAGTCTTTGGGGTATGCGTGTATCTTGTGTACCTCCAAACCTAGAGGGCAAATAAGTTGTTTTGCTTCGTATGTTGTGGCAGGCAACTTGTTATCCTTAGGAATCATTTTTTTAAAGTTTCAATAATTCACCAAATCTCTTGTCGGATACACCATGCGTTGCCTTCCATTGTAGTCGCTCCAGAGTGATGCCAAGCTTCTTCAGATCATGTGCGCATCCTGGGTACAACAACTTGCGGTGGTCCGCTAACATCTGATGGAACTTCATCCTTTCATTCTCACTTTCACAATCTTCACGCGCCCAAGATCATCTTTGGGATCATCATCTGCCGCCTCTCCTTCAAGCTCTTCCATTGCAGTATATCATCAAAGGCACCGAATCCAGCGTGGCCAGGAAAGTTGCCGTCAAAAAACTTCTTCTCCATTATCCTCCATTATAACCCTTTTTGTCCATGACTGGTCCAACAAATGTAATTGGGTAAAAAACCATTAGAAAAAATATGGCTGTGAAGCGTCCTTGAAGTGGAGTAATCCTTCTTGTTCTGGCAATAGATGCACGGGCAGCACATAAAACCATTCCGCTTGTTTGCCTCAGCTACATCCAAAAAAAAATTGAGGCCATCAATGAACTCCTTGGTACGTCGGTCAGCATTGTACATCCTTTGTCGGTCCATCTGCATTGCATGATATGGTATTTTACATAACATGAACAATTACACAATATGATTAATTAAAACATCTAAAATATCAATTTTGTTACCGTATCAAATAAATGTAAAAAATGAATAAATTCTCATAATTACAATAACATTAATAATTAAAATTTTCGAAATATCCATCACACAATATAAATAATCATTAAAAGGTATACATAATCGATTACACAACATGATTAATTAAAAAGTCTAAAGTATCGAATAAGCTACATGCTAATACAAACTACTCACGAGATCTATTGACTGATGCTCCGTGAACCACCGCGCCAACTCTCGACACCGAATGGTCAATTTCTGCCATCCCCGACGCTTCGCGCCTTAATTTACATCGAGCCATCAACCCACGATCATCATCCGTACCATGCAACTCGACATCAAATTCACGCTCAAATTTGCGACTTGCATTTCCAAGCGTGAGACAATGAAATGGTTTCTTAATCCAATGATGAATACGACCGCTAATAAGTCCAAGGCGCTCTTCAGGGCGGAACTCAAGAGAATATCCGGTGCGCTTCAAATGATTGCGTACCGATGCCCGAGTGGACGCACGACGCTCCAATGTATCATGTTGCAAAGCCATTTCTATGGATTAAACATTAATTACTCATCATGTTGGGTGAAGCACTCAACTACAGTAATTTCAAAAACAAAACTAATCTCACTACACTTATCAAATAAATGTAAAAAACTGAATAAATTTTTAGAGGCCAACACTAATTATTTTGACACTCTTCAATTTGAGGCGAACACTCATCATCCCATGCCACATGGGATGCAATCAAACTTCACAGCTTTGTTTCAGACACTATATGCAAAAACTATCAAGAAGAAAAAAATCTTTGTTTCGGAACATGTATCCGTCGTTAACCTTGACGATGCGGTGATGACACTGCCATTCGAGGTTAACATTGATATCCGCGACACGGTGCGGTATAGGGATGTGATGAAGGAGTACGGTCTTGGTCCGAATGGTGACATCCTCACCTCGCTCAAAGGTGAGGATTTCTTCACTGGGACCAAGATCGTACTCCTTCATCACATTCTTATACCGCACCGTGTCGCGAATATCATATTGGCCCCGAATGGCAATGTTTTCACCGTATGGTCAAAGTTAACGACAGATATATGTTCTGAAACAAAGATTTTTTTTACTTCTCGATGGTGTTAATATGAGCCTAAATAAATACATCATTAGAGTGGCAAAGTAATTCATTTATAGTACAAAATAGATACCAAGTATACATCTTTTTTTTCACTTTCAATAATTATTCAATTTGACATTTCACATTGCACATAAACATTCAATTTGAAATTTCACTCTCACACAATTCACATTTCACATTCAAATTCACATATGGTCATATATACATACTCTCATTCTAAAAATAAAAAAATCCTACTATACTCATTTTCATATCCATTTTTTCTAAATAGTATTCCTCGCTCCATGTATATACTCCCATTCCAAAAAATAACATCTACTCTGTGCAAACCTTAAGTAATTTGAGCTCAAATGATGTATAAATCAAGAAAAAACTTCAACATATTCCCCAATCTAAAAAACCTTAAACTCTCTATTTCTAAACCATGAAACGAGCTATAATAGCAATGGAAGATGAGAGGATGAAATTTCTAACCTTTAAACCATTGGATGGATGGGGGAATCAAAAACCTTCACAAATCGTGGAGAAAATTGGTATGACCTCCCCTCACCTGAGAGCCAAGAATAGGAAGAACAAGAATGGAAGAATGGCTCGTGCAGAGTAGGAAAAAGGGGATAAAAGGGTCTGGAAAATTTAGTCCCGGTTGGAGTCACCAATCGGGGTTGGTGGCTCCAGCAGGGACAAATGGACCCGTGGGCCTCTAGTCCCGGTTGGAGCCACCAACCGGGAAATGAAGGACTTTAGTCCCGGTTGGGTGCTCCAACCGGGACTAAATGTTCCCCCTCCCGGCAGGTCCTTAGCCGTTGGATCCGTAACTAATGATTTCATTACCCAAAACTAGCTGGGACAAATGAGGAGGATAAAATATTATTTTTGTAGTAGTGAGACAAGCACATGCTTTATCGTCACAAGATCACTGATTTATATCTTGAATTTGCTAGTAATATTCGAAATTAAAATATGCTGAAATTTGCCTAAATCTCTAACAGCCGGTGCCCATACTGAAATGACCGACTCGGCGAACACTCAGATGCAGCGACCCAAGAAGAAGAGAGGTGATCGATGGGCATCAGATGGACATGGACTCCGGCCGCTCGCCGCCAAGGACCGCCGCGCGCGCGGCGGCCAACATACGTTTGAGAACGGGTGACAAGAGTAGGGGAGAAAAGGGGGAAAGGCTACTTGCTTTTGGTGAGATGAGTTGTGATTGAGAACCAAGCACCCTGTTCATTCAGTATCCATATACGTAGGGCATGCGTAGCTGCTGGACCCTGCTGGACCGGAGTGCTATACTGCTATCTATAGCTTTGGATGCTGAGTGCTGTAACAGCAGCAGGTATACATCGATCCGTCTCTGATGATCAGATCGACAAGTCGCTCTCTGTTTTCCTTTTGAAGTTCATTCAGTCATGACCATTCAAGATTCTTCCACTGCAGAGATTGCGCAGATAGCAGATTAAAGGCACACGAACATGCTGGATCAAGGGATAATGCGCTGCAGAGTAAATCCAACAGTTTGTGCTGACAGTATGTAGTTTCTAATCTTGCCGGCCATGTGTATATATATGTACACCCAACCAATCACTGCTTTATTGGATCAATCAGAAAGTATTAGTAGAGACATCAACAGGGGATCGGATGGATTGATCCTGTAGGCCCACGCGTGAAAGCTGAAGCCCACCCAACCACAACAAGGCAACGCGACATGTCTGCGTGCGCGCGCCTTCCGTTTCGGGCGCCTAGCTCTTGGACGCACACGCCGCCAGAGAGCCACGCCGCGACGAGAGGCAGCACGGGTGTGCGTGCCAGTGGAAGCCGATGTCGCGCTAATGTCTGCGTGCGCGCGCCTTCCGTTTCGGGCGCCTAGCTCTTGGACGCACACGCCGCCAGAGAGCCACGCCGCGACGAGAGGCAGCAAGGGTGTGCGTGCCAGCCGAAGCCGATGTCGCGCTAGCCGCTAGATAGCTCCGTCGTCGTGTGGTGCCGAGTAGCCCGGCAGCCGATCGAGGTGACGTGGCAGCGGCCGGCGTGGTGGCCGGGGACGCGCACGGCGCGCGGCCTGAGTGCGGGGCGTTAGGTCCCGGGTCGGGTCCGGTCGGGGGCGGTGGTGGTGGGAGTCACCAGTCACGTCGTCAAAGGCAGGCAGGTAGTAGCTGGCGAGCAACAGCGCCGCGGGCGGACGTCGTCGTCGTGATCGTGCCGCGCCGCGGCATGTCTGGTCACGTACGTACGTAAGGTCTGCATGCCATGGGCCATGGCACGGCAGGACACCGCGTCCCCCTTTTTCCTCGCCGTGACGACCTTGCTGGTGGTGGATTTGTCGGGAGGCCAGCAGCGCCCGTGCTGGGTGGGCTTAAGGCATCCAAAGGAGCAACAGCTTCGTGGGCCTCGGGTATTGGGCCCAGCACAACTTTCTGCCTCCATCAAAAAATGGCCGAGGCCGTGTACTGCTAACCGGCTGCCGGAGCGGACGACGCCTAGAACCATAAGGCCCATAGCGGTGATGGTCAATGCTAGAGTTTATAATAAGCAGTAGTATAGTATAGTGGCATCAGCTTGTCAAAAAAAAAAAAATAGTGTAGTTGCATGCATATGGTGCATCATTCTTAGTCTACAAGATACGCGTGAATCCATCGATCAGCATCGCCTATAAGAAAACAGCGAGCTGTGCTGCTCAACTTTGCGTCCTGATCATATGCATCCACCATCCATCGAAGACCCGCACCCACCGCGATACCATCCCCGATCTTTGCTCTCGCAGACAGCAAACTCTCCAAGGCGCTTAGCTTTGGATGGCACATCGGGCATCGCATGGAGAAGCTTCCTCCGGGAGTACATTAGTACTCCAGGGACGTCACTTGTTGAGTAAGTTTCCTAACGTGCCAACTAGTACAATTTTTAGTGGGCCGTCTCATGTACAGATATGGAGGTTGCTATTGTGACACAAGCTCAAGATTGACAAGATTGTAGCGCGAGGAGCCTTCAACAAAGATCAGAACAAGGTGAACCATGAACACAATAAAATAGATGATTGCGCTATTAATATCCAAGCAAATCAGATTTCATTACTTCTTGATCAAAGCAAAGCATTCATATCCATGGATTAAGGAATTACAACTAAACATGCTTTGGGGCATCGGTCACTAGCATGCATCATAGCCACATTGTCTCAATTAGTACAACCTAGATGTAAGTTGTAACTAACAGATGGCATGGTTTATTCGTAGAGAAATATGCAAGTTCAAACAAGACGGAACAACTATGTATCACCCAAGGCTGACATTACTCCAAAATAAAAGATATTTTAGTAAGCCTGCGGTGGTTCGCTGGCACCGCCATCAATGGCCTGCGGTGGTTCGCTGACACTATCACCAATAGCCTGTGGTGGTTCACTGACCGCCTGTGGTGGTTCGCTGACATTGCCATCATTGTAGTAGCCACCCCAAGTAGCTCCATTGCTGCTTCCTGACCCCTTGCCAAAACCACGACCAAATCCACCATCATGACCACCACCCCTTCCACCTCCACGTCCACCACTATTTGCGTTGCTGGAACCATATGGTCCATTGCTGTAGCCAGAACCGTGCCCATTCCCTGCCCCATCACCAAACCCATAACCATTGCCGAAACTTCCTCCGGAGCCACCGCCACCCCCACGTCCATTTGAATTTGAAGCCCCGTTACTGTAAAAATCACCCGAGTCACCGTGGCCTGAGCCAGATGCACCCCCTACCCCGTAACCCGAGGCATATTGATCATAACCTTGCCAACCGCCACCGCCAGAACCCTCACCATCTCCACTAGCAGAGGAGAAGCTACTGCTAGGACCCTGAGAAGTACTATCATAGGAACTGCCAGAGCCATAGCCAGATCCATAGCCTGAGCCATAGGCGTTTCCGGTTCCGCTACCGCCACCCCCACCTCTGCCTTGGCCATTAGCAGTGGCGTGGTTTACCACCCTAATAGCATTGGTTAATCCAATGCTTAACATGACAACAAGAGCAACAGCTAAGAGCTTACCGGTAGCCATGGCGAGCTAAGCTAGCTAGCAGGTATGTGGAGGGAAGAGGGAAATATGCATGAGATGAAATGCTAATGGGAGGTTCGATGGTTATTTGTAGTGCTGGATCGGAGTCCATGCATGGTTGAAATATCTTAGAACCTTGATCTTTTGACCATGCATTAACTTGTGATGATGCTTGAAGATCCCTTCATGGGCTTCGTGGGCTGATTTGTTTTTGAACCACGGGTGGTTCAACTTGGAAAGAGACTAGCTGCTTGCTTGGTCGTTAATCATATCTGCCTTTTCTACCTTTTTGTTTTCTTTTACTTTGCGTATGGTTTCATGACCTTTTTTTCAAAGGAAGATTTGTGTATCATACTTATTAAGGTGGAAAGCTCATAACGTTTTGCATTTGTAACTTTGTATATATGATGGATGACTCAAACATGTATATTTGTCAAGTGAACCAACTTGCTAGTGAAGTCGGTCAATTGCTTAGGTTCACAGCGAACAATAGCGTAACAATTGGCACTCACAACTGGTAAACCGCGGGCGACCTGAGTCTGAAATTCCAAATTATACGAATATAATATAGAAACGCCGGATTCCCAAAGAATTACAGCAACCGATCAAACGGACAGAGAGCATGCTCGTACGTTGATGTTATCGTCCATTTCACATGTTTGATTATATTGGGTTCCTCCCATCCTTAGTTTTACTACAACTCTGAAGAAAATATAGGGCACGAAGATTCAATTGAACCCACGCGGGACACTTCCTCATTCCCCGGTGACTTTTGCGGCTAGCTTCACCCGTGCTGTTTATTGGACTGGGCTATTCTATGCGCGGGGTAGCAGACCGAAACATAGAAGCCAGGGGCCGATCCAGGACCCGTGCTTGGCGTGCTGTAGCTCGGGTCCAATAACCTGGTTTACCTCAAGTAAACTGATAGAATTTGGCCCAAATTCAGCTAAACCAGCACGCACATGGCCACAGGTCCAGCCCTGAGTGAAAACCATTTCTGGCTCCGCCCCTAATGATAGAAGCGAATAATAAGTGCATACAATTACATCCTGAAACTACCAATAAGTAGTGTCCATACCATATCATGTCAAGTTGACGCCCCTTCTAGAAACTATGATGCCCACGCATCATATCTATGGCACTTGAAAAGATTTCGAAGCACACAATACATGAAGAAAATATTCATTAAAGAAAACATGTAGTAAGTAGTGGTTGGGGGGGGGGGCGGGGGGCGGCGGAGGAGCCCCTACCCCTATGGATTCAGCTAATAAGCTCCGACCCATCATACGGCCGTGTCGGGAGTGACTACGTAACAATTAATTGATTTTTTTATTTTTGGTTCAATTCAGTCAATTTATGAACCAATAAATTTGTGCCATGTGGCATGAATAGGACAACATAAAGAAAAATAATCGATTCTGAGCGTACCGGTAGGTATCACAAAATCATCTAAAAACAGATACTGAAACAGTAAAAAAAAACTTTCTCTCTTGTTGCTCCCAACCCTCCTCTTTGCATCGCTGCGCCGCCGTCCAACTTCAGTTTTTGCGTCACTTGTCCTGCCGGAGACCCAAGACCTACTGAGTCGCCGTGGAAGAGAGAGGAGGGGAGACCCGGTGGGGGGGGGGGGGTGCTTGATAGGAGAGGATCTCAATCTTGCGTCAATTTTGCTCGAGCTAGATGATGATAGTCTAGAGGCCAGGTTCTAGTTAGCATCGGGTGCTGTTGAGTAAGCCACTCATGCTGGCAACAGGAGTTCTTCGGACCTGCGGCTAGATCGATAGCCAAGTCGATCATAGGATGCTGCCCCGCTAAAGCATACACGAGGCTTTTTTACGGTACTAAAGATATTTTTATTTTTGTTTCATATTTTATTTCTTTACTGCTATATACAGAATTGCCACATGTACCTACTCTGCTATACCTTTATTAGTCACGATCAAGTTGAAAATTTAGGAAACTAAATAACATATCACAATCCATAACATATTAACAAGTATATATACAACATACTAATAACATAACAACGCTATTCTACACCTTCTACACCTAATGTAGCGGTTATTCTACGCTTGGTAGTCAAATTACTAATCAAAGTGACCCAAAATTACTGAACCGAACTATTGTATTACTGAATCATGTTTAGTAAATGAGTGTTAGTAATCGCCGACAATGATTATTACTGAAAATTTATTCATTAATTAGTTAGGTATATACAAGTATATTTATAAATATACAAGTATACAAAATGTCATGGTCCATCCATTAATTACGTGATGGATCATGACATGTTATTTAGTTGCTAACTATTTTATCCCTTGGACGAGTCAAAAACTTAAAACACCTCGACAAAAAAATATAGGCAGCACCTCTCCTACTGTAAGGAACATGGCCCATTATGCTATAATTGTGATTTTATGGATTGTGTGACAACATAGTTAATGGGACTAACAAGTTTGTAAGATCAAATTTGTAGGATTTCTAGGTCTCATGGATGGAGTCCAATCCATATACAAAGATGGTCCAATTCGCTGTCAAGATGTCCAAGGTGTAATGAAAATGCAGAGATATACTTAGGGTGTCCAAATGACTACACCAACGATTTGGACAAGTGTCAGCTGAAAATAGGTGACCGGTTGAACCGACAGCATCAAATATGAAATGAGCTATGCATTGGTAATTGTAACGATGATCAAGTGAAGAAGAAGTCAGTAGCACCGGTTGAACCGACGCTATGGGCAGTAGACGTCGCTGCAATTCTCAGTTTGTCTGGTGTTATGCACAGAAGTTCCAGAAGGTTTTGGGTAAAAGTGCCTTTAGCACCGTTGAACCGATGCTCAGAAAGAAGACGTCGGTGCATTGATACTTCATGTGCCTGAGAGGTTCTTCAAGATACAGAAGCCTTCGAGAAACAAGGTCTTCAGCACCGGTTAAACCGACGGTGCGTCGGTGCATTGCGTTGGTGCAATAATGTCAGCAGAAGTGAACGTTGGAGTTCAACGGCTAGCATGCAGAGTTAGGGTGACCAGTTAAACTGACGGTGGCGACTGATTTAATTGACTCTTTATGCTTTTCTGTGTAAAAGCAAACAACGGCTATAAGCTGCCATCTATCCTATATAAGGCCTCACCCCGGGTCATTTGAGGTTGCTGGAGTTCATGAGAAGCTACCCACACTCTGAAGAAGTTCTCTAAGAAACCAGGAGCTCATTGATCACATCCTTAGATTTAGCATAAGCTTTGAGAGTGTTAGTCATAGGATTAGCTCTAGAGAGGGTGAGAGAGTGTAACACCCTAATGTAAATTTCCTAATTTTTAATGAATTTATTTTGGCTTAAATAAAGTTTCTAAGATTTTTCTTGATTTATCTTGTATTTAAACTAATTTTATATCACAAGTAATTAAAACTTACTTTAGGATCAACATGGTTGTGCATTCATGCTGCTGCATATGTTTAATTGGAAGGAGTGCACAGGGTTTGAATTCAAAAGTTCATTTGAATTCAAATAGCCCAACCTGCCCCTGCGGCCTGTTTCCCCTCGCTCGGCCCACCTGTGCCGAGGCCCAGCTCGCCCCCATCGGCCGCCTCGCTTCCCATCGGCCGCCCTCCGCTCCACATCGGCCGCCCCGTTTCCATCTCCCTCTCTCTGACTGGGGGACCCCACCTGGCAGCGCCCCTTTCCCCCTCTCCTTTCTTCCTCTCTCGCATCACCGGCCGCGCCCGAGTCTCCGAGATCTCCGGCGAGCTCACCACGCTAGGCCCGCACACCAAGGACGCCTCGCCGCCCTACAAATAGAATCCCCAACCCCCTGGGACCCTAACCCTAGGAGCTACGGCCGCCACCGAACCCTAGCACCACCGCCCGCTCACCCCGACGCGCAGAGCTCCCGGCCTCGCCGTGGACCGGCCGCTCCGCCGCACCCCAGCTCCGGCCAAGCCCCGCGGCAGCTTCCCCCCGATGCCAGGCAACTCCCCGATGCCTCCACTCTCGATTTCTACGCTGGCAGTGGCCGGAATTTGACCGAGACCCGCCGCCGGTGAGATGCCCCGCTCGTGTGATTCCTCGCCGCCGGTGATCCCCAGAACCCCCTGACCCCCGTGGCACCTCCGCAGGTACACCCCGAGCCGACCCGTGGGGATCAGAAGCCCGGAGGACCCCTGCAGCAGCCCTCCCCGCGAGCGCCGCCCGTTTCCGCCGCTCGGACATCGCCACCGATCACTCTGCGCTGCCGCTCCGGACGATTCAAGCCTCGGTGAGCATCACATCATCCCCCGGATCCTTTTGCGCTAGGTGTTGTGACCCTTAGCCCCCCACAGCGCCGGGACCGCCGCTCGCCGGTGCTCCGCCACCACGCCGACCCGCCTCCACCACGGTGCTCACCGTTCCGAGACTCGCCGACCCTTGTTTTAGCCCTAGGTGGACTACGCATGAGGCCCTGATCCTCTCTGACCCGAACCGAGATGAATTAGGCCCCGGAGCACCAGAACCGATGCATTCCGGCGAAGTTCGGCATCGCACCGCCGCGGGAGATCACCTCCTGTGACCGGCGCCGCCACCCCGAGCGCCCAATTGCCCCGAGCCGTAGGATCCGAAGCCGACGCGCCAGATTAGATCCATCCCTGATCAGGTCCGAGCCATTAGATCCCGATCCGACGGCTGACATCCCTGATACAGGTTCGGCCTGGCGTTTTTGTTAAAGAGTCCCTGGGTTCTCCCGAAAACAACCCGCAGTCCAGCGCCGTTCAAAAGTATTTGCAGATCAGCCCAGTTTTTACCGTTTAGGCCCTCGGATTCATTAGAAATAGAACCTGCAGTCCAGATCTGGTAGTTTTGCGTGTTAGCCCCTGCGTCTAGGGTTCAATTAGGTTTAGGTCCTCGGTTTTTACACAGGAACCCCCAGAATCTTTAGTTTTCTTACAGAAAGTTCCTAGACCCTGTTTTAGCCCTAGATTTCGCGTCTTAGCTCCATTTTAGGTGGTTTTCATGCTGACGCGACCGTTGTAACGCGTAGAATAGCTTTAGCTTAGTGATGTGTGCTGTTTTATTGTATTATTATACTGTTTCTTATCTTTTGCCATTGTTTGCATGTATGTGCCTGTGTGGACCATATTTTGGCGTTGCGATCGTGAGTAGACGTTGAGCCACTGGAGGAGTACCAGGAGCCACTTTCTTCAGAGCCCTTTGAGCAACAGCAGGAGAACTTTGAGGAAGGCAAGTATAACATGAACGTCCTATCGCTTTTAAATGCAATTTCATACTGCATTTTAATACTGTATGCCTATAAGGATTTTCTAGCCACATTTATCCTTTATATAATTACTTTGGGTTGCATTTTTGGTTAGTTGTGCTAGGTGCTGTGCTCTCACATATAACGGTTTCTTTTTAATTAAATTTGATTAATGGTATATGCAACTTGATTCTGAGAGTGGCCCTCTGTGCTGTGTGCTTGAGCGGCTCACGTCTCGTTAAAAGAGGTTTTTATAGAAACATGGTTTAGAGGGTCAGCACGGTGCTTAGTACTTGGTTGGCTACTCTCCATAAGGACCGGTTCATAGAGCGATAACTTAGGGCAACCGCGCAACCACAAGACTGGAATGGGACGGTCTTGACTTACTAATTAGGTCATTTTGGTTTGGGAGTAACTTACCTGCGGGGCAAGAGGGGTGGTAAGCTTCAATGGTCCCTGCTCCTCCGGCTTGGTCTATGCTGTGTGTCTTGTACCCCCGTGAGGTGGGCCCCATCGTTGCTGATCCAGAAACCTTAGCGGTTACACATTACTAACGTGATCCTTTGTAACGGTCTTGTAGTGTGCTTGCTAGTCATCCCACCTAAGGAAGTGTGATGAACAACTAGTGTAGCTCACGACTTGTGGGTAAAGTTGTGCAACCTCTCGAGAGTGTAAAACTGGTATACTAGCCGTGCTCACGGTCATGAGCGGCTCAGATCCTCCGTCTGATTAGTGGGGTTTACCTTTGGTGGTTTGGCTTGGTTCTCAGTAGACTCATGGTTAATTTTGATTAATTATTATGTAACTTGGGTTATGGTAATTCATCCACTGGTAGTAAATAGCTTTAATGAAATTTGCCAAGATTAAAAGCTAAAACAGTCGAGTCAGCTAACCGTAGAGCCTCATCACTCGTGTTATACTTGTTGAGTACAAGTTGTGTACTTACACTTGCCTTCTCTACTCTTCTGTTCTCTTTGGGATATCTTCGACTGCTGCTCAGCACCAGGCAACGTGGAGGACTACATCAGCGGACTTGACGATTTCTAGGCGTTTGTCTCCCAGCCGACGTCCCTATGGCGCCCTGTTCTTCATGTATTTATTTTACGCTTCCGCATTTCTTGAACTGATTCTTGATTCAGTTGTAATAAAGATATCATTTATAATTTATACGCTTTTATTTCGAGATACGTGTTGTGATATCTTGATGATTCTGTTGTATATATGCGTGACTTGATCCTGGCGCATATATGATTACTCGGTTTATGTTCTTATAAATCGGGTGTGACAGAGAGCAAGGTGTTGCTGCCTTGTGTGCTGGTTCTTGAGTGAACCATAAGTTGTATCTTGGTGTGCCGGCCCCTTTGAGTCTTGGTGACTCGTTGGCAAGTCATCGACCCTCCGGCTTGGTGTGGAGAGGCGATGACGGCTTTGTGCGCGGGACGTGGAGACCCCTTTCTTCGTGGAGAAGCTCCTTAGTGGAGACGGCATCGATGTGACTGGGGACTTGGCGAGAGCCTTGATGGCGAGTCAAGAAGAGTCCCGGAACACACTCGGTGACTGGAAAATAATATTCTTAGCGAGTGCTTCAGCAACGTGGACTACAGATGGTCTTGTGCCTACCGATATCACGGGATAAATCTTCATGTCAAGAGTTTGGTTCCCTCTCATCCCCTACCTTTAAACTTCCGAATTTTTTATTGCAATCTTGTGTGCCTTTACATTTTTAGTGTAGTATCTTGTTAGGATTGACTATAGGTTGCAAAACTCTTTGGGATGAGAGTTTCACACTAGTTGAACCCTAATTGCACATCTAGATAATTTATTTTAGCTTATATTTTGTGATAACTAGTTTGAGGCATAGGTTAAGATTTTGTAATTGCCTAATTCACCTCTCCCCTCTTAGGCTACGAGCACCGATTCCTTTCACCTACCGACCAGAGCTTCTATTAAAAGCTGTTGTGTTCAAGGAGCTCAAACTTGGCGAGGGAGACATCTATTTATAGTGCTCAACATTACAACTAGATCGTAACATCATCCGGTACTAATGTGTCGGATTAGTGTCGGATTAGTACCAGATGATGTCGTGATGCAGTACTAATATGTTTGAGACATATTATATTAGTACCGCTTGTGGGCAACAACCGGTACTAATGTGCTAGAGCATTAGTACCGGATGTTTTTCCAACCCGGTACCAATCGCGCTCTCGGGGATATTACTATTGGAACCAGTACTGATGCAGTACTGACTCCGACAACAATTGGTTATATGTGCGGGATTTATGGGCCGTTCATCATTAGTAGTGGACGGATGACGGATGCCACGTACAGGGACCTTGAAAAATTGTGTACGGCCACAGCGGAATGGCCAGCTCGTGAATGCCCTCTCCAGCACCGTGCTCGTGGGTACATTCTCGATGCACTAGAGCCCAGCCGTCGCTATCTTCCTCAGCATCTCATAACTCCACATATTGGACTTGGTCGAGATCACCTCGAACCCATGGGAGGAGCTCAGTAGTCATGAACCCGATCATTCCCCGGGCGTCCGCGACGAACTCGGCACTGATCGACGCACTCATCCTCCAAGCGCGAACGCGCCTCATCGGCCACCTTTTCCATCAACGGTGACGCAAAACCAGCCGACACTGATGAGCTCGCTAGAGCCACTGCCGGTCATCCTCGTTTAGCTAAGGGTCCCCTGGAGCCTACCGCTCATGGCGGCCGCACATCACGAGGTGACAATGAGGCTACAAGCGCTACCTCAACTCTTGTTGACAAGCGAGCTAAAAATCAACAAATGGACCGAACCAAACAAAGAAACAAAAACGACCCACAAATGAAAGGACTGATACATCCACAAATCCCACAATTTGCTCAAACAAATCCACAAATCCCACAAATAGCTGCACGAATCTCCAAGCCATCACCACCATAGAAAACCAAGTGAAAATACAACAACAAAACAACCGGGCGATGGATAGAAATTCTATAAAATAAATTACACGAGTAATGGTACGGTTAGGAATTCCATTATTTTTAAGCAAGCCCTTGAGATGGCTTATTAGTTGATGATCATGGAAAATCGCATCGGTTGATGATGCGGCTTAATCTGTGGATCTCACATATTGGGCTAAGCGCAGCCCATTATAGAGGGGCACGTACAACAAGCCTGGTCCGACTATTTCCACGCTAGGGTTACTGGACTGAACCATGTCTTGCTCGAAGCAGAGCAAATGCGAATATAGCTTTCTGTGAGCAACACAGTTGCTGGCTTGCTCTGATGTTATACAATGTTTATGTCAGGTGAATGAACAATCAAAGTTGTAACTATAATATAAGAAATAAGAATTCTGATTATTATTGATTGAGGGTGAAAACCAAAGAGCTTACAAACATAATTAATCAGGGCATAACCAACAAACCTGAAGGTTCATTGAAGTTTTTATTGGGATCAGCGCACGTTGCGACATCTGGTCCGAGTGAACTACCATAAGGATTCCTTATGAGCCCTATGACGGGTTTAATTTATGGAGTTACATAATTTTGCTTAGGGTTGACCGCCCTGGCCGGAGCTAGACCCAGATGCACCTCCGTAGCCATTAGCGTACCCACCATTACTACCACTAGCTGAGCCACCACCACCTCCCCCACTTTTCACTGAGGTTCCACCATTCGGGCCATAAACATTACCTGACCCTATGCCACTTCCAGATCCGGAACCGAAGCCATTGCCATTGAGGGGGCCGCCTCCTTGGCCACCGCCACCGCCACTACCTCCAGAACCTGAAAACCCACCACCATAGAAGCCAATGGTGTTGCCGTTGCCTGAAGCAGATCCAGAACCAGCTCCGTAGCCTCCATTGTTACCACCCCCACCCCCACCTCCTTCGCCTCTAGACATCGAGTCACCGGTCCCATAGAGCCCACCGGGAGTATTACTAGCCCCGGAGGATCCATAACCGGAACCGGAACCAGAACCATAACCATTCGAGGATCCTCCACCTGCCCCTCCTCCCCCTACCTGACTATTGGCACTGGTTGTTGGGTGCTCCCAGTCAAACTCCCTTGCTTTTGATAAACCAGTGGCCATGAGGACGAGAAAGCCAATAGCAAAGATCTTACTGCTTGCCATTTTGGCTTGATTTAGTGTGGAAGATGAGCTGAATGGGGGCTACTTGACTGCGGTGGGATTTATAGTGGTTCAGCCCAAAGCATTACTTCATTATGTTAATAGGACGTCGGTGGCGTGAATTGCTGTTGAATTATTTTTAATAGTGAAAGCTTGCTAGCACTTCTCATGCATTTTGCGAGTCCGGTATCGTATCTGTGTACTAGTATGGATTATATTACTGGTGCCAGATTTGATTAATGCTAATCAACGTAATTGATATGATGTGTATCTGGGTGGCAACATCATGAGCTGAAGAAATTAGAGCATTAATTTGGCATGTGCCCCGTAAACATGATTCTGTAGCCTTGGGCACAACATAGTTAAACCATCCTGGCAATCACTACCATAGAGCTCAGCTCTGTTACGTTGTCGGTGCAACCCAGTTTGATGCATCTTCACGTGGTACACACAAACTGATCATTAGAAGTTCTCATTAGCATGATCCACTTTTGTCTCTCCCAGGTAGATATGCTCAATCAAATCAGACCATCGATGCTCAGCATCGCATCTGAATTATTATTGTTATTGGTAGTGCCGTCGTGGAGATATTGAGGTTACTCGGTGAAAGCGTCTCTTTGGAGGACTATAATTACATGGTGGTACACTTGAAGGACCGGATAGGCGACCAGAGGGGGGTGAATGGGAGCCTCAAATTCGATTTGAAAAAACGAAGAGAAAAGTCCCGATTACACCTAACACATCTCGGACGAAGAGTATCAGTACCGCATAGCTCAGAACGACTATCAGCACTAGGAATACTCTTGACTGACAATCGGAAGCTCGATCGAGAAAAGTCCGAGCAAAATCTCACAAGTTCAACCACGCAAACAAAGATCGGATCAAAGTATTCGGAAAGCCAAAATATCTCAGAAACTCAAACAAAGGGGTCAGAGCATAGATAAAACAAAAACTAGAAATACTGGAATAAAATCTAGCTAACATAATAACAACTAAACTAATTTTTATTTTGCTTTTTCAGGTTTTAATTAAGCAGAAAATTAATTAAACCTAGAGCATGAAAATAAATCTAGAGAAGGAGCTAAGCGACTAATACTAGAAGGCAGCCCTAAAACATGATTTGCTACTCAAAAGGGACCTAAGAAAAATCTAGCAAAATCGACAGAAAAAGAAAAGACTGGTGAAGTAATTCATCGAACACCTTACGGGTAGAGTTGTGCTGATGAAGAACGAACACGATCAGAGTTGGGATTTCCCACACACGCACTCGATTGGTCTCCCTGCACAAAAATCACACAAACACGAAACCACAAAGCTGCTGAATTTTACCGTTTCCTCCACTAGGTGCCCTGCACCGGCAAGCGCGAACGCCCCTGGCCACGGCAGCCTGCGTGCCCCCCTGCAACGCGTGCAGCACGCTCCGCTTGCTGCTGACCAGCCCTTCAGCACCGCTTGCCGCTAGCCCCGTCACTCCGTGAGGCCGGGCGCGCGCTGTGCACCACCCTTGCCCGCAGCTGCTGCGCCCCGCTGGCCTTCCCTGTGCTGCTGCCTGGCGCCAAATTAAAAAGGCCAGTGCCTCTCCTGGCTCCTCGCTGCTGCTGCTCATGTGCTGAGGACAAGGGGTGTCTGCTTCTTGTGCTGCCCTTAATTCCCTGCACACGCATGCACAAGAACCAAGCCGCCCAAAGCTCCTGCACCAAGAACAGAGCCAACTCCAAACCACGGGAATAAAAAGGAACACAGCAAAAAAGATGAATCAAACACCTCGGAGGGCACAGGAGGATATGGCCTCCATTCCCTTCCAATCTCAGTACTAGAACTCAATGATCCATGATGATTTCCTAACCCTAGAGAGGAGGAGGAAAAAAAACAAAAAACGGAGGAGGAGATAAGGGGCGATGGGAACTCGTGGATCCAATCAATTGGCTGCCCTCCTCTGTCTATTTTATCCCATCTAACTCTCTAGACTAAAGACTAAAATACCCCTAGACTTGACACTAGAAAGCCCGTAGGGGCAAAACCGGAAAAGATACATTGGACTCATCTGACGGTCGAGGTTCTTTCTTCGACTCGAAGCCTTCTCCGCGATGCCGCCATGTGGATGAAGATCCGTTCCGCGCTTTTGGAGGGTCCGTGAAACCCGGGTAGGTGGCCAGTTTTGAGAAAACCGCCAAAACTCCACGCGCGGGAAGATTCCCGCCTCCACGCCGTGGCCCTAGACGCCGTTCCCGCCACAGCCTTCTGACAACCCTAGAGGCCGCCCGACGCCCGTCACCTCCTCGCCCGCAGCGTGGCCCTAGACGCCGTCAACGCCCGTCGCCTCCGTCAGTCCCGAGACTGACGCCCATGACTCCACGACTTGGCGTCTTCAACCGCCGTCACCTTCCTTGGTTTTGTGGCGCAAACCAAGAAACCCGCCTTCCGTCGCCGCTTGCGTCCTCGATCCAGGAGTGGACGCCACAGCTACCGCCCGGCCTGAGCTCCTCCACGGCAACTCTCCGTCGACACTCGACGCCCGTGTACCTGCAATCCAAAGACCAAGCGCACGATCACACCGCACGGTTGACAATTCACTCATCACAAGCAGGATAGAGTACTCAACATTCTTCAATCTCCCCCTTGATGAGTGCATTGTCAACACACCACCTGAAACCAAAGAAGTGATAAAATAGAAGCAAGAAAGTGAAGAACTCAAGCAAGTGACAAAAAGCTTAGAAAGTCAAGAATAGTCACTTGCTCAAGCACATATCGATTCCCTAAGACAAGGGCAACGGCTCGACGCAATCGATCAAAAGCCAAAACATGACTCCTCAAAGACAGAGGTTAAGCTCGACGCAGTCATGCTGGAAGTGGAGGGAAAACGAGGAAAATAAACAAACAGACACTCCCCAAGCAAAGCTTTTCCCTCTCAGAAGTTCAACTCTCATCTCATCAAAGCCTTGTGCGCAACAAGTTTTAAAAATCAACCAAGTCTCCCCCTTGTTCGATCACTTCTCCCAAAAATTCTCCCCCTTGTTGGCACATGCACACATCAAGCCTAAAACTCCCCCTAAAATCATGCTATGCAATGAATGTCGTGCAGAGGGTGTACGTGAAACTTTCAGGCATACACAGATATGATCAACTAGTGACAGGCAAATATGCTTCATAAACAGGAATTGAATCTAGCTCAACAGGATATATCAATCAATTCTAGAGCTAGCAAGTTCAGTTCAGCAAAAATAAAAGCATCACCCATGATCTGGCAACAGCAAGTAGGATAAAGAAAGCAGTGCTAGTCAAACTCATACAAGGTGATCCAAAGCAGCCAATATATTTTATCATGATTCAATTCTGCATTTCAAACTTATCAAGCAAGTGATTTTGCCAGGGGTTGAAAGCTTGTCATGCTTTACTTAGCAACGAGGCCAAGCCTATGCCAAAGGCAGTCAGAAGCTTAAGGCACTCACTTTAGTCATGCACAGCCTTGCCCGGGTTCTCACTAGTGCTATGTGAGCCGTCCCGAAAGCTCGATCAGTGCGACAAGCAATCCCACCTGGATCTTTTCATCCCATTTCAGACATATTTTAAACAAATTTAACAATTTTAGCTCATGTCAAAGATTACAAGCCACACTAACATGAATAAGATAGCAAAGCACATCAATACATCCTATCATGCTAGTAGCCAAGACAGGGTGACCATGTTTTCAGATTTTCAAATCAAAATAGTTTAACTCAGATGATATGACATATACTGTGGAGCAAGCTATACATGATCGAGTCTAAGAAACTACACTAGCAAGCACTAGAAGATCATAACAGTGTATACAAGAATGCCAGTGCAGTGTAGCAATGCAAAATGCAAACATGTACAATGCATATGCACAATGCAACTACCAAAACTAGAAAACCAAGAGAAGCAAAAATAAGGACCTACAACGCTAACCAAACAAAAGTCAGCGATCAAAAGGGGTAACAAACCCCAAGCTCCCCTCGCAAGCGTGCAAAGGTGTCCTGCTCTAGCGTTTTGGTGAGGATATCTGCGGTTTGCCTCTCTGAAGAGACATGGATCAAGTCTATGTGTCCTCTCTCATGGTTGTCTCGCAGAAAATGGAATTGGATATCTATGTGCTTGGTTCTGGAGTGTAGGACAGGGTTCTTTGCAATGCTAATGGCTGACATGTTGTCCACAAAGATGGGAACCCTACCGAAACTCAAGCCATAATCCTGCAAGGTTTGTTTCATCCAAAGAATTTGGGAGCAGTAGCTAGCAGCGGCAACATACTCAGCTTCTGTTGAAGAAAGCGCTACACTAGCCTGCTTGCGAGAGGACCAAGACACCAAAGATGTACCGAGAAATTGACAAGTGCCGGATGTCGACTTGCGATCCAACCGACACCCACCAAAATCGGCATCAGAAAAGCCCACCAAAACAAGAGAAGAATCTGCAGAATACCAAAGACCAAATTCAGGTGTGAATTTTAGATACTTGAAAATGCGTTTCACCACCTGCCTGTGGGAGGTGCGCGGAGAAGCCTGGTAGCGCGCACAAAGGCAGACACCGGACTGAATGTCCGGTCGGGTCGCCGTCAGGTACAGGAGGGAGCCGATCATGCTCCTGTACTCCTTCTGGTCCACCGCCTCGCCATCCAAGTCCTCATCAAGCGCCGTCGATGTGCTGATCAGAGTCGGCTAAGGTGACAAGTCACTCATGTCGAACTTCCGCAGCAAGTCCCTGGTGTACTTGGCTTGATGGATGAACATGCCCTGAGGAGTTTGCTTGATCTGCAGCCCGAGGAAGAACTGCAGCTCACCCATCATGCTCATCTCGAACTCCCTGGACATCTGCTCAGAAAACTTGGAGACAAGAGCGTGAGAAGAGCCACCAAAGATAATATCATCCACGTATATCTGAACTAATAGAAAATCAGTGCCAGACCGCATGAGGAACAAAGTTTTATCCACACATCCCATTTTAAAGCCCTGAGCCAGCAAAAAGGTTTTCAATCTATCATACCAAGCTCTAGGTGCCTGTTTCAAACCGTAAAGAGCTTTTTGAAGTTTATAAACACGGTTTGGAAACTTGGGATTTTCGAAACCAGGGGGTTACTTCACATAAACCTCTTCTTCGATAAAACCATTCAAGAAGGCAGATTTAACGTCCATTTGGAAAACTTTAAAACCCTTGGAAGCAGCAAATGCAAGAAAGATTCGAATAGCTTCCAAACGAGCAACAGGGGCAAAAGTCTCCTCAAAATCAATACCCTCTTTTTGGCAAAACCCCTGGGCAACAAGACGAGCCTTGTTCCGAACAACCAACCCATCCTCACCCTGCTTGTTTTTGAAAACCCATTTCGTTCCGATGGGATTACAAGCAGGTGGAGGCTCGACTAAAACACAAACCTGGTTTCTTTTAAAATTTTCAAGTTCCTCATGCATGGCATTGATCCAATTAGAATTAGAAAGAGCGTGTCCAATATCCTTGGGCTCAAAAGAGGCAACAAACGCTGAATGAGCAAAGCCCGCGATACTCGTTACCTTGGACCTGGTGACTCGTTCGTTGAGATCACCAAGTATCTGTTGATGTGGATGACGACGCTGAATATGTCGAGGTGCTTCCCGCGTCGAAATCGCCTCCTCCTCAACCAAGTTTGGTGTCTCCTCAGGTGCAGCTGGTGAAGCCTGAGTCACCTGCTCGATCGGCCCCCGTGAAGTAGACGTAGTCGGATCGGGGCCGTCATCATCGTCCGAGCTCGTGGCGGAGGCAACTGGGTCCACAACACGCGTGGTAGCCTCAGCCTCACCCTCTGCAGCTTCTTCCTCCTCATCTTCAAAGATGGAGGTGCCGAGCTCATCATCTCCTGCAACTTCAAAGACAGAAGAATTGCACGGTGCAGTCTCGTCAAAAGTGACTTCACAAGTCTCTCTGACGATGTTAGTATCAATAATCAGCACACGGTACGCTCTAGAGTGAGAAGCATAACCGAGAAAAATGCCGTCAGATGAGCGAGACTCAAACTTATCAAGATTTCCATCTTTCAGCACAAAGCACCGGCAACCGAAAACTCTGAGATGGTCCACACGGGGCTGGCGTCCAAATCGCAACTCATAAGAAGTCCTGTGCATGAAAGCACGCAAGAAAATGCGGTTGGACACGTAACAAGCGGTGTTAACCGCCTCAGCCCAGTATTTGCGAGGAGGCCTATGCTCATCGAGCATCGTCCTCGCCATCTCAACCAGTGTCCGATTCTTCCGTTCTACAACTCCATTCTGCTGTGGAGTGTAGGGAGAAGAATACTGGTGTTCAAGCCCTTGATCACAGCAAAAGGCGTCAAAATGAACGTTTTTGAATTCTGTGCCATTATCACTGCAAATCGCTCTGATGGCTTGGGGTAGCTCATTTTTCAACATCAAGATCAAGTCTCGAACAAACTCGAAAGCCTCATCCTTGGTTCTCATGAAAAAGACCCAAGAATAGCGAGAAAAATTGTCCACAATCACAAGAACATACCACTTCCCACCAACTGACATCACCCGAGAAGGACCTACTGTGTCCATGTGTAGCAACTCTCCAGGGTGAGCGGTCATCACCTGATTAACAGGCGGATGAGAAGCGGCAACCATCTTCCCGTGGCGACACGGATGGCACATAAGGTCCTTTTCAAACTTCAATTTGGGCAATCCTCGGATTAGGCCAAGTGAGCTCAGTCTCGACAACAAATCGAAGCTCAAATGTCCAAGTCTCCTATGCCACTTCCATAACTCAGAAGAAGGACTAGCCAACAAGCAACGAGAAGGGCCAAGAGGAGTTCTAGAAAAGTCAACCAAGAAAACCCGATCGCGAGGTGTAATCCGGCAAACCAAATCTCCTCTGGAATCCAAAACACGCGAACAGCCCTCCTTGAAGCGAACTTCAAACCCCTCATCAAGAAGTTGCGAAACAGAGAGCAAATTAAAACCAAGATTCGAAACCAAAGCAACTTCTCTTAGGGTAAAGTGATCAGAAACTCAAACAGGGCCAAGTCCACGTACCTTTCCTCTTCCATTATCCCCGAACACAATGTACTCCTTTGAGCGCATCGGGGTGAGGCTAGAGAACCATTTGTCATTTCCTGTCATGTGGCACGAACAACCGGAGTCCATGATCCACCTGTTCTCCAAGCCTCCAACCTGCACATCAGTAGTGAGACAAAGGGTGAGCAAATGTCTCAACACTGGGGTTAGCAAAGTGAGAAGCAAACCAGTGTCGAGCCATTTGCTCTATAGAGGGGTTAGCAAAACCAGACAAAGCGTATCCCCCGTCTCGTCTACCGCGTGACTAATGAACACCACCGCGAGGAAAGCGTGGAGCCTCAAAACCTCCTCCAAAGCCTCGGTCCTGTGGTCCATAGCCGTACTGAAAACAACCAGGAGCACGACCGGCAAAACGACCACCCGCTGGAGCACGGTAACCACCACCATCTCCCTGACCTCAACCTACCCGGCGTGCCCAAGCATATTGCCTACCACCATGCCGAGGAGGACCATGCACCCGAGCAGAGTACATGTCCGTGTTCCGAATCTCCTGCTCACGCCTCACAGCCCGCTTTCTTCTGAAGCAAAACTCCTCAAGGTGACCTTCCCTGTCACAGTACTCGCAGTGGTACCTCACCTCCCGCTTGGGAGGTGGAGGCCTAGCCTGTGGACGGGGAGAAGCAGCCCCCTTCTTTTGGGCAACCTGGGCTGCGGCAGCAGGGAGCATGTCGAGGGGATTCCTCAGCTCATTGGGTTTTGGAACCTAAACCTGCTTCTGCGGAGGTGCTTTCGGTGGTTCTTTAAGCACACCATCCGTGAGGTCAACAAGCGAAGGCTGCGTGCTTGTACTAGCAATGTTTCCAGCAGCCTTGCCGATCTTACCATACAACTTGTCAAAGTCTAACTTTGTGTATGTGTAACCGACCCCAAACCCATCACCACGCTTGAACTGCTTAATCATCATGCCCAACTGCGGCTCACTAGCAGAAACCGAACTAAGAATCGCCCTAAGATAGGTATTCTCATTCTCCAAGTTAGCTTTCTCTACCGCAAGATTATCCAAATCAGAGATTAAACCAGGGCAAACAGAGCAGTCAATAGGTGGGCTAGACTCCACGACCTTAGTCTTCCCTAAAGACTTAACCAAGGCGTTCTTCTCATCTAGCTCCGACCTAAGCGTGGGACAAAGCTTGCAAGCACCAAGCAGAACTGGCCTAGACTTCATCTCCTCTAGCTCGCACACAACAGTAGCAAACTTGGACTGCAATGAAGCTAGATCGGACTTAAAGATAGGACACTCATCACATTCAAGCACATCGCTAACAATAGGAGCGTCCTTAACCAGTTCTAGTTCATGCTTGGCCTTAGCGAGCTCATGAGACACGTCAGCAAACGAAGTCTTATCAACATCTAAGTTCGCGACGTTCTCATCATGCTTGGCACGGAGAGCAACAAGATCATTCATGTGAGATATGCAGCTAGCACACTCAACCTCACTAGATTTCTCCCTAGCACAAGCCAGCTCAGCCCTAAGCTTTCTACGCTCTTTAGCTGCTTCCTTAAGCAGCCTCTTCTGGTTGTCGAGAGCGGCGTACAGCTCCCTAACCTCCGTATCAAGCAGGTCGATTGTGGAGTTTACCTCTGAATCGCTCTCGGATCCAGGAGAAGAGTCGATGTGCATCGGTGTAGCATGTCCACCCGAAGACGCACGAGCACCATCGGCTTCGCCCGCCATGGTGCAGAAACCCTTGCACTGACCGGCAGCCAAGCACAGGCCGATGAAACCGGTGGCTTCCTTGTCCTGCTTCTTCTTCTTCTTGTCGCCGTCGTCGGAGGTCGGTGAAGAAGAGCGGTTGGTGTCGGAGCTCTTGTCGAGGTCGCTGAGCTGCGAGAAAGGCCTTCTTTAGCGATTCCTTGTCAAAGCGTCCTCCCCGGTCACGACTGCGGTGCTTGTGGCGCCGACGCTCCTTGTTGGAGCCTCCCACGTTGCGGTCGCAGTGGCAATAGTAGTCAAAGTGGTTGCTCTGGCCACTGCCGGACTTCTTGGGGGCAATCGGCGATGAAGTGGTTCAAATCGCCGCAGTTGTAGCACCCGGGGTTCTTCTTCCTCTGCCTGTTGTGGTAGATGCGCTAGAACTTGCTGATGAGGAGGCACAAGTCATCGTCGCCCAGCATCTCCAGCTGCTCATCTGTAACAGAAGGCAAAGAGGCAAGAGAAAATCCAAGAGCAGAGTTAGCGTTAGAGCTCGTTTCACCTGGGCCAGTCACAAGAGCGATGCTCTTGGAAGGAGGGGCACCGTTGAGCTTGGCTCGTGTCTGGTTATCCACCTCCATGGCCTTGAGCTTGCTGAAAAGCTCGTTCACGGTTAGAGTCTCATAGCCTGCAGACTCAATGATCGTGTTCACCTTGAGATCCCACACAGAGCAGTCAAGTGTGTAGAGCAGCTTGAGGGCCTTCTCGTGCTCCGTGTACTCAAGGGCATCAGCAGATCTGTTCGCATTGACTTTGTTCACAATCGATTGAAACCGACTGAACATATCGCCAATGCTCTCACCCGGCCCCTGTGTGAAGTTCTCGTATTCACGCCGGTGAGTCTCGAACAGTCTGGCCTTCACCTGAGGTGTGCCCTCGTGGTAGTTCTCAAGGCATGCCCAAACTTTGTGGGCTTCCTGAAAACCCTGGACGCGTGAGAACTCCACATGAGAAACGCCAGCGAACAAGGCATTGACAGCCTTGGTGTTAGCCTCGTGCTCGGACACCTGAAGAGGTGTGGTCCGAGCGGCAAGCACCTCGTAAGCCTAGTTCTTGGTAATCTCCCAAACCTCGGCTCCCATGCTTTGCAAGAAGGCTCGCATACGCACCTTCCAATAAGCATAGTCCTCGCCGGCAAACACTGGGATCTTACCAAGACTTGCCATGGTCGCCAAGTGGTTTTCGAACTGGTTAAGGTACTGAAAACCTCAACCAAGCTCTGATACCAATTGAAGGACCAGATAGGCGACCAGAGGGGGGTGAATGGGAGCCTCAAATTCGATTTGGAAAACCGAAGAGAAAAGTCCCGATTACATCCAACACACCTCGGACGAAGAGTATCAGTACCGCATAGCTCAGAACGACTATCAGCACTAGGAATACTGTTGACTCACAATCGGAAGCTCATCGAGAAAAGTCCGAACAAAATCGCACAAGTTCAACCACGCAAACAAAGATCGGAGCAAAGTGTTCGGAAAGCCAAAATATCTCAGAAACTCGAACAAAGGGGTTAGAGCATAGATAAAACAAAAACTAGAAATACTGGAATGAAATCTAGCTAACATAATAACAACTAAACTAATTTTTGTTTTGCTTTTTCAGGTTTTAATTAAGCAGAAAATTAATGAAACCTAGAGCATGAAAATAAATCTAGAGAAGGAGCTAAGCGACTAATACTAGAAGGCAGCCCTAAAACATGATTTGCTACTCAAAAGGGACCTAAGAAAAATCTAGCAAAATCGATAGAAAAAGAAAAGACTGGTGAAGCAATTCATCGAACACCTTACGGGCAGAGTTGTGCTGATGAAGAACGAACACGATCAGAGTTGGGATTTCCCACGCACGCACTCGATTCGTCTCCTTGCACAAGAATCACACAAACACGAAACCACAAAGCTGCTGAATTTCACCGTTTCCTCCACTAGGTGCCCTGCACCGGCAAGCGCGAACGCCCCTGGCCATGGCAGCCTGCGTGCCCCCTGCAGCGCGTGCAGCACGCTCCGCTTGCTGCTGACCAGCCTTCAGCACCGCTTGCCGCTAGCCCCGTCACTCTATGAGGCCGTGCGCGCGCCATGCACCACCCTTGCCCCGCAGCTGCTGCGCCCCGCTGGCCTTCCCTGTGCTGTTGCCTGGCGCCAAATTAAAAAGGCCAGTGCCTCTCCTGGCTCCTCGCTGCTGCTGCTGCGCATGTGCTGAGGACAGGGGGTGTCTGCTCTTGTGCTGCACTTAATTCCCTGCACACGCATGCACAAGAACCAAGCCGCCCAAAGCTCCTGCACCAAGAACAGAGCCAACTCCAAACCACGGGAATAAAAAGGAACACAGCAAAAAAGATGAATCAAACACCCCGGAGGGCACAGGAGGATAAGGCCTCCATTCCCTTCCAATCTCAGTACTAGAACTCAATGATCCATGATGATTTCCTAACCCTAGAGAGGAGGAGGAAAAAAAACAAAAAACGGAGGAGGAGATAAGGGGCGACGGGAACTCATGGATCCAATCAGTTGGCTGCCCTCCTCTCTCTATTTTATCCCATCTAACTCTCTAGACTAAAGACTAAAGTGCCCCTAGACTTAACTAGACACTAGAAAGCCCGTAGGGGCAAAACTGGAAAAGATACATTGGACTCATCCGACGGTCAAGGTTCTTTCTTCGACTCGAAGCCTTCTCCGCGATGCCACCATGTGGACGAAGATCCGTTCCGCGGTTTTGGAGGGTCCGCGAAACCCGGGTAGGTGGCCGGTTTTGAGAAAACCGCCAAAACTCCACGCGCGGGAAGATTCCCGCCTCCACGCCGTGGCCCTAGACGCCATTCCTGCCTCGGCCTTCTGACGACCCTAGACGCCGCCCGACGCCTGCCACCTCCTCGCCTGCAGCGAGGCTCTAGACGCCGTCGACGCCCGTCGCTTCCTTCAGTCCCGAGACCGACACCCGTGACTCCACGACTTGGCGTCTTCAACCGCCGTCACCTTCCTTGGTTTTGTTGCGCAAACCAAGAAACCCGCCTTCCGTCGCCGCTTGCGTCCTCGATCCAGGAGTGGACGCCACAACTGCCGCCCGGCCTGAGCTCCTCCACGGCAATTCTCCGTCGACACTCGACGCCCGTGTACCTGCAATCCAAAGACCAAGCGCACGATCACACCGCACGGTTGACAAATCACTCATCACAGGCAGGATAGAGTACTCAACATTACTCAACACTTCATGCGGGTACTGCACATGCCCAATTCAAAGTCTTAAGCGGCTAATGGTATCCTACATATCCTTTTACTGCTTGTGAGAATGGACGTGAGGATGTTAATAGTAGCGGTCTTGGATTGGTAGCCAGAGCTTTCAATAGCAGATGGAGTTGTTTTCTTTTCTCTATGCTGGATTTGGCTCATGTTCCGGTCCCATGTACATTCACCAGAGTTTTGATGAAGTTGGTTCATTTGGAGCCAGCATTACGAAACATAAGCCACAAAAGGAGGATTACTCAAACTGCAAACTGGAGCTTTTGAATTTTGTTTTGTTTTGTTTTAGTTGTTTTTTCTATTGTATATTAAAGTTTTCGATGTCTTGGTTACATATTTCTAAAAGATTATGTATCATCGAAAGAGATTGTCTTAGGCCTAAAAAAATCGACGTTACTCCAGTAATCGTAAGTCAGCAGCAACGTGAAATAGATATGATCGTTTTGATTCCGATGAACTAACGTTGAATGCTAAACTTTAAGTACATATTAGCATTCATGTATATGCTATAGTTTTTAAGTGTTGGTTAAAGTTCAGCCCATCTCGTTAGCACTCCTGTTTAGATAAGCTAGTGCTAAAATTTAGTATTTTTACTGTTAGCGCTTGGATCCAAACAAAACCTAAATCTAGATCTAGCAAGCAAGCTGTAATGCATCGAAGTCACACTGTCGGTTACTTCTCGTTTGACTAATTCAGTATGCACCTACGTAGGCAAGGTTCACGTTCTCTTTTGTTTAGTCGATTGAAGAGCGCGTCTCGAAGAAAATCTCGAGCACGCATGCATGCATGGTTTGCGTCACTCTGTCCGGGGCGACGAGATCCGGACCAACGCCACGTCACCGCGATTCTTCTTCTTCCAATACCTTCCTCAGCTCCCACCGACAGCATGCGTGGACCATGCATTGTGAAATGAAGCCTGGCCGGCGAGAGACTTGGAGTAGCTAATACCCGAACATGTATTAATTTACACACCGCCATACAGAGGGGATTGATTTTATCCAAAAAAAAAGTTCATGCATGGGCTGAAGGTCGTACATTATACCACAAGATTGCCGTGGCCATGGTTGTACAGTTTCAGGTTCCCAACATTTTTCTTGAAATCAAGTGCACGTATATATAATCCTACCATCTTGTTATTGTTTTATGTCACATACACATCTTCACGACATCTCTAGGTGACGAAAAGGATAAAGATCACTCTCTTTTCATGAATACGTAAAGATATATACTCCCTCTGATCACACACGCTTGTCATTTCTGATTTATTCAAATGGAGAAAGAAAGTAAAATGACCATGTAGTTAGATCTCAGACATAGGTGTACAAGCTCTCTTTTTTCTTTGTTTCTATAAAAGACAATCTTGGCCGAGTCCTGAATGACCATAAGGGTCTATTTGATCACGAAAAGACAATATTTTCTTTCTTCTTTGTTTCAAAAATTTTAGAGCTGGTCATCCTACCTCAGAAATTGATAAACCTGGAGCTGTGTGTGCTGCCAGCAAATTGAAGGTATTTGAGTAAGCATTTTAATTACTAGTTTGTTTCAGACAAACATTTTAAACAATTTTGTTTTGTCCTACATGCTCTATCTAGAGGTGTGCCACGCAAATAGGGAAATTTGCTTAAAATGTTTAAAATATTGGGAAATTTAAGCTTTGTTTTATTACTAGTTTGTTTTAAACAAACATTTTAAACATATTATTGCTCAATGTATTTAAAATTCAACGGATTGGAACTCAAAAAAAAAACAAAGTAGTTGATCTAGAGACGCAATGAGCCTTTCACATAAGTACGAATAAGACATGTCATGATAAATAATAACAAGTGACGCTTGCATTTTATTATCAAGGAAAACCATGTTTCATTACTTCTTGATAAGCGCAGCATTCATCACGACCAATTGGCATATTACAACCGAAACCTGCTCAGTTGCAACCATGCATCTAGTCACATTATTAATAAAACCTTGAACTAATTTGACAAACAATAGGAAATTTATTTGGAGTGACACATTAATAACATAGCCTGCATATTCTCAAATAAACTTATTTAAAATACTTCTTTATCATAACATTTAACTTGACAATCTCACAGATGGCAACCATACGTGCGTTACACATCAATTGCAAGAAGATCTTCTACATTATTACTGCAAATGAACTGACCATCAGTGACGAGTAACAAATGCCACCACATGACTTATTCAAAGAAACATTGAGTTCGACACTATATGGCGAACAAATATGGACCACCCTAGGAGAGATCATTCGACCACATGAATTTTAAGGCGTTGACCCATTGCGGGTACCATCATTGTAACCTGTTGTATCACTGCCGCTGTTCCCCGATCCACCACCAGAACCGCTGCCGAACCCACCATCATGCCCACCTCCGCTTCCACTTCCGGAGCCACCACTATTCGCATAGCTTGAGCCATAGGGCCCATAGTTATCACCTTCACCTTCGCCGATTCCTTTGCCACCACCAGATCCGCTACCATTGCCGTAGCTTCCACCAGAGCCGCCGCCGCCACCAGCTCCATTCGCATGTGCAGCCCCACCGGTGTTGGTGTTCCAGTAGCCCGTGTCACCATGGCCTACACCAGATGCACCTCCAGCTCCATAGCCAGACGCGTACTGGTCCTGGCCTTGCCAAAGGCCGCCGCCTTCACCAGATCCACTGCCATATGCATGGTTGCTGGTCGGAGATTGGGCGCTGCCGTCATAGGCATCGGCATCGCCGAAGCCGAAGCCGGAGCCGGTGCCGTAGCTAGTTCCGGTCCCGCTAGCTCCACCTCCTCCACCGCCTTGGCCATCAGCTGTGGCGTGGTTAACAACCCTAATAGCATTTGTTAATCCACTGCCTAGTAGGACAATGAGGCCGATTGCGAAGATCTTACTGGTTGCCATGGCGACGGCCTAGGCTAGGTAGCTATGGAGTGGTGGAACGTGAGATGAATGCCTAAGCGGGAGGTTGGGTGTGGGTACTTATAGTACTGGACCTTAGAAGCCCTGCTTGGATTTGTATGAATGATTTGAACACTTTGCATTAGGTTTTCAGCTACAGTACACTTGATGTTGATCACGTGCAATTAATGAGAGATTCTGGAACAGCGATAGTACACTTGGTGTGTACTGGATTTACACACCCCACCTGTAGAAACTCTACTTGGCAACGGCAGAGTTTAATTTGATGATTAACAAAAATTGGATAAAAGTTTGGGGAAAAGCTTCAAAAGCTCGGCTTATTTAGCATGTTATTTCCAGATTGCGTACTGTTTTCCTCGATCGGTTGTAATTAGTGACTGTAAGAACCATTTTAGTTACAATGCGATCGCAGTGAAAAAGTATACTGCCACGATGATAGGACTCAGTGGTAAACTTAGAATCTCAAAAAAGAAAAACCAGCAGGTGTCGGCCACAAGGTTGATGCTTCTATTCACGTGGTAACACGATCTTCTAATTTGAAGGGATCCTTTCGTGATTCGTCCGATGATTCTGCTCGGAAGCCGCAACAGCGCGTGATGCATGCCATGTTGTATTTATATTTATATTTATATATAAAGCTGTAACACAGCCACAACTAAACTGCTGCCAATGTAGTGACTTCACCATGTTGCACTGTCGGTTACATTATTGACTGCCAAATACCTGCAGGAATCGAGCATCAGCGTGTGATGTGACCGATGAAAAGAAGTGTCATTGTACGATGACACTGTCACTGAGCCATTGTTTTGACCATTCGTTATTGAAGTAACTAGCCAAAAAGGCGTCTCTTTCAATTTGTGAAAATTGCCACGTTAACTAGAGAATAAAATTGCCTATACGTTGAAGTGGCCATTAGGGTGATCATACTATTACTAGGCCATTGATAATTAGTATATATACTACCTTTATTGCTCCTCTTGGCATTCTAGGAGGAAGGCCATTTTTACTTATGCTACTACTGGAAAACCCCATATATCCATCAAACACAAATATACCGGTCAGCATTAGAGAGGAAGCAGTGCAACGTAAAAACAATAACCAAGAATTAAAAGGGAAAAGAAAAACCGAAACCATTTTAATAACAAAAATACAGTACTAAAAGAATATGAAAGGCACATTTTAGTATATCGATCGGTCCATCGACCTGGTACTAGTAACCAAGGTCACAAAACTATATCTTGGTCGCCATTTTATCCGATCCACTATCACCTCCTCCATCTCCCTTCTCCGGTAGCATACGCTTCAACAGAAGACCCACTTCCTTGGCCGTATCCCGGGCCAGAATTAGATCCCAAGTCGAACCGTTCCCTGACCCACCACCAACAGTCCGGCGCTAGGCATACCTTTACCCATGCAAGCAATGCAGCATTCGGCATTCCAATGCTTAACCGGACAATTAAGCAAGAGCTATGAACCTCGTTCTAGCCATTTTGATCAGTTACTGAACTTAGCGATCTTCAAGGATGGGATGAGCACTGAAGGCTGCAGGTGTTTCTATTGTTGGAGGTGGGGGCCATGCTAAGTGAGACTTGGGAATGGCCTGACTTTTGGGCTGACATATCAAATTCTGCTCTCAGCAAGGCTTGACTTTGTTGTGTGTGGACTTTGAGTACTTAGCGAGGTCAAAAAATATTGTGACCTTGTAAATTTGATCAATTACAGTTTTGAATATGACAAAAAAAATCGACTCAAACTTATATTTGACCGATTCAATAAAAAGATATTTCCAATTTAAGAGTGGTAACAGGCCAGTAAATCAAACTAAGATTGGGTTCACAATTCATCACATGCATGTATGTTGGAGCCAGGGACTCCTGTTGCCGCGCGGGCGCGTGGGCCGCAGTTTTTGACTGAACCAGTTGACGAAGGGGCTTCTCTCCTGGCGTTGAAGAAGGCATGAGAAGATGCAACTTTGGCACCCTGCCGAGTGCCGACTGCTGCCGTTCTGGCATACAATGCAATCCTCTGTTCAGTCACACATTGTCCATTGGTTTGACCTAAGTTTAAGCTCGACCTTTGACAATGTGTGTCGTATGTGTGTGTGATGAATCCGGGTGTGCATGCGGCCAAATGAACAACGGAAGTGTGCCGTCAAACCAAGCCGACAATGGATCGATACTATAACAACTGGGCATGTAGTAAGAAATTCGAGATGGACAGAAGCGAATGCCACAGGGTGATAAAAGGATAATAATAATCCAGTCAAAATTTTATACCTCGTAGGAGATACACGATGTTAATTAATTCACTTTTTACGTGTGCCTGATCTTTAACATTTTAACATTTGATCTTAAGTAAATTAAACTCCAGGTTCTCAAAATTGTCCCGTAGTTTCATCAACGTCCCCAAACTCTCACACGTCTATTTATATCCCTAAACGGGGCCTTCTAATCCATACGTGCTCGCCAGTAGCGCTGCTAGCGAGCGATCTCTGACAGCACGCCAATTTCTTTTTTAGGAAAGTTTCCTCCTCCGCAATGGTGTAGTTTTGGAAATTTATAATCTGTGCACATAATTTTTTGTATATAATATTTTTCTGAAACAAACTCTCAATGAATACTTTTTCAGCACAACTTTCATGATAAATAAAGCTTTTACGCATAATTTCTTCCAACCAACTACTCAGAGAATTTTTTTTAGCATAACTTTTCACGATACGTACAATTTACATGCATAACTTTTTTGAGAAAATTTATCAGAGGACATTTTTTAGCATGACCTACATGGCAATATTATCAGAAAGACTTCTCACACAACTTTTACACATAAGTTCAGTATACAACTTCCGGAGAAATATTTTTAGCACAATTGTAATGAAACATTTATCAAACAAAAACTTCTTAGGAGACAGCATAATAGAAGGGAAAAAACTGAAAAGGGGAAAAAGAGAATACTTGGTTTAGTAGAACTTAAAGGAACAAATTAGAAAGGGAAAGAAAGAATGTAACTAATACATGTATCCATCACCTTATCATATTAGCTGATGATATATGTTTGTCTGAGACCCTCACGTATAAGGAATCAAACTAGCCTCTATCTCATATACATATAGGACAACCACGCAGAGCCGCGGACAGCTTCCGTCGCCGTCTCATCGCGCGCCACGAAGCGTGGTAACGCGTGCTTGTGGAATTGGATTCCATCCCTAAACCATGATAAGTGGTCCATTTAAGATGCCAAACATACTACACAAGCTTCCAATACCGACGTGGCATGCCACGTGGTGCCACGCTGGTAAATATTTATAAAAATCCACTGCGTAGTCTTAACTTCTCCCGTTTGCTTCACTCCTTCTCTGTGCCTGCACATGTGCCTGCACGCACGGTGACAGCAGCAGAACCGACGCTCCCTCGCCTCATTGCTTTGAGTCAGGCATCACCAGCTCCATCCGCCGCGGCGACGCACACCAGTGCTGCCTGACTCCCTCCCTCTCTGTTCGTTTCCCCCTCTATCGTGAGCATCTGAATGCGGAGTGCACCTGCGATCGTCGCGGCGATGCCATCATCACCGGCGAGCTGAGGAAGGGCTGAGGAAGTCCTCCGCAAGGGCAGCGGAGGGAGCTCGGCTCGGCCTGAGCTATGAGAGAGAGATTGGGGAGGGAGGGAGAGAGGTGCAGATGGAAGAAGATAAGATTATGTAGGGGGGGCTTTTGTAAATATTTATCAGCATGGCACCACGTGGCATGCCACGTCAGCATCGGAAGCTTGTGTGGCGTGTTTGAGACCTCGGATGGATCACTTAATACAGTCTAGAGATCCAAATGAATGATTTGAGAGTTTAGGGATCTAGATAAAACTGCAGGACAAGTTCAGCAATTTGGACTGCAATTTACTCTTTGATCTTTATAAAGGAACTCCAAAATAAATCCAAAGCCAGGCAGCCAGCAGACGATGCATAGTGTTGACGTTGTAATTAACCTCCAAAATAAATCAACGTGTGTGCGGTTTGACGTAGATGCTTCGAGATGGCACAAAGTTTTAGGCGGTTATCTTCGAGCCAAAATAGCACGGAGTTAGGAGAGATTAGAAGATGGCATGCATGCATGCATGCATGTTAGGTTCGTGTAGCAGTCCAAAATACAAGATACATGGTCTCACTTTGTCACATGCGGCGCCGTGGCCATGCATGAATATGATTATTTGTTATCTGACCATAGGTGTGTTAGGCTGCGTTATAAGATACTCCTATTGTTCTAAATTATATTGTAGGTTGTTTTACTAGATCTAGATTCATAATTTTTTTATACATCTAGATAAATACTATGTCTAGATAAATAGCAAAAACTATATACCTAGATTAGATTTGCCAAAATGTCTACAATTTTAAATGGAGGGAGTAATATGGGAACACTGAACTCAAAATGAAATTTGTTGAACTCGTCAACCGACAACATCAGATATTATATATACTACTGTAGTAGGCAACCCTAATCTCCAAAGGAGACTCACTGAAGTCTATCCCGCTGCTTATTATTAGACGCACGTCTAAACATCCATATTATTCTTGCGCAGCACCGTGTGAAGTGAGACGGATGGAAATCTAGCAGCGCCCGTATACTTTGCAGCAGTATACAACATAGGAACCATATATACGTATATATAGAATTACCAACATTCTCGTGCATACACTTAATTAGTAAGAGAGACAAGGAACAAACAAACTGATTAACACTTGCACAACATAAATTGGCACAGTAGTACAACATAACACCACAGTCTTATTACAGAAGCCATGAATGGCCAGTTATTACTTATACAAGTACACAAACATGTGTGCACATACACGAACCATGTTACTAGCAAGTATACGGTGGCATCATCAGAATCGTACTCACGTATATTCAACTTTTATGGATACCCGCCACCACTTCGGGCTGACCCAGAACCACTTCCTGAGCCGTTTCCATATCCACTTCCGCCTGGACCACTTTGCCCACCGCCACCGCCTTGACCACCAGCCTGAGCATATCCACCACCATAAGGTCCATACCCACCAGCTTGACCATAACCGGAACCCGAACCTTGTCCAGAACCACCATATTGTCCACCGCCACCACCGCTACCACCACCTTGCCCACCTGCCTGAGCATAACCACCACCATACGGACCATATCCGCCAGCTTGACCGTAGCCAGAACCCGAACCAGATCCACTTCCAGACCCACCATTTTGTCCACCGCCACCACCTCCACCTTGGCCACCACCCTGGGCATACCCTCCATTGTAGGGTCCATACCCACCGGCCTGACCGTACCCAGAACCGGAACCAGAGCCATAACCAGACCCACCATTTTGTCCACCCCCACCACCTCCACCTTGTCCGCCTCCTTGAGCATAAGCTCCACCGTTAGATCCATACCCACCTGCCTGGCCATACCCAGAACCAGAGCCTGAACCGTAACCGGATCCTCCATTCTGCCCCCCTCCACCCCCTCCACCCCCACCGCCTCCACTAGCATATGCACCACCAGAAGACCCACTTGCCTGGCCATACCCAGAGCCAGAGCCATAGCCGGATCCCGAGCCGGAACCATCCCCTGACCCACCTCCTCCTCCTCCTCCTCCACCACCACCCCCAGCACTCACATATCGAGAAGCCCTTGCAGCATTAGATAATCCAATGCTAAGGAGGACAATGAAGCTAAGTGCCACGAACTTGGTTCTAGCCATTTGTGAGCTACCAAGCTTTGTGAACTTGAAGGACGAGATGAGCAGGAAGTGAAGGTTGCTTGGCTATTTATAGAGCTGGAAGCCTGTCCCAGCTATAGCCTATAGCCCAAGGCGTCATCACTTGCTCACCAGTTGTTAGAGTATAGACAATTGGTGATTTTGTGTGCTTGGAATAAAACAACAGGTAGGTACAGCGTGAATTTTGTGAAGATCATATATCCAGCACTTATTTTTCTCACTTGGGTTGACTGTATTACGTGTGAATTGAGTTGATAACGTGGCAAGTATGAATGTCACGTACGCTTTGACCATGCATGCATGGAATAGGCGGCAGCAAGTGTGTGAGAGAGAGTTGCTGCCACTAGTTACGTTGCAACTCGGAAGTGGGGTTTGGGTACAATTATACAGCACAGTAATACACCATATATGGTGTAGGTTATTACAACCTGAGGTAAGGTACGTTTCCGTAACAGACAAAATTTTAACTAACTTGGACAACGAGTTATCTTTTAGCTGCCTATAGTTTACACTACTTAATCGGTAGTTACCAGTAATATAAGTAGCTAGGTGCATCTTATCGTAATGGTTAATTAATCGAGTTAATTTGAGACGTGGTAGCTCAATTTACATAGTTTCATGAGTTCTCGCGGAGCTAGCATTATTATATTTTAGCAAGTATGGATATAAGTAATTAATGAGATGCGGATAGAATTTGGAACGGAGGGAGTACCAGCTAGTATACCATGGAGCGAGGTCCTGTGCCGTGAGCCTCCGGAGTCACAAACCATGAGCCTCCGGAGTCACAAACCAGACCACGGATCGGAGACGGCATGTCGGCTAGTGTGCATGGAGCACAAGGGATGATTAAGGGCTCCTCTTACGCCCCCCAAACTTTAGCTTCGTCCCTCTGGTTTCGCTTGGCTTCGAGATCAGCTGGCTTGCCGCTCAAGTTTATTGCAGAAAAATGTATAGTTTATATGGGAAGAAAACGACCTGTAGGTACAGCATGACTTTTGGGGTGATCATCAAACACGTATTTTTCCCAGTAGGCTTGACTTTATTACGTGCGAATTGATTTGGGCAAGTATGAATGCCACATGCTTTGACCACGCATGCATGCATGGATGGCAGGCGGCAGCAAGTGCAGCGCGCGGCACGAAAGCGAGAGTTGCTATACGTTGCCTCCTAGTTGCAACTTTAATTTCCCGTGGTTTGGAATATCATACACCGCGTGGCGTACGTTGCCACCTGGTCGAGGTAGCTACTTTCCGGCCCTAATAACAGACAAAATTTAGCTTTAAGTTTGAATGAACAGTTAATCTTGCTACTATCTGGTTTACATCACTACCGGATTAAGGACCTTTGCCGAGTGTCTACGACACTCGGTAAAGCCCTGAAAACACTCGGCAAAGGTTTTGCCGGTGTAACACCCGGCAAAGGGCAGTCGGTAGTGATTATTCCGGCAAAGACGTCTTTGCTGAGTGCCTTTTGTCGGGCACTCGGCAAAGGCTTTGCCCAGTGTCAGATTAGGCACTCGGCAAAGAAAAGTCGCCGTGACGGCGTTTGGGACCGTGACGGCTCTTTGCCGAGCGCCCTCGGTTTGACGCTCGGCAAAGGGCCTAGTATTTGCCGAGCGCCCTCTGTTTGGCGCTCGGCAAAGGCTGGCTCTTTGCCGAGTGCCTGAGAGCCAGCCTTTGCCGAGCGCCAAACAGAGGGCGCTCGGCAAAGTTTAGGTCACTTTGCCGAGTGCCTGTTACGTGGCACTCGGCAAAGTTCAGCTCACTTTGCCGAGTGCTTTTTTTATACACTCGGCAAAGAGGTTTTTTCTAAGATTTTAATTTGTTTTTTCCGTGGCATTTTACACTGGCACATATTCACACAGGCATATTATTTGAAATTTCACATACACAACCAAATTGACGCAAGTCTTATCGTGACAACCAAATTTAACAAAGTCTTGTCAACACACAAGTAATATCACAAACACAAGTTCACCATATAAGTGTTAACAACGATAAAAGTTCATTTAAAGTTCACCACACAAGTTCACCACACATGTTCAGCACATAAGCTCACCACACACAAGCTCAAATGTCACAAATGAAGATTTCGAGATGGCTGATTTGGAGTTGCCTGATTTGGAGATGATGGTGCATGCGGATCATTTGACGCCGCCGATTGTCTCTACACAGAGAAGAAGAGATTGCATGTGAGACAAGATAAATGATGATCGTACATAAATTAAGCTAACAAACAGCAACAGTTTTATATATGTCTAACTGATTGACTTTTTCCCATCATGGATATTAGCTAAATAGTTACGTAATGTTTTCACAATATTCGAATGTTCTCCTAAGTGACAAACTAAGGGTTGCAAAATGTAGTTACAGAGAACAACAGAGACAAAGTAAAGCATTAGGTTTGGCATGGACATATGCTTTTGCCATCAAACCCTTTGTTTCTTACAGAGCTCCACATGGACTAATATGAGTTACTCCTAACAAATTCTGATGTTGTTTTAAATTATCAGGTTAAGCATATCCTCCCCAACTATGGCAGCCTGACAGGGGGTACAAGGCCACGCTCGAGGACGGCAACCTGGTGGCTGTCAAGCGCCTTAGGGAGAAGATCACCAAGGGACAGAAGCACCTGGTGGCTGTTAAACATAAATGGACAAAAAGGTGCCCTCTAATCTTTTAAAAAGGAGCCCTACCATTTCATAAAAGGACAATCACAAGCCTTTTAAAAGAAAAGAAGCTAAAGTTTGTCTGCAACTGACTAAGGAAAAGCTATTTTCATATACTAACAATGTTTATCTAAATGTATAGCAAAGACTATATATTTAAATTTGCTAAAACAATCTATATTTTATATTTTTTATACTTACAGGAGTAGAGTACGGATCAGGTGGTGGAGGTTGCGCGAACAGAGAAGCTGGCGGAGGTACACCTGTTGCAGCGTGCATGTAAGTAAGTAGAGCACTCATCTTTGCTCCAACTCCTGTTGTTTCCTCGTCTCTTCTTGCACAGTTTTCACGCTAATGTTACAATAATGCAAACAAAATGTATGTAATAATCAACGAGCAACGGACAAAGAAGGAATAACCTGGAGTGCCTGTATCTGATGGCGTGAAGTGTCCTGCCGAGGTCGTATGGCTGGGCTCGCACTCGTGCTCCTTGCTCGGATCTGAGAAAGTGTAGGAGTAGAGGACGAGTCGATTGCGCCATCGGCGATCCAGTACCGTCCTTTCTTCTTACCTCCTCCGACCCTCATGACGATCTCTGTGTCGAGATCCTCTGTGGTGGGATCATATTCTGGGCCATGGACCTCTCTTGCCATCGATGTGTAGTCACTGAGGCGGGAGTGGATGCTCGCATTGCTGTATGCCTCGGGCCCGTCCTCCGGGTTGTAGCTAACGTCGGAGGTCGCCTTTCCCTTGTGGGACAGAGCAAATGCCGTGAAGAGATTGCAAGGCTGGCCACCATGTGACGATGACTGCGAGAAAAGCAACAAGATGATTAGAAAGCATACGTAATTGAGTGTTAGATGAAATAAATATATTCGCGTACCCATGCTTCAGCGTATCCGCTGAGGTTGTGGCTGCCTTGATGGTGTGCTACACCTGGCATCATCAAACGTCGCTCCCAGCAAGCAACGTGATTCTCCTCCCACTCCTCGGAGCACCACTTCTGCACTATGTGTCGCCAGCAATCGGGATACGAGATGCACCAATTAGGAGTCACCTAGAAGACACCAAGTACATGCATGACGTATTAGACTCTCGAATTTCAGCCATCCTTATGTAGAAAAAGAATCAAGCCACAGTGTTTTGTTCTTTACCTATATGTACTGCTCCGGAGTCAAATAAATTGTTCTTGCTTCTTCTTTGGTGACCCTCTGTCCAAGGACGGAGGCGTGGTAATTTCTAACGGCTTGGATACGCGCCTCGTAGTGCATCTCCTAGACCAGTTTCTTGCAGCAATTGGTGATCACCACATCTGCCTCGCCCTCTTTACCAGCCTCGCATCGGAAGAAATCCTACATATACAAACACAATGGATCTCATTCATTTATGGTATAAAATTGTGCAATTAATATGCGATTTATCGAGCACTTACCCACAGCTCCCCCTTCACCCGCTCCGCCTTGTTGCTGAATACCCGGCCCTCCCGATCTTCAGCATCTGGGGCCGCGGCGTAGTGCTCAAACGTATAGGCCGGCTCCCACACTCCGCCGTACAAAACCATGCTAGGAAAGTGTTGCCTGCATAGAATACCGATGATGCCATTGACGGTGCGCTTGTGAGAAGCTCCAGGCTGCAAAATCTTCCAACCCCTGCACAAGTGATTAAGAAAAATCATTACTTTCTATTCCAGATTTGAACATATTACATGTACAAGCGGTGAAAACATTTAAAGTTACCTGTTCTTATCGGGAGTAATCAGCGGGCGCCTGTCACGAGGTATCGGTCGGTGAGGGAGACTCGAGGGACCTCGCAAGTAGACTCTCAACGCACCAGAGGCTGCGGAACCAGAGCCCGTGGAACCAGAGGCGGTGTGCTGCAAATCCTCGTCCTCCTCTTGCGAGTCCTCGTCCCTCTCCTGCACCTCCTCGTCCCTCTCCTGCACCTCCTCATCCCTCTCCGACCCCTCATCCTGCGTAGGCAACTGTGCCACCTCCTCCGTGTCGTCCTGCGAGGGCCCCTGTGAGCTCCCCCTCCCCCTCCCCCTCCCCTCCCCCTCCGTGACGACCCCTCTGCTACATCGGACGGTGCAAGGGCACTCCTCGCCCTGGAGTAAAGGGACCGTACGTTCCTCAAGTAACCACCGCCCACCATCTTTATTCAATCACCTGAAATTAAGAAGAGTAAATCAATAAGTACAGATAAACTTGCCATACTTAGAAAGAGATGCAAAATAAATAAAATATAATGATGTAATAATATAGTATTACATTGATTAAAAGTAATCTTCATCATCGGGATTAGCTGGATCATAAGTCTCGTCATCACTATCAACCATGTCATAGTCCGCATTATCCGAAGCATAACTATCGTCATTGACATTGCCTAAATGTAATGCTTCTAGCATTTGTAAGTCTTTTGCATTTTGCACCTCATCCTCCTCCTCCTCATCATCAATAACCATTTCAACTTCCGTTCCGATCGCTTCGGTTAAGTCTATCTCAAATCGCCCTTCTAGCCCCTCTTCTTGAAAGAACTCTCCGTCATATGTGTTTGGGTCTAAGTTGTAATCCTCATCGATTGGGACAGGTACTTTGCCATGCGGTGATACCTTGTGCACAACATACCAACCCTTAAGATGCTCCTTGGTTTGGCACGCATATGGGAGATAATAAACTTGTATGGCTTGTTGGGCCACAATATAGACATCGTCTCCTGGTAAGATGGAATCCTGTCGGACCTCCACTAGCCCAAGATTAGAATATGTCCGTCTCGTTACCTCTGGATCAAACCAATGGCATTTGAATATGACTGGATTGAGAGGTTTGGAACCATGAAAACTGAGTTCGTATATTTCTTCAATTCTTCCATAATACTCGACATTATCAAGGCCGAGAGTAAAAACTCCAGAATTTGTGGTCTTTCGATTGGGTCGACTTGCCTCATGGCTTATCGTCCCAAAACGATATCCATTAACGTCATAACCAGAATATGACCTGACCCTATAGTCAAAGCCATCTGCAACCTGTCTCAACTCGGCACTCATCCTATGACCCTGCAAGTTCAAGCACGATAGATCGTTATATTATTTGCACGTAACAACTACGATTGACAAACTAAGTACGAGCTACATTGGACGGTACCTGCTGTTTGAACCAAGCAATGAAAGTGGGCGATCCATTCCCCGCGCCCTGTCTAAGAAGGATGTCACATTCCTGTTCGGTATGATCCCTTGATTGACGCCAGAACTCACGAAGAAATCGCTTCATGTATGGCACCACCTCTTGAAGGTTGGTCAACACATATAGCATGATCTGACGCCATTCTTGAGGGCTCAATGTCTTATTGCTCGAACCACTTGCACTTCCGAGTTGCCCTTGGAACAGGCTGAGGTTCGATTCATTTTCGCTAGCATTGTAACGAGGGGGAGGATTATGCACGCTAGGGAGGTTGTCACCTACAGGACAGCAAGTACATGCATGACATATTAGAAGATGTAATTAAGCCATCCTAATGTACAAAACGAATAAAGCCACGATGTTCTGTTCTTACCATAGTATGTTGTTGTGAAGTTGGACACCTCTTCATGAATGTATGCCTCTGCAATGGAAGCCTCAATTTTGCTTTTATTTCCACATTTCTTTCGAAGCACCTTTAGACATCTCTCAATTGGATAGCACCAACGACCCTGCACGGGCCCCCCCATTCGTGCCTCATACGGGAGGTGCAAAATCATATGCTCCATCGGATTGAAAAAGCCGGGGGGAAGGATCTTCTCCAACTTACAAAGCAACACCAGTGCCATTCTTTCTAAGTCTGCAACCACGGTCCGAGATAACTCATTGGCACAAAGCTGGCGGAAGAAATAGCTCAACTCTGCAAATACTAGCCAGACATGCTCAGGGAAATAGCCTCGAACCATCGCCGGAAGAAGCCGCTCAATCCATATGTGGTAGTCATGACTCTTCATCCCTAAGACTCGCATAGATGAAAAGTTGACCCCCCCCTACTCAGATTAGCTGCATACCCATCAGGGAACATCAACTTCTGAATCCACTCTAGTACTTCCCTCCTCTGGGGCTTGGTCAAGACGAAATCGGCCTTAGGCCTTCTCCATGTCTTTCCGCGACAAGGAGGCTTCATCTCTAGGTTCGGTCTATCACATAATATTGCCAGATCAACTCTAGCCTTAACGTTGTCCTTTGTCTTGCCGGGAATATCCATGATTGTTGACCAAAGTGCCTCAGCGATATTCTTTTCAGTGTGCATGACATCAATGTTGTGTGGAAGGATCAGGTCATCATAGTAGGGGAGCCGAGTCAAGCCTGACTTATGAGTCCACATATGTTGTTCGCTATATCCCACAAAGCCACCTGCTGGATTGACCACGAGACCATCTATTTCCTGACGAATTGCGGCACTAGTCTTCATTGGAGGTGCAAGGCTTGTCACTGCGACACCTTTCATAAAGTTCTTGATGTCTCGTCTGAATGGATGGTCAAGAGGGAGGAATTGCCGATGTTTGTCGAAAGCAACATACTTGCCACCCTTCTGCAACCAAATGAACCTAAGACCATCCTTGCATACAGGACATGGGAACTTCCCGTGAACACACCATGCGCATAATACCCCATACGCCAGCAAGTCATGCATGGAGTATTGGTACCAAACATGCATTATGAAGTTTTGCTTTGTAGCCCGATCGTATGACCATACCCCGTCCTCCCAAGCATGGATCAAATCATCAATGAGAGGCTCCATGAACACACCCATATTATTCCCCGGGTGTCCAGGAATAATCAACGACAAGATTATGTTCTGCCGTTGAAAGCATACGCCCGGGGGAAGATTGAGGGGGATAACGAATACAGGCCAGCATGTGTATGTGGCAGCCGACATTCCATAAGGATTGAACCCATCTGTTGCCAGCGCAACACGTACATTACGAGCATCTCTGGCTTTCTCATGATGAATGCTATCAAAGTGTTTCCATGCTTCACCATCGGATGCATGTACCATCTTGTCAGGATTGTATCGTTTGCCATTTTTGTGCCAAGTCATTTGTTTCGCGTAGTCCTCAGTCATGTATAGCCTCTGGATCCTCGGTATGAACGGAAGGTATCGTAGGACTGTCACGGGAATGTTAAGCTGCCTCTTTGGGCCATCACCATCATAGTCTACCTCCATGAACCTTGAGAATTTACACTTTGGACAGTACTTTGCTTCGGCGTATTCTTTCCTAAACAAGACGCACCCATTCCTACAAGCATGTATCTGCTCATACGGCATCTTGAGTGCACAAAGCAGTTTACGTGCCTCATACATGCTCTTTGGCAGAATGTGACCCTTCGGAAGCAGGCTGCCAATAACTGTCAATAAAGCATCAAAGGCACCTCGACTCAGACTGTACTGCGACTTTAACGCCATTATGCGTCCAATGGCATCAAGCTGAGAAACCGTCGTATGTCCATGAAGGGGTTTATGTGACGCGGCAAGCATGTCGTAGAATGCCTTTGCGGTCGACTCTGGCTCCTCCTCCGTTTGTCCCTCGGCGAACCGTGCCTCCCCATAGTCATCCAACATGTCCGCTACACCGGCATTAGCATCATAATCCTCGACACGTGGTCTTACCACATCCTCTCTCATACGATTGGCTTCACCGTGGTAGATCCACCGGGTATAGTCGGCCGTAAATCCATTCTTGCAAAGATGTTCCCCCATGTTCTTCTTATTTTGTCTTTTCCTGTTTGCACACTTGCTGCATGGGCAGAGAATCATATTCGACCCTTTAGCAGCTTCGCCAAACGCCATTTCCAAGAAAGCATTGGTCTTCCTGATCCACTCACTAGTCATCCCAACCTGACTTGGGCGGCCAGTGTACATCCACGCACGGTCTTCCATCCTCTAACATATACACCGGAGACAGAGTAATATCAATTGCCCTACGTGTATGCACGGGAGCGAGGAATATGGCATGTTATATCAACACAGCAGAATGATCTATAACAATTCCTAAAGATACATGGTGTATTTTTTTAAAGAAACGTGCATCAGCTGGTGGAACATGAACGGATGCAGTACCTGCGGCGGCCGGGGCGCGGCGGGGGCACGGCCGAGGGCGCGGGCCGGGGGCAGTACCTGTAATGGAGAAGATGGTTTTAGACCCGGCATAAAATACAAAGAAAAATGCATAAGCAACAGCAAGAAATACATCAGCATGTTGGAATACTATGCATATCGCCTCCAACAGCGTTCGAATCAATCAATGCTGATGCTAATGAGTGGAAATCTGTCGATGGCAGTTCCTGGTTGATGTCTATACATGCATTGAACAATATAGGCTTCACTGGATAAGGAATAATCAGGGAGCCCTAAGAACAGAACTTTTCAGTGGATTAAGATGCAACGGCAGTATGTCGTTGGGCTGGATACCCAGATTTGTTTTTAACGTTCACATGCAATCCTAAGTGGCCAGAGATTCAGTGTATGCTAGATGAAGCCGGCAACCAGCAACCATCAGGACGCCCCGATATTGTAGTTCGAGTATTCATGAAAAAACTAAAGGAGTTGTCCCATACAACAAAGATCTCTTGGTCAAGTTCCGGGGGCGTGGCGGCGGCGCGGGCCGGGGGCGCGGCGGCGGCTCGGGCCGGGGCGCGGCGGGGGGGCCGGGGGCACGGCGTCGGGGCCGGGGGCGCGGCCGCTGCCGGGGCGCGGCGGGGGGCCGGGGGCGCGGCGGCGGCGGGGAGGCGGGGCCGGGGCGCGGTGGGGGGCCGGGGCCGGGGGCGCGGCGGCGGCGGGGGCCGGGGGCGCGGCGGCGGCGGGGAGGCGGGGCCGGGGGCGCGGCGGCGGGGAGGCGGAGCCGGGGCGCGGCGGGGGGCCGGGGGCGCGGCGGCGGCGGCGAGGCGGGGCCGGGGCCGGGGGCGGGGGCGGGGGCGCGCGGGCGGGGGCAAAATTGAAGCTAGAGCGCGTGTGGTGTCTGGGCGGGGGCGCGTTGCGCGTGCATGGTGCCGAGTGCCGCAGATCGGAGGCACTCGGCAAAGAGCCGGCTTTGCCGAGCGCCCCAGCAGGCACTCGGCAAATAATTTTAATTTTTTACACCTATGTGCCACCAAACTTTTTTTCTCTGGTACTTACATTACATGCAACAGTATGTGCAATTTGTGCCCATTAATCGAAGTGTTTGCTATATTTCATCAATTTATTTCATGTTATTGAATTTCTTCTGATTATTAAAATTTGAACTACAAGTCACACGAATAATGGAAAATAATGAATCAAAAAATAATATTCACGTTATTGAAGCATGCGTTGAGATATTATCGAGAAAATAATCAGAAATTTTAAATTTGTTGTCCACGAAACATGACGACGAACTTATTGTTCAGTTGTTTTTAAAATATATAAAATGCAAATATGGTCCAAAAATTATGACACTTGTCGAGATATAATGATATCACATGGGGAACCTATGATAAAAATCTGACGAGATTTCGTTAAAGTAAAAACATACGATGCTTACAAATTAAAAGTTTTCCAAAGAGGTGTATGATTTTATATACAGACCGATAAGGTGTTAAGCATTGTACATTGTAAACTTTCACGAAATCTTATAAAAATTTTATCACAATATCCTCACATGATAACATGACATCTCTACAAGTTTCATAATTTTTCGACCAAATTTGCCTTTTGTACAATTTAAATACGACTCGAACACAATTTAGTCGCCATATTTCGTGAATAGCAGTTCAAAAATTTCTGGTCCTTTTTTTCGATAAGGCATCAAAGCATGCTCATTAACATAAATAACAATTTTTCATCATTTTTTCCACTATTCGAATGACCACGGAGTTCAAATTTGAATTATTCAAGAAATTCAATAAAATAAAATAAATTAACGAGATATAGCAAACACTTTGAGAAATGAACCTAAATTACATATGTTATTGAGGAGATTGTAGGATGACAATATAAAAAAATTAGGATAAAATGGAGAAAAAAAATATGTACATTTTGCCGAGTGTCTTGGCCAGGCGCTCGGCAAAACGTCTGTTTGCCGAGTGCCTATGACGTGGCACTCGGCAAAGAATGACGACGTTAATTGTTTGCCGAGTGTCGTCCTTTGCCGAGCGTCCGACACTCGGCAAAGTATTCTTTGCCGGGTGTTTTTGTTTGCCGAGGGCCTGGCGCTCGGCAAAGGATGCGTTCACCGTGTGTTTTTCTTTGCCGAGTGCTACACTCGGCAAAGAGTCTCTTTGCCGAGTGCTCGATATTTAGCACTCGGCAAAGCATCGGACACTCGGCAAAGACCGCGTTTCCGGTAGTGCATGTCAGCACTACCAGTCAGATCAGTAGGTGCAGCATGCGTGTCGTGCGTATTAATCGATTAACTTTGACATGTAATAGCTCATTTACATATATAATTACATGAACTGTTCCAGAGCTGCCATTCTAGCAAGTATTAGGTACCAAGATGTAAAGAATTCCGCGGCATCTATTTAGTATCGTGCGCGGGGGGAGGGGGGGGTGTTGCGATGCGTGCTGTCGCAGAAAGCACAACCACGGCACCGCCGGAGATCTGCCGCTGCCGTCAGTTGTCAAGCTGCCGGGTCAGGGTCTTAGGGTTTGGGGTCACTAGTACAGAAATTCTCACTGGTTTTTTATATTTGTCTCGGTTGATTTTGGACCCGGGACTAATATCCACAATAGTCCCGAGTCCAACAGCTAGAGCCTGAGAAGGAATTTTTTTGTCCCAGCTGTTGGCTCCGTCCGGGACTAATGTACTACTTTAGTCCCGGTCGGAGTCACCTACCGGGGCAAATGTTATTTGTCCTCGGGACTAATGCACTTCTTTCGGGACTAATGCACTTCTTTAGTCGGTTGGAGCCACGCACCGGGACAAATTTGTCCCGGTGGGTGGCCCCAACCGGGACTAAAGATGTGCATTAGTCCCGGATGGAGCCAACGACCGGTACAGAAAACTGGCACCACCTTTTTTCACGCACCCCCATCTACTTTATCTCCATCTCGTCTGGATCTCTCTCAGGCCAATTCACTACCTTCTTCGGCTATCTTATCCTCTTCTCTCTTCCATCTCCTCTCCCTCTCTTTTCTTCCACTGCCTTGGGGATGAGATCAAGAACGGTGGAGTCGGAGGGAGGGGCGCGGCTGGCCAAAGCTGCGGGCAAGGTGGGCACCCATCCGCGGCGGCGGGGCTCGGGTGTGGCGAGCCCGGCAAGCGGCGATGCCGGCTCGAGCCAAGCTGCGCTGCGGCGAGGGGTAGCACCGGCCCGAGGCAAGCGGCGCCTGCGGCGAGGGGCGGGGCTCGGGCTTCGGCAGCAAGCGGCGGCGGCGGCTCAGGACAGCAGCACCCGCAGGCGCAACTCTAGGCGGCCGCGGGCGCACTAGCTTTTTTATTATTTTTAGCGTTTAGTCTCGGTTAGTAATGCCAACCGAGACTAAAGATTTCTTTTAGTCCCGGTTGTCCCAATGCGGACTAAAGACCAAGACATTTAGCTCTAGATTCGTAGTCGTGGTTGGGAATCCGGGACTAAAGTCCTTTCCCAACCCGGCCTAATGAAGCATTCTGTACTAGTGGGTTGCCATGGTTAAGGTAATGTCACCGGTTTTCGAAGTATAGAGGCTCGCCCGAGGTCGCCGGCCTAGCAGTATGGCTGGTCGAGATGGCGGCAGACAGGGTGGCGGGGCGTCAGCCGCCCGGGCGGCGGGGGACGGTGGCCGGGCGGGGATGGTGGCGGGAAGGTGGGAGCATGATAATTAGCGATGGCGGCAGAGGCGTCAGAGCGGGGGAAGGCGGGGAAGGTTGGTGAGCAGCAGCCGCGGACGCTGCGATTCAATTGCCTCCGCAATTTGCTGAAAACCGTAAATAGACGCCTCCGAGAACAGCCAGTACTTAGACTGAAGTCTTCAGTACTCTGCCTCCCGTCCATCGTTGACAACTAGCATTTGCAAACGCGTCCCAAAAGCAGCTGTTAGGCAATCTACGATTCTGACGTTTAATTCCATCTTTGATTCCATCTTGTGCGGCTGTTGACATATGGTAGCTAGCATGGCGGCAGCTTGAGCTCGCGAGGGCCCACTACATTATCCGTGTCTGCGTGTCTGTGTGTCTGCAAACGGCCAAATGAAGGGAGACTTTCTGGATAAGCGAGACAGCTACACACATAGCAGCTGGATAGTACGGAGTTCGAGATGGATAGCGCGTGGCCAACCACTCGCGCTGCGAGCCTCCGCGTACCACCTCCCACGGAGACGGACCACGCAGCTTGGGCTTGGCCACATGGGCTGGGCAGAGTACTTAAGTGTTGACTGGAAAAAAAATTAAAATTTGGATGGAGTGAAAAATTTGTTCCTGGATCTAGAAGTTTTTGGAAAATATCCATACTTTGACATTTGAGTAATAAAAAGGTAACTTTATCATATAATAGTATCATTTTTCAAAATACAGCGTTGAAGTAGAGTCTCACGTACACTCATTCACTCAGATATCTCATTGTAGGTGGCATATCAGTTAATAATATTTTTTTTCCAAAAAGTATTGTAGATGTAAAGACTCACATGCACATACTTATCCTACGAATATATATATATATATGTGTGTGCGCACCCTACCCTAATGCACACCTCCATCACTATGTAAGAAAGTAAAAAAAAACAACACATTCATCAGAGACGCAGAACTAATATGGGGTATGAAATTCTTAATTAGAGACGCGCCTCAACTACACACGTCTCTGATACGGTGGTCACCCATAGCTGTACACATGACGCGTCTCTGATATTAAAGAATAGAGACGCGTTTAAAGAAAACATGTCTGTGATTATTTAGAAAGTTATCAAAGCCACGGTTTATTCAAGAGCGTCTATGATGAGAACACTTATCAGAGAGGTGGTTTATCCACCTGCGTCTCGGATTACGTGATATCGCTGCTGCATCTCCTTCCAGCCTTCAATCCCTCCAGAACCTTTATCCTCATGCCTGTTTTGCCTCACCCCCCCCCCCCCCCAAGGAATCAGGCGGGGATGGCCGATGGCCGGTGGATTTGGCAGGCGAGCTGGACCTGGCTCCAGCAGCACGCCGCGAGTTTATGCGGTGACTAGCGCATGATGCGGGTGAGCGGCCCGCTGTGCAGCAGGTACCGGGTAGGCACAGCCGCACCACAGTCACAAAAGTTCCCGAATCGATGGATCGAGGAACGTGGTACCTTGTTTAAGAGTGATTTTAACACTGTTGGGACGAAAATGTACCCGCGTTTCCGGTACGCGAATGACGTTCCCAGAATGAGGAACATGGTAACGTACCACGTTCCCGGTGAGTGTGAGCCGCACATGTGCCTGCACGGTTGCAGCAGCAGGACCAACGCTCCCTCGCCTCATTGCTTTGAGTCACGCATCACCAGCTCCATCCGCCACGGCGACGCACACCAGTGCTGCCTAGCTCCCTCCCTCTCTTTTCGTTTCCCCCTCTATCGTGAGCATCTGAATGCGGAGTGCTCCTGCGAGCGTCGCGGCGAGGCCATCATCACCGGCGAGCTGAGGAAGGGCTGAGGAAGTCCTCCGCAAGGGCAGCGAAGGGAGCTCGGCTCGGCTTGAGCTAGGAGAGAGAGATTGGGGAGGGAGGGAGAGAGGTGCAGATGGAAGAAGATAAGATTATGTAGGGGGGGCTTTTGTAAATATTTATCAGCGTGGCACCACGTGGCATGCCACGTCAGCATCGGAAGCTTGTGTGGCGTGTTTGAGACCTCGGATGGATCACTTAATACAGTCTAGAGATCCAAATGGATGATTTGAGAGTTTAGGGATCTAGATAAAACTGCAGGACAAGTTCGGCGATTTGGACTGCAATTTACTCTTTGATCTTTATAAAGGAACTCCAAAATAAATCCAAAGCCAGGCAGCCAGCAGACGATGCATAGTGTTGACGTTGTAATTAACCTCCAAAATAAATCAACGTGTGTGCGGTTTGACGTAGATGCTTCGAGATGGCACAAAGTTTTAGGCGGTTATCTTTGAGCCAAAATAGCACCGAGCCAAAATGTCTACAATTTTAAATGGAGGGAGTAATATGGGAACACTGAACTCAAAATGAAATTTGTTGAACTCGTCAACCGACAACATCAGATATTATATATACTACTGTAGTAGGCAACCCTAATCTCCAAAGGAGACTCACTGAAGTCTATTCCGCTGCTTATTATTAGACGCACGTCTAAACATCCATATTATTCTTGCGCCGCACCGTGTGAAGTGGGACGGATGGAAATCTAGCAGCGCCCGTATACTTTGCAGCAGTATACAACATAAGAACCATATATACGTATATATAGAATTACCAACATTCTCGTGCATACACTTAATTAGTAAGAGAGACAAGGAACAAACAAGATTAACACTTGCACAACATAAATTGGCACAGTAGTACAACATAACACCACAGTCTTACTACAGAAGCCATGAATGGCCAGTTATTACTTATACAAGTACACAAACATGTGTGCACATACATGAACCATGTTACTAGCAAGTATACGGTGGCATCATCAGAATCGTACTCACGTATATTCAACTTTTATGGATATCCGCCACCACTTCGGGCTGATCCAGAACCACTTCCTGAGCCGTTTCCATATCCACTTCCGCCTGGACCACTTTGCCCACCGCCGCCGCCTTGACCACCAGCCTGAGCATATCCACCACCATAAGGTCCATACCCACCAGCTTGACCATAACCGGAACCGGAACCTTGTCCAGAACCACCATGTTGTCCACCGCCACCACCGCTACCACCACCTTGCCCACCTGCTTGAGCATAACCACCACCATACGGACCATATCCGCCAGCTTGACCATAGCCAGAACCCGAACCAGATCCACTTCCAGACCCACCATTTTGTCCACCGCCACCACCTCCACCTTGGCCACCACCCTGGGCATACCCTCCATTGTAGGGTCCATACCCACCGGCCTGACCGTACCCAGAACCGGAACCAGAGCCATAGCCAGACCCACCATTTTGTCCACCCCCACCACCTCCACCTTGTCCGCCTCCTTGAGCATAAGCTCCACCGTTAGATCCATACCCACCTGCCTGGCCATACCCAGAACCAGAGCCTGAACCGTAACCGGATCCTCCATTTTGCCCCCCTCCACCCCCTCCACCCCCACCGCCTCCACTAGCATATGCACCACCAGAAGACCCACTTGCCTGGCCATACCCAGAGCCAGAGCCATAGCCAGATCCCGAGCCGGAACCATCCCCTGACCCACCTCCTCCTCCTCCTCCACCACCACCACCCCCAGCACTCACATATCGAGAAGCCCTTGCAGCATTAGATAATCCAATGCTAAGGAGGACAATGAAGCTAAGTGCCACGAACTTGGTTCTAGCCATTTGTGAGCTACCAAGCTTTGTGAACTTGAAGGACGAGATGAGCAGGAAGTGAAGGTTGCTTGGCTATTTATAGAGCTGGAAGCCTGTCCCAGCTATAGCCTATAGCCCAAGGCGTCATCACTTGCTCACCAGTTGTTAGAGTATAGACAATTGGTGATTTTGTGTGCTTGGAATGAAAACAACAGGTAGGTACAGCGTGAATTTTGTGAAGATCATATATCCAGCACTTATTTTTCTCACTTGGGTTGACTGTATTACGTGTGAATTGAGTTGATAACGTGGCAAGTATGAATGTCACGTACGCTTTGACCATGCATGCATGGAATAGGCGGAAGCAAGTGTGTGAGAGAGAGTTGCTGCCACTAGTTACGTTGCAACTCGGAAGTGGGGTTTGGGTACAATTATACAGCACAGTAATACACCATATATGGTGTAGGTTATTACAACCTGAGGTAAGGTACGTTTCCGTAACAGACAAAATTTTAACTAACTTGGACAACGAGTCATCTTTTAGCTGCCTATAGTTTACACTACTTAATCGGTAGTTACCAGTAATATAAGTAGCTAGGTGCATCTTATCGTAATGGTTAATTAATCGAGTTAATTTGAGACGTGGTAGCTCAATTTACATAGTTTCATGAGTTCTCGCAGAGCTAGCATTATTGTATTTTAGCAAGTATGGATATGAGTAATTAATTAGATGCAGATAGAATTTGGAACAGAGGGAGTACCAGCAGCTAGTATACCATGGAGCGAGGTCTTGTGCCGTGAGCCTCCGGAGTCACAAACCATGAGCCTCCGGAGTCACAAACCAGACCACGGAGACGGCACGTCGGCTTGTGTGCATGGAGCACAAGGGATGATTAAGGGCTCCTCTTACGCCCCCCAAACTTTAGCTTCGTCCCTCTGGTTTCGCTTGGCTTCGAGATCAGCTGGCTTGCCGCTCAAGTTTATTGCAGAAAAATGTATAGTTTATATGGGAAGAAAACGACCTGTAGGTACAGCATGACTTTTGGGGTGATCATCAAGCACGTATTTTTCCCAGTAGGCTTGACTGTATTACGTGCGAATTGATTTGGGCAAGTATGAATGCCACATGCTTTGACCACGCATGCATGCATGGATGGCAGGCGGCAGCAAGTGCAGCGCGCGGCACGAAAGCGAGAGTTACTATACGTTGCCTCCTAGTTGCAACTTTAATTTCCCGTGGTTTGGAATATCACACACCGCGTGGCGTACGTTGCCACCTGGTCGAGGTAGCTACTTTCCGGCCCTAATAACAGACAAAGTTTAGCTTTAAGTTTGAATGAACAGTTAATCTTGCTACTATCTGGTTTACATGTCAGCACTACCAGTCAGATCAGTAGGTGCAGCATGCGTGTCGTGCGTATTAATCGATTAACTTTGACATGTAATAGCTCAATTTACATATATAATTACATGAACTGTTCCAGAGCTGCCATTCTAGTAAGTATTGAGTACCAAGATGTAAAAAATTCCGCGGCGTCTATTTAGTATCGTGCGCGGGGGGTGCGATGCGTGCTGTCGCAGAAGCCACGACCACGGCACCGCCGGAGCTCCGCCGCTGTCGTCAGCCGTCAAGCTGCCGGGTTAGGGTCTTAGGCTGTCTCAACAATATCCTCTAAACCGTTCAGTATCTTATATATAGAGAAGATTCCGTTCTCTATGGCTCCAACAGCGTTCTCTAAATGGTCCTCTAAAATAGAGAACGCTACAGGTTTCCTCTATATACAGAGATTCTCTCTCCTCTTCTCTATTTTTTCTTTACGTTTTAAACACTGAATTAAATAAAAATAACATATATCCATAGCATTTGAGGTATGATAAATACGTATGTATAAAAATTTGAAACAAAATACGTTTCTAATATAGGGTTTAATGTATAGAGAACGAGATTTAGAGAACGTTGTTGGAGAGAAATGAGATATAGAGGAGAGAATCTTGTAGAGAATTCTGTAAATAAAGGATATAGAGAAAGATATAGAAAACGACGGTTGGAGATAGCCTAAGGGTCTGGGGTCACTAGTACAGAAATTCTCAGCGTTTTTTATATTTGTCTCGATTGATTTTGGACCCGGGACTAATATCCACAATAGTCCCGAGTCCAACAGGTAGAGCCTGAGAAGGAATTTTTTTGTCCCAGCTGTTGGCTCCGTCCGGGACTAATGTACTACTTTAGTCCTGATTGGAGTCACCTACCGGGGCAAATGTTATTTATCCTCGGGACTAATGCACTTCTTTAGTCCCGGTTGGAGCCACCCACCGGGACAAACAACCGGGACTAATGCACTTCTTTAGTCCCGGTTGGAGCCACCCACCGGGACAAACAACCGGGACTAAAGAAGTGCATTAGTCCCGGACGGAGCCAACGACCGGTATAGAAAACTGGCACCACCTTTTTTCACGCGCCCCCATCTACTTTATCTCCATCTCGTCTGGATCTCTCTCAGGCCAATTCACTCCCTTCTTCGGCTATCTTATCCTCTTCTCTCTTCCATCTCCTCTCCCTCTCTTTTCTTCCACTGCCTTGGGGATGAGATCAAGAACGGTGGAGTCGGAGGGAGGGGCGCGGCTGGCCAAAGCTGCGGGCAAGGCGGGCGCCCATCCGCGGCGGCGGGGCTCGGGTGTGGCGAGCCCGGCAAGCGGCGATGCCGGCTCGAGCCAAGCTGCGCTGCGGCGAGGGGTGGCACCGGCCCGAGGCAAGCGGCGCCTGCGGCGAGGGGCGGGGCTCGGGCTTCTGCAGCGAGCAGCGGCGGCGGCTCAGGACGGCAGCACCCGTGGGCGCAACTCTAGGCGGCCGCGGGCACACTAGCTTTTTTTTATTTTTTAGCGTTTAGTCTCGGTTAGTAACGCCAACCGAGACCAAAGATTTCTTTTAGTCCCGGTTGTCCCAATGCGGACTAAAGACCAAGACATTTAGCTCTGGATTCGTAGTCGTGGTTGGGAATCCGGCACTAAAGTCCTTTCCCAACCCGGACTAATGAAGCATTCTGTACTAGTGGGTTGCCATGGTTAAGGTAATGTCACCGGTTTTCGAAGCATAGACGCTCACCCGAGGTCGCCGGCCTAGCAGTATGGCTGGTCGAGACGGCGGCAGACAGGGTGGCGGGGCGTCAGCCGCCCGGGCGGCGGGGGACGGTGGCCGGGCGGGGATGGTGGCGGGAAGGTGGGAGCATGATAATTAGCGATGGCGGCAGAGGCGTCGGAGCGGGAGAAGGCGGGGAAGGTTTGTGAGCAGCAGCCGCGGACGCTGCGATTCAATTGCCGCAATTTGCTGAAAACCATAAATAGACGCCTCCGAGAACAGCCAGTACTTAGACTGAAGTGTTCAGTACTCTGCCTTCCGTCCATCGTTGACAACTAGCATTTGCAAACGCGTCCCAAAAGCAGCTGTTAGGCAATCTACGATTCTGACGTTTAATTCCATCTTTGACTCCATCTTGTGCGGCTGTTGACATATGGTAGCTAGCATGGCGGCAGCTTGAGCTCGCGAGGGCCCACTACATTATCCGTGTCTGCGTGTCTGTGTGTCTGCAAACGGCCAAATGAAGGGAGACTTTCAGGATAAGCGAGACAGCTACGCACATAGCAGCTGGATAGTACGGAGTTCGAGATGGATAGCGCGTGGCCAACCACTCTCGCTGCGAGCCTCCGCGTACCACCTCCCACGGAGACGGACTACGCAGCTTGGGCTTGGCCACATGGGCTGGGCAGAGTACTTAAGTGTTGACTGGAAAAAATTTAAAATTTGGAGTAATTAAGTATCTTGTTCATGTTGAGTAGTTGTGAGTCAAACTGATGCTGTTTGTTCCACGGTAAAAAATCAACTAATAATCGTGTAGTTGTATGCTACAATTTAGTGATGCTGCCAGGTGATTATGCTCCACATTTCTTGTGGAGGGCTTTTTCTGTTATGCTTGACTACTGAATATCAAGTCCCTAAACAATTTGCTTCTTTCAATGGGTAGGTTTTCCAAATCTGTAGATATTGACTAATCAAAATAATTGAGGTATGTACAGAAAAATGCATCAGTTCTCTAATCATGTTGTTCTATTTGGTCAGCATGTCAATGAATATAATTGCCTCAAATCTGTAGATATTAACTACTCAAAATAATTGATGTATTATTGGTCTTTCTGTACATATTAACTAATCCATCTCTTTCCTGTTCACTATTTTTCCTTTTTTACAATATGATTGCTAGGTGTCTTGCAATGAAACTTCATCAGCTGGCAATGACCAAGAAGTCCAAGAGGATTCTGAAGAAGAAGAAGAACAACAACAACAACAACCAACTAAGCGTTGAGTTGATGAGCCTGCAATACCTCTGTCTTGAATATTTAATCTGCCCTAGTACCTCATGTACAACTCAGATTTGCCCTAGTATCTCTATTTTGCTCGAATACAATGGTTATGCATTTTCATTGATGCATGGATCCCTTATTTTTTAGAGGTTGTCAAGGGGTTTTGTCCCATCTGCGCACTTAATGTAAAAGTCTTTACATTGAGAATGAATGGCACTAGTTCATTTGTGCCGAAGTTGCAAAAACAATGAATTGGAATCTGAGGGAGGACCTTATGTGCCTGAGAATGAAACTGCAATAGTCAAGGTTAGGAACTGTGCACCCCTTAGCTAAGATATCCTAACACTAGTAAAAAAAGGGGCGGGTGCCCGTCCCTAGTTCTCGCAGCTAAAAATATGATTTTTAGGGGCGGTAACGCGCCCGCCCTTGAAAATGATTTATAGGGGCGGGCCACGGCGTAACCTGACCCGCCCCTGCAAATCGATTTCTACGGCGGGTCACGCGTGACCCGCCCTTAAAAATCAATTTCTAGAAAATAAAAAAATAAAAAATTGAAAATAGCAAAATAAAAAAAGAAAAAAATTATTGCAGTCAACCAGCCACCACCACAAGCCCTTGTACTATCGATTTGAAATATGCACACTTGCATCACCCGGGATTCGAACTGCATACCTCAAGCCTCGCGCGGACCTTCCTCTCCACCACACTACACAGTTACTTATGATTCTATGGGGTATGCTATTCTTTTATATTAATTTTAAAATTGATTTGTAGGGGCCGGTGACACCATCACCCGCCCCTAGAAATCTATTCCTAGAGGCAGGTGACGCCATCACCCACCCTTAAAAGTATTTTTCAATTTTATTTCGAAAATTTATTTAAATCTTTTCATATAGCAAAACAAATAAAAAAGTGAAACTTCTACACTATAGTTATTATGAACTATAGATGCAAAGAAAAATATGCCAAGTATATTTCAGTGTATATAAAGGTTAAGATTGTTGAAACCCCAAAGTATGACTTGAGTTGTATGAGATACTATATAATCATAGCCATATGTAGATTCATAATAATTTTTTGGATCATTAAATAACCTTAAATGAAAAGTTTTTAACCTACAATTTTAATATAAAGTTTGACTTCATCCGAAATCATATGAAAAAGTTATGAATTTTTTTTCTGTGGAACCATCTTTAGGAGCGGGTTATGCCATCACCCGCCCCTAGAAATGCCACCATTTCTAGGGGCGGGTGGTGGCGTCACTCGTCCCTAGAAATACCATTTTTAAGGATAGGTGATAGAAAATGATGCCCATTTGTAGAGGCGGGTGATGGCGTCACCTGCCCCTAAAAATACTTTTCTTGGGGCAGGTCAGATGCTACAGTAACCACGCTCCATTAGCAGAAGCGGGTTATCTTTTGACCCGCCTCTAGTATTCCTGCAAATTGTTTTTGTAGTAACGTGAATCATGAATATTTCGTTCATAGGTTCAGTGAAAATGACTAGCATATGTTACATAACAGTACAACTGAATCGATGAATATAGTATGGTTGACAGTGAAACCTGCAGTTGCTTCAGTCAAATGTCAATTTGCTGTCCTAATGGTTATGCACCTTTCGTTTATTCTCAGTGATTTGGACCTATTCCAATGACGAGTCCCACGTAGCATAGTTATTTGTCTGACAATTGTGAGAAAACTATACGTGAGAAAAACAACAATTGTTTTGATTCTCTAGAATGCATGATGAACTGCTGAAACTTAATGACAATGGCTTGCTGCTACTATCACTACTAAAAATCGATTTGAAGCAATGCCTCTTTTTCCAGGGGCGGGTCAAAATATAACCCGTTCCTAGAAAAGGAGCAGAATTACCGTAGTAGTTGACCCGCCCCAAGAAATGCATCTTTAGGGACAGGTGACGCCATCACCGTCCCTAAAAATGCATATAAAAATATGGGTGCAACCCTTCTTCCTCCCCACGACAACGCAGTGTTTGCTCGGGGGAGGTTTTAAACTTGATTTCCTTCGAGTTGGGGGCTGTAGAAGGTAAGTTGATGCTAATTCCATATCTTTTCTATGCTTTTTGGATAGTTTTAAGGCTCAAATGAAGCTCTTTTACGTCTAGCTAGATCTAGATCTCCATGATATGGATTTACCATTTGGGGCTCCATTTACCTCAAAATTTTGGATGAAGTTAGGTTATTTTAGTAGGAGAATAAGATTATGTAATCATTTAAGTCCAATTCTTATGTTTTAGCCTCACTACTAAGTAAACAAATTCCTAGATCTATGGAGAAGAGAGAATAAGTTTTGTTTTTTTCTATGTTTACACACATGCATGATAGTTTTCTCAACAAAATTTAGTATTTCAATAATAGGTTGGGTTTTGACTTTTTTAGATTACATGTTAAATTGACTTTTTCAAATATCTATGTATATATAAAAGTATATATTTATGGCTATTTTGGGCTCCATTTGCCTCAAACTTTTGGATAAAGTTATGTTATTTTAGTAGGACAACAAAATTATGTAATCATCTGGATCCAATCTTTATATTTTAGCCTTATTTTTAAGTAACTAATTTCCTAGATTCATGGAGGAGATAGAAGAAGGTTTGAGTTTTTTTATCTATATTTACACATATGCATATCTACGCGTGTATAAAGGTATATAATTTTCAAAATTATTGAAGAGCTTGTTTTAATCCATTTAAATTATTTGTTGATGTTCAGAGATGGATAAAATATGAATGTACAAAGCACACATGGCTTATGCCTATTTTCGTGGAGAACTTGATAAATTCATTCAATCTGTGGAAAGCCATACAAGAAATAAGAAGAAATAGAGGATATCTTGCCCGTGCAAAATAAGCAAGAATATGAGAGTATTTAGCAACACAACTACAACCAGATCGCATATGTTGGTGGGTGGTTTTGTTGAGAATTACATGATCTGGACATATCATGGTGAGAAAGCACTCCCTCCGACGGAGAATAAACTCGATGAAATGATAGAAGACGTTGAGTTTGATAGATTGTTTGATACTTATGATGATTTTTGTGCAGATGTCGGCGATGATGATGGTGATGGTGTCGGCGAGGGGCCCACTGATGGTGGCAGTGATGATGGTAGTGACGAAGAAGTTGATGATGGTGATTTTCTGAGCCAATTGTTGCGCCACACCAAAGCGGAACTATTGGTTGGTAGTGCAAGGGGGTTAGCAAATGTCGAGACGGTGAAAAAATCAGTGAAGGGAAATCTATATGAGCGATCAAAGGGATGCCTGAAACACTGGACCGTGCTTCGTTTCATACTTGAGCTGTTAACTCTAAAGGCAAAGCATAGCTGGTCACACAGTAGTTTCAATTATCTCCTCCGCATGTTGGCTTGGTTGCTTCTAAAGCCAAATAAAGTGCCCACCAACACCTATCGAGCAAAGAAGCTTGTCAGTCCATTCATGATGGGTGTGGAAAGAATTCATGCATGTCCAAATAATTGTATTTTGTATCGCGGGGATACTTTCAAAGACTTGGACAAATACCTTGTTTGTTCAGCAAGTTGATAAACAATAATGCCGCTTAGTGTGGTGGCGACATTCAAGGTCCAGTCAATGGGAATAAAAGAAAGAGGAAGGGTGCAAGGGATAACGTTGCCTTTGTTGAGCCACCAGACACTACTTTAGCCATTTCTAATAAGCAGAGCTGAATTCCCGCCATGGTTATGTGGTACCTCCCAGTTGCCGATTGATTGAGGCGTTTCTTCTCCAACCCAAAGGATGCTGAACTAATGCGGTGGTGGGATTTGGATAAGCGCAAGAAGGGCGACGGAAAGCTCCAGCATCCAGCTGATGCTCGTCAATGGAAGAAGTTCGATGAGCAGTATTATCTGGAATTTGGAAAGGATCCGAGGAATGTTCGGTTTGCCTTGAGTACGGATGGAATGAATCTGTTTAGTGATAGAACTAGCACTCACAGCACATGGCCAGTGATCTTGACGATGTACAACCTGCCTATATAGTTGTGCTAGAAGAGAAAGTATGTTTTGCTATTGATACATATACAAGGCCCCAAGTATCCTAGCATCGACATAGATGTTTTTCTTAAGCGTCTGATGCAAGAGATGGAAACTCTATGGAAGGAGGGTATCTATATCGTTGATGGTTTTTCACGGTAGCCGTTTAATCTAAGAGCCATTATCTTCATCACCATCCATGGGTACACGATCAAAGGTAGGACGGGATGCATGATCTGCGTGGATGACACCATATCATATTTTCTAGAAGGTTCTAGAAAGGTGGTTTACCTTGGGTACAGATGCTTCTTGGTGGAATGACATCGGTACCAAAGTAAGAAGTTCTACAATTTTTTTATGGCAAGCCTGAGTTACATTCTACCACAATTAAATGAGACGGGCACTATGTTTTTGAAATGCTGAGGACCATCTAGGTCACCTATGGGAAGATGACAAAAGATGGGAAGAAGAGAAACAGAGATAAGGCACTTATCGAAGGCATGCCATTCAAGAAACAGTTCATCTTCTACAAGTACTTGCCACATTGGGCGGATCTTGAGATCCGCCATGCAATTGATGTTACGAAGAAGAATGTGTTTGGTAACATAATCGGGGTCCTTCTGGAGACATCTGCCAAGACAAAAGGTACCTTGAAGTGACGTCAAGACCTGGTAGCCATTAAGATAAGAGAAGATCTTCACCCTATGAATAAAGGGAATGGAATATATGAACTTCCTCCGGCTAGCTACAACTTGACATATGATGAGAAGAAGACAATGTGCGAGAGCTTACAGGAGATCAGAGTCCCAAGTCGTTTCTCATCCAACATAAGGAAACTAGTCTTAATGAAAGACCTGTCACTATGCGGCTATAACTGTCATGATTGTCATGTTTTACTGATGGTTTTCCTCCCTATTGCAGTCAGAGCGATCAAGCCAGTACATGTGAAGATGGTAATCACTCGGTTGTGTTACTTCTTGAACAAGATTTCTCAAAAGGTGATTGACGAAGATGAATTGCAGGATTTCCAAGAATTTATTGGGGAGACTGGCACAGCTCGAGATGTGCTTCCCTCCGGGATATTTTGATATAACGGGACACCTAATGATTCAAATGGTCGAATACATACGGGCACTTGGTCCACTTTACCTACACGAACAGTGGACATATGAGCGTTTCATGTCCATTCTAAACCGGTACGTACTGAATCGTGCATACCCTGATGGGTAGATAGAGGGATACAATACTGAGAAAATCATCGAGTGTTGTCTAGGTTACCTAAATGATAAAGTAGGCATTGGTTTGCCTATTCCACGGTTTTTGGGGAGGTTGGAAGGGGTTGGCACAGTTGGGAGAAAAACCTTCATCGGCAAGGATTTAAAAGGTGTGCAACAAGCACATTATAGCATCATGCAGCACATCACGATAGTGACAACTTTAGTTAATGAACACTTGAGCATGATTCGTGCAGAAAGTAATGGCCACTCGGATGATTGGATCATGAGAGAGCACAAGCGTTGATTGATTGCATGGTTAAAGGACCAGGATCTACCAGATGGGAAACCGTGGAAGAACAAACGATCAAACAATTAAGGGTATGACATTAATGGTATCTATTTTATACTATCGCAAAGGATAAGAAGACAGTATCTCAGAACAGTGGTGTTTGTATTGAGGCCTTAGACGAGAGAACAGGCGAAAGTACCACATACTATAGCGTCATAGATGATATATAAGAAGTACACTATGGTTCCAATATACAAGTCCCGATCTTCGGTGTCATTGGGTCAAACACCCAAGAGGTGTTGAGGTGGACAGCTATGGGCTCACGATTGTTGACCTCAACAATATCGGTTACAAAGATGATCCATGAATACTTGCTTCACAGCTCGCACAAGTATTATACGTAGCTGATCCCGCAAAAAGACAAAGCACGTTGTCGTTCCTGGAAAACAAGATATCATAGGAGCTGATGGTATCGATGTTGTGGAAGAATATAATCAATACGATGAAACAAACCTCTTCACAGACATGCCACAGAAGATGAGAATTACAGAAGCAAGCCTAAGAAAAGACGACAAGCCATAGGCATGCAAGGATGAAGAAACGAGAATTGTTACCGCTTAAATATATAGCTAGTAAATTATTTTCGGATTTATGTAATCTCTCTAATGTCTCGTGCATCAATGTATTTTGAATGAATTATAGGTATATTTTGTTTTACTTATGTTTTAAACAAAATTCAGCAGTTATGAATTGTATATATATATATATTTAAATTAGTACATATGACAAGGACAAGGATAGTTTTTTCATATGTTGTGGTATATTTTATGATTTAAACAAAATTTTGGAATAAAAGTAAATTATTTTGAGAAAAAAGAAAATCATTTGCAGAGGCAGGTGATGGTATTACCCACCCCTACAAATGGATTTGTAGGTGCGGATGACTACGCCACCAACCCCTACAAATGAGTGCCACCAACCCCTACAAATGAGTGCGCACCATTTTCTGTGCCCCCGCGAATTCGCAGCACGCGCCTGTCCTCCGCAGCGCACAAGGGATTAATCCCACCTTGCCTTCGCATGGACGCCGCAACCAACTTAAATAGCAGGACTTCCCTGCTTCTGAACTTCCGAAATCAACTCCATGCGCTCCTCTGATTCATTCTGGCCATGCTTATTGGGTGCGGGTTTGGACCTATTGGGCTCGCCCTGGGTTGAGCTCCTTATGGGTTGAGTCGAATGGGCCCTTAACCCCATAGGCCAATTTCTTTACCTTCTAAATATAAATAGTATAATATTTATGTCTTATTTCTTACGTATTATTATTATTATTATTATTATTATTATTCAACGTAGAATCTGATCCCCAACGTATAATCATATTTCTTCACTTTTTTATTTGATTTGCTATATCTTTTGAATTAATTGAATTTTTGGAATCATTTATGAAAATCAATTTCAGGGGCGGGTGGGGGCATCATCTGCGCATGCTATATGTTGATTTTGCTTGTTTCGCTTTCTTTTTTGTTTTTTTCTATTTCAATGCACACACACTCTAGCACACGCACATGTGCTAGTGAATTAATGAAATATATTTTTCAGTAAATGAATATTATTCATCTATATGAGGACTACTGAATGAAATTTTGAGTTTGTGAATGTGAGTTAGCGGCAAGAAATTATATGTGCATGTGAAATATATTGAGAATGTGAATTAGCGGCAACAAATTATATTCATGTATTCAAGTGCATGTGAAATATATTGAGAGTGTGAATATGTGCTTGTGAAATATATTCATGTATATCGATTTGAAAAGTGAATGTGAATTCATTTGAATAGTGGGTGTAATAGTAGTCCTCGATTCGATTATAGGAAGGACTTTGCGATGTCCCATTATATTCAAATTGTGTATTCAAATTAGTTAGTGATTTAGTTAATAAAGTAGTTAGTGATTTAGTTTGTAAATGAGAAGTGTATTCTATATTGATTGAATTAAAGAAACTTTATGTACATTTGAATTAGTGAAATTTGAATTTTAATAGTGAATGAAATTTTTAATTGAATATATGAGGAATATGAGTGTAATTAGTGAATATATTCAAATATGTTTCCACTGAAATGTTTCGAACTCTTAAATGGATCAACCGTTGTTATCACCCTCGCACAGGGAGGATGCACCACCGGAAATCGACGAAGTCGAGCGAATTGCATCCCAGATGTCGTGGGATGACATGGACAACGTCAGTGTGCAATTCGGGAACAATGATGCTGATGACGGTGTGCAATCTGGGGACGATGATGCCGATGACCTGGAAAATGAAGGACCTGGGATTGGACACGAGGTTGGGTGGATGGTCAATGGCACGATTCGATAGATCCACATCCTATCGCTCCAAGAGAACGCCGTTCAAGGTCGGAGTTCGATCCGGATTACATTCCGGATCCAGTTCAGGTAATGACTGCACGCGATTAATGTCCACCTAGCTTTTAGTATATGTTTTTCATAGACTACGTGTTATGACTAGCCGAAATCCTATGATCCGTGTAGGCGGCTCCGATAGGAAGGAGTAAATGCCGACACCGACCCCCAAGCCCCACAGAGGAAGAACTTGAAGGCAAAGCTAGCTCCGGTCCAGAACCTCAAACTACGACCTCTGGCAGCCAAAGCAAAAGGAAACGGGGCCAACGAGGAAGAAACCAATACCTCGAAGGCCAATGGATGGCAAATGCAGTTAACACAGCAGGTGAGCCCATAGAGCCCCCTGAGGTGCATGCAAAGTTTTGGAATGCAATCGGTTCTATAATTAGAACAAAGATGGTTTTGGATCCAACGGTACCCGATTGGCTAACGGTTCCTGAGGGGAAGAAAGAAGCGATGTGGGCACTATTGAGCAAAACATTTATTTTTCCATGAGGAACTAAGGAAAGAGTTAAGTATTATGCTAAGAAGATGTTGGGTGAAACTTTCCACCGGTGGAAGAGTGATCTGAATACCAAGTATGTCCAGAAGGGCCGAGAACCATTTGCAGAGTACGGGGAAATCACACGGGCACAATGGGAGGAGTTTGTTCGGCAAAAGACCTCTAAGGAAACTCTACCCCTAAGCAAGAGGTGGGGCAACAACAGATGGTGATGATGCCCCCTCCTGTATTAAGCCAAGCGAATACGGCATGTGCTCAGAGCAGTGTCGCATCTACCACAACACAGCCATACCCAGTAGATTGCATATCTGTTACTACTCCCTGCTTGTTACTGTATCCGATCGGCAGAGATGGGAAGACAAAGGAAGTTGCTAAGGCCCAGGTGTATCCGGGTGAGGGTTTGTTTGAGGGAAAACCGATCCCGCCCCTATATGCATCCGTATAAGTGGAGCAACTCCTGAAATCAAGCTATGAGGATAACGAGATAGACATCCCCACTACAGATGGGAAGAATTGCCTTGGAGAATGCATCAGCGGTACCATTCTATAGCATAAATGAGATATTGTACTGCTTGGTGCACAACCTATTGCTGCTCCGGATCATACCTCGCCACCACCAACACCACAACAAGAGGGGGGCATCATCTGAGCATACTCCACCGACTCTGCCATCTCTACCGGCCCTGCCATCATCACCACCACCACGAGGGGGGGCAGCACCAGAGCATACTCTACCAGCCTCGCCACCACCACCACTGCCCCCACTATCTCCAACGGCTCAGGTTGCCCGATCAAAAGAGCCATCACCACCGACCCCGCTATCACCACTGGCTTAGGTTGCCCGATCATGAGAGCATACTCCACCGGCTCCAAAAAGGACAAGTCAAAGGATGATTCCAATTCTAGTTCCAGCAGATAACGGAGCTTTTCCTTGCCCGCCGAACTTCAAATGGGATGTTGGGGTTGATAAACTTCTAGATTTACTGGATTGTCCTCAAAGATTTTAGTACAGTAAACTATTTCTACCCGATTGGGCTATCACAACAGTTCCAAGTGAAATGCAAAGGATGCATAATTGGTACCTGAGAGCATGTAGATTTGGGCTCTGTTTCCTGTGCGCTCTATACCATCCGCAAGTATTCGGATGTCAAGGTCAGGGCATCATGGATGTCATGTTCGACTTTCAAGACATCCACAACATGTTCCGCCTTGGTGAACTAGACATCAAAATGGTTAGACTCTGGTGCATGTAAGTGCCTCATCGATACTACTTGTATGCTATGGCCTTATTTACTATATATGCAAATCTAATTAAGTGTCATACATTCAATTCTACATGATGCAAATAGATGTTACCATTGTGTTAGGTGAAAGGAGAAGATATCTTGATCCTACAGCTATTTGTGAGAGCAGGCACGCCGGGCCAAGTAGGTGGGTGGACGATGATGACATGCTATCTGGGTGTAAAACGCCCAAGGAGAAGAATGAGAAACGAATGTCATATCACAGAGATGCCATGAAGAGGGTTGCGATCTACATAGGGGTTATGATGGTAAACTGGCAAGCCGTGGTCGATACCATATATGCATCATACCACATCGGGTAAGTCTAAATTCAATCTTTTGTCACAATATATACTTGCTCCGACCCATGGCTAAAAATTGTATATAATATTTTTGCAGGGGTCACTGGATTGCTTTTGTGATACAGCTAAAACATGGAGAGTCCTCGTATTGGACTCCTTGGATTGGCCAAACACTAGATACAATAATTTCTTATTCATCCTCAAAATTTTAGCGAATTTCTTATCTTTCATACGTACATCATGCTAATTTTTCCATAAAAGTAAATATTTATAAACTAACTTCTCATTTCTTTCTTTTTAAAATAGGGCTTGCGGGCACTACATTAAAAAAAGAAGGTGCTCATCCCGCCGATAAAGATTCAGCAATGACTCTACGCACAAACTTCTCGTGCCACAAGCAACCTGCAAATTTCGTGTACTACGGGTATTACATGTGCGAGCATATGAGGTGTAAGGGAGATACACAACAGATCCTGAACGTGTAAGGAACTATTCTTTATTAGGGATATTTATTAGGGATAGATGCATATGTACATATTATTTTTGCATCTATCTAACATTTGTTTGATCTTCCCGTGGATTCATTAATTGCATATTCATCCAAGAAGGAACACTGGGGCACTCCATGAGAAACAACTCCTAGAACTAGTAGCCGATTTATGTCATTTCATTTTGCATGAAGTGATCCATCCATAAGGCATATTTTTTTCAAAAAGACCACGAATTAGCAATGGACCCTAAATACATTAGACTTCGTGACTGGGCGAACCAACAGCACCGTGTCGCCTCAAGTAGCGTTGGAAAATAGAAGAAAAATATGTATTCAAGCAGCACTTTTAATGATGTACTCTAATGATGCACTCTAATAATATATATATATATATATATATATATATACTTCATTACTTTATGATTTAATTTTGTATGTGCAATTATTTATATTCATGAAACACATTCCATGTCGATCACTATGACATTCGATCGCGCACTAGCTTGATAGGTTAAAATTGGCGGGAAACAAATTTTAAAAGGTAGCGGGAAACAGATTTGGAAAATTTAAATTCAAATCAGTGAAATTTTAGGCGGGAAGGATGTTTTCAGGGGCAGGTCATGCCCTAACCCGTGACCCGCCCCTGAAAATCAATTTCCAGGCATGACCCACCCCTACCGCCCCTGCAAACAGCTATTTTTAACTGTGAGAAATAGGGACGGGTACCGCACCCAACTCTACAAATGTTATTTTTACCCACCTCTAAAAACGGGTTTTCTGTAGTAGTGTATGTCATGCAAGGTTGTGATGATATTTTTTAATGACAAAAACACGATAACTTATTTCTATATCTCTCATCCTTCTATCCTTACTGATCAGGGAGGATGGATCCATGGAGGCGCAGGTGAGCTCGTCCCCGCCTCGGCTACCGCCCACAGCTCACTGAGTGCAATATATCAGGTTTGTCCGTCGCTTCCCCCCTTTCATCTCAAACCCTTGATCCCCAATTCATGCCCAATTTCTCGATTGGACTGCTTGCTGCGTCAGCAAATTACTCGGGAGGTCAAGGCAAGACACGTACACCTTCTCATCATATGGGATCTAGGTTTAGGAGATGATTCAAGTCCGCCATCGACAAGGTCTGCCCCGGCGTCGACTCCTACACCGATATCCTCGCCATCGCCGCTAGGGACAGCGTCGTCACTATAAGTGTCGTCAGGAGCTGATCTGATCAGCAATACTCTGACTGCAACTGATCGATGGATCGATACATATATGCAGTTTGGGGGGCCGATAATGAGTTCTAGGAAAGGGTTGCATTTCGATCAGTTGGGGATAAATTCTAGGGTCAGGAATGGTACTACTGCTATTGCTAAGATATTAGGTTGCTGATTGCATTTCGGTCAATTGGATATAGCACAACATATTTTTATATTAATTCTTGGAATTTTTCCATGGACCTGTGGTGGATGGGTGTGATCTGCCATTGACATCATGCTTGTGTGCGCTGCCATGGATGTATGACTTCAATAGATTATGTATGAGTATCTGCAATATATATATGGATAGAACCTATGTATTTGTGATGTATATAAGATCTATTTCATGTCCTGTTTTTCTTTTTTTTAATCCATCATCACAGACACATTTTTTTAGAGCCACGTCTCTAATGTTGTACATCGCAGACGTATTTTCTGTAGCTGCGTCTCTGATGTTCAACATCACAGACGCGTCTAACAAAATCCGCGTCTGTGATGTTGAACATCAGACGCGTGTTTCCGCGTCTCTGATGTGGTCATATTAGAGAGGTGAAAATCCGCGTCTATGATATCACATATGCGAACGCACAGACGCGTGATTTCGCATCTGTGATGAGGCTTTAGACGCGTTTGTAATGAAGTGTTCTGACATAGTGTATGAAATTTTGACGGGATCTCACTGACCACTAAAAGAGTACTACTAAAAAAGGTTAATGAAGTCATCACATGTGTTTCGCAATGGATGAGCCGCCAACCACTAAAAGAATAATTACTCAGAAATTTGAGCACCATCACATGTATAATAATGGTTTATGATTACTTTTGTGGTCTGTATCGATGCACTTTTGTCATTTACATTGTTTGCATAACGTTGTTTCTTAGTAGGATCAATGGCAGTGGGAGTGTATGCAAGTGCAACTAGATCATAGTGAAGACAAGTTTATCTAACTTGTTCACAACCATACGCATTATCATTAGTTTAGTTAATTTCTTGCATGATCTGGCTACACACTTTCATCTTGGTTTCTTTGATAAAATTAGTCTTTGAGTGCACCCAACAAAAATACCGCTTCAAGGGTTCGAGATTTCCACTTGCTTGCTCTCCCTACCCATTGAAGTTTCTCTTGCTTATTAGACGCACGTCTCAATCATTCTTGTGTAGTTGTGTACCACCTTGTGATGTGGATGTGGATGGCTATATGGTGAGCAGCGCTTGTATACATCACAATAGCATGTAATAAAAAAAAGCATATGTATATCGAATTACCAACATTCATGTATAGAGACAACGAGGAAAACACAAACAAATTAGCACTTACACGACATATAAATTGGTTGGTAGTACAACGCCACGTACTACTCTTATTACAGAAGCCATGAACGGCCAATTATTCCTTATATGAGTACACAACACGTCTGCACATGAACCATAGTACAAGCTAGTAAGTATATTGACATCAGAATTGCGCTTCTGTAACTTGAAAGTTTTAGGGGTATCCACCGCCACTACCAGCGGATCCAGAACCGCTTCCTGAGCCATTCCCATATCCGCTGCCACCTGGACCACTTTGCCCACCACCACCGCCACCACCTTGACCACCCGCCTGAGCATATCCACCACCATAAGGTCCGTACCCACCAGCTTGACCATAACTTGAACCGGAACCGGAACCTTGTCCAGAACCGCCATATTGTCCACCACCTCCACCACTACCACCACCTTGGCCACCTGCTTGAGCATACCCACCACCATACGGACCATAGCCGCTGGCTTGACCATATCCAGAACCAGAACCGGATCCACTTCCAGACCCGCCATTTTGTCCACCGCCACCACCTCCACCTTGACCACCACCCTGAGCGTACCCTCCGCTATACGGCCCATACCCACCAGCCTGACCATACCCAGAACCGGAACCAGAGCCATAACCAGACCCACCATTTTGTCCACCCCCACCACCTCCACCTTGTCCACCTCCTTGAGCATAAGCTCCACCGTTAGATCCATACCCACCTGCCTGGCCATACCCAGAACCAGAGCCTGAACCGTAACCGGATCCTCCATTCTGTCCCCCTCCACCCCCTCCACCCCCACCGCCTCCACTAGCATATGCTCCACTGGAAGACCCACTTGCCTGGCCATACCCAGAGCCTGAGCCATTTCCTGATCCAGAACCATCCCCAGACCCACCACCTCCGCCCCCGCCGCCACCTCCACCCCCAGCACTCACATATCGAGAAACCCTTGCAGCATTGGATAGTCCAATGCTGAGGAGGACGATGAAGCTAAGTGCTACGAACTTGGTTCTAGCCATTTGTGAGCTACCAAGCTTTTTGAACTTGAAGGATGAGATGAGTAGGAAGTGAAGGCTGCTTGGTTATTTAAAGAGCTGGAGGCATGTCCCAGCTATAGCCCAAGGCATCACTTGCTCACTACTAGCTAGTTATTGTACAGACAACTGGTGGTTTTGCATTGTCTTGGAATGAAAACAACAGGTAGGTACAGCATGATGAGTGCATGACTTCTGTGATTGTGATATAGAGCACTTGTTTTTCTCAGTAGGCTTGACTGTATTACGTGTGAATCGACTTTGATAACGCGGCAAGTATGAATGCCACGTACGCTTTGACTGGGGAAAGCTAGAGTTGCCACTAGCTGCAACTCGCTGTGGCGTACGCTATTGTCACCTCTCGGCTGAAGTAGCTACTCCGTAGCAGACAAAAATTAAACTTTTTGCAGGAACAGTTATTCGTTCAGCTGCTTCGAGTGTACACTCAGTCAGCACTTACTATACCGTGCATCTTATTATCGTGCCGAAGAATAATCTAGTAAATGTAATTTATTACCTATATAGTTACATGATGAGCTCTTGAAGAGCTGCATTATTGTGTGTGCCGCAGCCAGAATTTGACTGAAACCAGTTCTGAATTCTTTCCGTCCATTGTGCCCTAGTACTAGCATGCACCCAATAAGCAGCTGTTTCAGTTTGGCTGCATCTTGCGGTCGTCGTTGACTGAATCATCCGTGTGCGTCTGTCCACTGTACAGACGGCCAAATGAAGGGATCGATATCGGAGACTTTCAGGATAAGCGAGACGTACAGCTACCGCATGAATAGGCTACAGCCACAAATTCTGTAGCAACCGGATTGCACGGAGCTCGAGATGGATTAGCACGGCGAACGGCGGCGAAAGATTTATTCAATTCGTGCCGGAAGTTCAGACTGCGATACATGCAGGCGCTGTTCTTTCACTTCGTCGTCGTCGTCAAACACGGTCCGCGGCCACACCACGCGGGGTTGCTGCTACTAGTATGTTCCTGTCGGCGGCGGCGGCGGCAGCCGGCCGGTAAAGCGAGCTCGGCGGCGCTGTCGCTCGTGAGGGGCGTACGCGCTGACCTTCCATTTGCCCGGCGTCACGCTGTGTGCGCTCAAGTTTGCAAGGGAATCATCAATGTCGAATTGCCGCCAAGCGCGGTTGACTCGAGTCCCAAGCGAATTTTCGTCTGAAAGCCCACGCATAGTTGGGCCGGCCGCGAGGCCTCGCGTATCTTACGCCGCGTGAAAGCCCAAGCATCGTTGGGTCGCAGATGTTGTGCTGGACAGCTGGAGGAACCAGAGCTGCTCCTATCCGCGAATAATCGCGGGTGCTATGGCCGCTGTCGCAGATGCGCGTGGGCGCACTGATTTCATCTACGGTTGCGGTTTGCTGCTATGGGCCTGCAGTTGCTGCGGCCCTCAGGCTGGGCCTTCTACTACCGTAGCTGTCTATCTGCCGTGAGTTGGGCACTCCGGTAGGCAGCTCTATTCATTTATTTTTTATTTCTTCCTCCTATATTATTTGTTATTTCTTCCTAGTTCTCATTTCTTTCATCTTTTCCATGCTCCCTTTTTATCTCTTCCATATCTAATCCTCATGTATTCTTCCTTTTCTTCTTAGTTATCATCTTTTATATTTTTTTCATGTTTTTCTATCCTTACATTTTTTCATTTGTTTATCCTTACTATTGATTTGTTAGCATTAATTTTTTTTTAGTTTTTCTGTACTGCTAACATTTTGTTACGCGTGAACAAATAATTTTTATTTAGTTCCTCAAGTGTTCAAATTAATGAATATATATTTATTTGTATTAAATAAATTTTATTTCTTTTTGCCCCTCTACTGTTCAAAATAAGTCCAAGATGATAAACTACATTTATCTCTTTCAAACAAATTTTATTTTTATTCCTAGTAAAAAAAATATTTTGTTGCACAACAATAAAGTTGATTTGTTTAGATTAAACTATTTTTTTATCTTACTCTTCTACCCACGGAAAAAATTCAACTTTTCAAAAAAAATTTAATGTTAAACAAATATACATTTGTTCATATTAAACACATTTTTATTTTTTTGTTCCTCTACTGTTCAATACATGTTGCGAGGTAACGTACTACATTTGTCTCTAGTAAATAAATATTTTTGTTCCACACCAACATTATTTTAAATTCATCATAAACAAAATTAAAGTTTTTGTTCATCATGTCCTCCACTTTTGTTCCATGGTTTATTGGTCCGTATTTAACAAATTATGATTGTTTATAAAGTATTTGTTCCTTTGAAACTAATATTAATTTTTGTTTCATATAGTTCCAAAGTTTTATTCAAGAAAAGATACTCAGTTTGTTACAAGTAAACGGATATTGTTCCACGGCAACAAATTTGGTTTGTTTGCATTAAACAATTTTTTTTAAGTTTACCTATACTGCTAATATCTTGTTACACGGGAACAATTTTCATTTAGTTCCTCAAGTGTTCAAAATCAACGAATATAAATTTATTTGTATTAAACAAATTTTATTTCTTTTTGTTTCTCTACTGTTCAAAATATGTTCCAAGATAACAAACTACATTTATCTCTATCAAACAAATTTTATTTTTATTTCTTGTAAACAAATATTTTATTGCATGGAATATTATTTCATCCAATATAATATTTAAATCTAGCAACTGTGAATCAAATTTTTTCTAAAGTTTCAACCAAAATGATTCATCATTCTGTATGTACTGGTTGCAGAGCCTATCTAGTCTAATCTACTAGAGTCTTTCTTATGCATCAGTGAATCAATCATGTACCAGTTTTATTTTGGTAGTTTTATTTTGGTTTTATTTGTTCTCATTTCAATTCTATTTGTTTAATCTTGTAATCGAAATAATCAAAAAAGTAAAAAGACGCGGAATACAACAACATACGCTCGCAAAACTGACCAGTACTCACGCGGGGTAGATTCGGAATTGGAATTACAGTGTTCAAACTTTAACCTTGTATTAATTTTACTATCGAACCGGTGAGAAAATAAAAAAAAGGAAAAGCTTCACAGGGACTCAAGGGAGAAAACAGTACCTGCTGTTCGCTTCGCTTCTGCTTGAAGCGCCCGCGTAGAATCAACATGGGCCATCGAAATATCGGCCCAACAAACAACCTGCTCTTGCGTCAACCCGCATCTGCAATGAGTCGAATTCTAGTCACGCGCATTACCCCTAATACCGCCCCTCCTATCCCTATTTGGCACGCATTTTGGATTCTCCTATTTATAATTTTTATTTTTTTGTGAGGAAATATTTATGAATCCGTTGTTGGAATTATGGGCTTGGCCCATTTATTCTAATCAATACAATAAAAAAATTTAAATCCCACTATTAGATGTTAGGGAATCAATTGCTTAATTCTGTACCGGGATTTGAGGAGGATCTCAACCGACTTAAAGGGTGGATTTCGTGTACACCACTTGTGAAGCCGGTAAGAGGAGGTCAGTGAACCACACGCGCGCGCGCTCGCTCGCCTCGCCGAGGCCGAGGCGCGGCCGGACGTGACGTGCAGGTGAGATGCGACGTGATGAGAAGAACGTTTTGCTGTTAAGAGCATTAAAACAGAGAATAAACGTTGACAGTAATGACTGGAGAATCACACCATTAACTGTCGCTCATCTGCACTGCGAACCTCTTCCTGCATCGACATATTTCGGCTACTTCAGGCAAGGCCAGTCAAATAGAATGTCTATTCCAGCTGGTAACGGCGCAACCGGTGCCTCTGGCACTGGTCCCGCCTTGGGGTACATTCTAAACATATTCTGTTTTAACTTTTTATTCATGCTTACTAGTAAGAATAACATGAACACATGCACATATTTTATTCACACATTATCACTCATTTATGCCATAAAATTGCTAGTACTATTTGAAATTAAAATATACCAAAAATTGCCTAGTTATCTAACATTCCAAAAATCTGATTTTGTTAATAGGCTATCGGTATCTAGCTTTGCTGCATCAATCAAACCACCACCTTTTGATGGTTCAAATTACAAACGTTAGCAAGAGCGGCTTATACTATGGTTAACATTATCGAGAGTGATTCATGTAAAAGAGCGTAAGCCTGAACAGTTCACTCCAGAGGAAGGGGGTGCGTTCGATGAGGCTGATACCCTCTTTCGAGACTTGGTCATTAGTGTTCTCGGTGAAAATCTGGTGGATTCCTATATCCGGCTGCCAACTGGCAAAGCGTTGTGGGATGCTCTTGAGACTCAATATGGAGTGTCTGACGCCGGCAGTGAGTTGTATATGATGGAGCAGTTCCTTGAATATAGGATGGTCGAAAACCGTTCTGTGGTGGAATAGGCTCATGAAATACATACTCTGGCAAAAGATCTCAAAAATTGTAGCAAAGAGTCCCCATGTGTGTTACCCAATAAGTTTGTGGCCGGAGGTATTATCTCTAAGCTGCCACCTTCTTGGAGGGACTTTGATACTTCTCTAAAACACAAGAGACAGGAGTTCACCATAGATGGACTCATAAGGACTCTTGATGTTGAGGAGAAGGCGAGAGCAAAGGATATACGTGGGAAAGGAGTTGTTGGTGCTTCTAGCGCCAATCTAGTTCAGAAGAACAGCTCCCATAAGAACAAGAAAAATCCACCGCAGAACCAAAAGAAGAAGAAGGGAGCTTGCTATGTGTGCGCTAGTACGGAACACTTTGCTGCAAAGTGTCCGAACCGTAAAGGCAACAACTCCGCCAACATGGTCATTAGCGAGCCTAGAGGAACATCGGGGTACGGTAGTTTATTACCTACAGTTCTTTCAGTTTTTTGTTCACCCGAATGGTGGGTTGATACTGGTGCTAATATTCATGTTTGTGCTGATGTTTCTTTATTTTCTTCTTACCAAATCGGCGGGACTTCCTCCTTGCTGATGGGGAACGGATCGCATGCGCGTGTTCTTGGTGTTGGTACGGTAAATCTGAAGTTTACTTCGGGGAAGACCGTGCAGCTGAAGAACGTGCAGCATGTCCCCACCATCAAGAAGAATCTAGTCAGCGACTCTTTACTGTGTAGAGATGATTTTAAATTAGTCTTTGATTCGAATAAATGTATCTTGTCTAAGTTTGGTACTTTTTTGGAAAAGGTTATGAAAGCGGAGGCTTGTTCCGTCTTTCTTTATCAGATGTTTGTAATAAAGTTGCATACAATGTTATTAACATTGATAAAACAAATATTTAGCATTTGAGGCTTTGTCACGTTAATTTTGGTTGTATGATGCGCTTAGCTAATTTGAGTTTAATTTCAAAGTTTACTTTTGTCAAAAATTCTAAGTGTGATGCATGTGTTGAATCAAAACAAACTCGCAAGCCTCGTAAGGCCGCGGAGGTGAGGAGCTTGGCACCCTTAGAATTAATTCATTCCGATTTGTGCGAAATAAATGGAGTGTTGACAAAAGGTGGTAAAAGATATTTCATGACTTTGATTGATGACAGTGTTAGATTTTGTTACATCTATTTGTTGAAGTCAAAAGATGAAGCTTTACACTACTTTAAAATCTATAAAGCTGAAATAGAAAACCAACTTGAGAGAAAGATCAAAAGAGTTAGGTCAGATCGTGGTGGCGAGTATTTCTCAAATTTATTTACTTTATTCCGCGAGGAACATGGTATTATTCATGAGAGGACGCCTCCCTATTCACCTTAGTCAAATGGGGTTGCCGAAAGAAAGAACCGCACTCTAACGGATTTGGTTAATGCCATGTTAGATACAGCGGGACTTTCCAAGGAATGGTGGGGTGAGGCTATATTGACTGCATGTCATGTCCTAAACCGTGTTCCTACAAAGAATAAAGAGATAACACCATTCGAGGAATGGGAAAAGAAAAGACCAGTACTTTCATACTTACGTTCATAGGGTTGTTTGGCAAAAATGAGTGTGCCAATAACCAAGAAACGTAAGCTTGGATCTAAAACTATGGATTGCATCTTTCTAGGTTATGCTATTCACAGCATTGGATATAGATTTTTAATAGTGAAATCTGGGGTACCTGATATGCATGTTGGTACTATAATGGAGTCCAGAGATGCTATATTTTTTGAAAATATTTTTCCCATGAGAGATGAAATAAGTTCATCTAGGCAAGAGTTCATCGAGGATGATAGCTTTGCTGAGCCGATAGAACATAATAAACATACACTTGTGGAAAATCCTGAGGAGGATAACAATGATGCTTCGAGAAAGAGCAAGAGACAAAGGACTGTAAAGTCTTTTGGTGATGATTTTATTATATACTTCATAGATGATACACCCAGAACCATTGAAGAGGCATATTCATCTCCTGATGCTGACTATTGGAAGAAAGCAGTGAGGAGTGAGATGGATTCTATTATGTCTAATGGAACCTGAGAGGTCGTTGAACGTCCTTATAGATGTAAACCGGTTGGATGCAAGTGGGTGTTCAAGAAAAAGCTTAGGCCAGATGGTACTATTGAAAATGAAAAGTACAAGGCTAGGCTTGTAGCCAAGGGTTCTACCCAAAAAGAAGGAGAAGATTTCTTTGACACTTATTCACCAGTTGCTCGATTGACCACAATTCGAGTGTTACTTTCCCTGGCAGCCTCTTATGGTCTTCTCGTTCATCAGATGGACGTTAAGACGGCTTTCCTCAATGGAGAGTTAGAAGAGGAGATCTATATGGATCAGCCGGATGGGTTTGTATGAATGGGTCAAAAAGGAATGGTTTGTAAGTTGTTGAAATCTTTATATTGTCTCAAGCAAACGACTAAGCAGTGGCATGAAGAGTTCGACAGAACTTTGACCTCTGCTGGCTTTGTCATGAATGAAGCTAATAAATGTGTGTACAATCGCTATGGTGGGGCTGAAGGAGTGATTTTGTGTTTGTATGTGGATGACATACTGATCTTTGGCACTAGCTTTAATGTGATTAATGAAGTCAAAGAGTTTTTATCTCAAAATTTTGAGATGAAGGATCTCGGAGAAGCTAATGTTATTCTTAATATAAAGCTGGTAAAAGAGAGCAATGGTGGGGTGATTCCAGTCTCACTATGTGGAGAAAGTGTTAAATCGCTTTGGTTATAGCGACTATAAACCTGTCTCAACACCATATGATGCCAGTTTAATTCTTAGGAAGAACAAAAGGATAATGCGAGATCAACTGAGATATTCTCAGATCATTGGTTCATTGATGTATTTAGCTAGTGCTACAAGACTTGATATCTCGTTTGCTGTAAGCAAACTGAGCCGGTTTGTTTCAAACCTAGGAGATGATCATTGGAAGGCTCTTGAAAGAGTAATGCGCTATCTAAAGGGGACAATGAACTATGGAATTCACTACACCGGGTACCCAAGGGTACTAGAAGGGTATAGTGATTCAAACTGGATTTCTGATGCTGATGAGATAAATGCCATAAGTGGATATGTGTTTACACTTGGTGGTGGAGCTGTTTCCTGAAAATCTTGCAAGCAGACCATCTTAACGAGGTCAACTATGGAAGCAGAACTCACAGCATTAGATACCGCCACTATTGAGGCTGAGTGGCTTTGTGAGCTCCTTATGGACTTGCCGATAGTTGAAAAACCGATACCGGCAATTCTAATGAACTGTAACAATCAAACGGTAATTGTCAAGGTGAACAGTTCAAATGATAATATGAAGTCATCTAGACATGTGAAAAAGATGGTTGAAATCTGTCAGAAAATTGAAAAATCCCGGAGTTATAGCCTTGGACTATGTTCAGACGGCTAAAAATCTGGCAGATCAGTTTACAAAGGGTCTTTCACGAAATGTGATAGACAATGCATCTATGGAATTGGGCTTGAGACCCACGTGAGTCATTCTATAGTGGAAACCTGTCCTATGTGATCGGAGATCCCGTGAATTAGGATGGTGAAACAAACTAAAGTCTGATTGAGAGAAGAGAACCTTTGTGAAAAGGGCTCATTCCGTGTATAAGGTGCATTTCTCTTCTAATCTGTATAGCAGGTTGGTCTATACCTTAATGTGTTCCATGTGGTTTCTTTAAAAACAAATGAGTTGTTTTCTTGAAACAAAAATGTTGTCCTACAGAACATCTGAAAGGAACACACCTGTATGAGTCTGACTACTGGTCATGGTCTATGAGAACTGGGTATTCTCTAGAAACTCATGAAGGGCATGGAGTATGATTTATAAGCTCCAAACCGCAGGGATGCTTTTGCAGCCTAGCAGGGCTCTGGTCAAACTTGTTTGCACAAGACTGGCAATTCAAGACATAGTCCATTGTACAGTTGTGAATAAGTGTAGGTTTTGTCCTAGATAGAAGTTCAACTTAACAGTCTCTGTCAAATACTGGTATATCAATGAGGGAATGGAGGCATTTCTAGCATGGTTTGAATTTCTTGGTGGGGATTGTTGAAATTATAGGCTTGGCCCATTTATTCTAATCAATACAATAAAAGAATTTAAAACCCACTATTAAATGCTAGGGAATCAATTGCTTAATTCCATACCGGGATTGAGGAGAATCTCAATCGACTTAAAGGGTGGACTTTGTGTACACCACTTGTGAAGTCGGTAAGAGGAGGTCGGTGAACCACGCGCGCTCGCGCTCGCTCGCCTCGCCGAGCCGGGCCGAGGCCGAGGCCGTGGGCGTGGGCGTGGGCGTGGGCGAGGCGAGGCGCGGCGCGGCCCGGCCGGCCGGCCGGACTTGCGTGTGCGTGCGTGCATGCAGTGCGGTGCGCAGCCGGACTAGCATTAAAACAGAGAATAAACGTTGACAGTAATGACTGGAGAATCACACCATTAACTGCCGCTCATCAAAGCTCTTTACGACGTCCAGGTTCGTTGAACCTGAGGCACCTCTACGCCTATATAAACCACCCCTTCCTCCTCTCATCGACACACACTTCAGCACTTGATCCAGGTACTCCTGCTTAGGAGACCTCTCCCTTCTCCCTCTGCTGCTTTTTGCTGTTCCCATCGCTAGTGCTGAACGTCCTGCACCGGACGCGGGCAATTAGGTTTTTGGGGAGCGTCTTGACGCGACTGCTCGCTCCCTGATCGACTACTTCGTCTACTTCCCGTCGTGAACGAACAACTACTTCGTCTGCTTCCTGGTGACTGTTCGTGGGACTGCACTGCGAACCTCTTCCTGCATCGACATCGTTCGGCTACTTCAGGCAAGGCCAATCGAATAGCATGTCTATTCCAGCTGGTAACGGCGCAACCTGTGCCTCCGGCACTGGTCCCGCCTTGAGGTACATTCTAAATCTATTCTGGTAAGAAATTGCTAGTACTATTTGGAATTAAAATATATCGAAAATTGCCTAGTTATCTAACATCCATTTCTCTCTTACGAATCTAAATCACTTTATGTATCGTTTGGCTAGCATTATGTGATGTTGGATTGCTGAAGTATACCATGGAGCGAGAGGTCGAAGTGTCTTGTGAAAAACACTATTTTAATTTGAGAATAGCATGTAGTAGGAAAACAAGAGACTTTTGACTGTTTTTTATTTGAATCACTAGCTTGTTACGTTTGGCAGTGTTATTTTAATTTCTGAAGTCAAACAAAATCTAGAATCCCAAACACGGACTAGTGAGGGGTTGGTTCTATTTGCATTGTGGGTAGCAGATCGGCATCACTCTTTTGTTTAAGTAGGACAATCAAACACAAGTTTTAAAGACCTCTTATTGCATAAAAGAAGGGAAGAATGACAGAAGAAATTAAGAGAGCTCTAGCAGGCTACCATAAGATTTCAATTTATTTTATGAAACATAGGCGTAGACACTCACGAACACGCTCATAATCCATTCTTTTATGATCTGTTCCTTGATTAGCATTAATGGATTCACACTAATGCTGTGCTCAAAAGAGGTCTGTTGTCATATGAAAGAAGCATGCCAATGTTTGGAACGTACAGCGATGAACACCTTCACCAAGCATGAGCGGAAGTTCAGTAATTGGTCGTGTCCCTGAAGTCTCTAGATAGTGATGTTTTAGTGTTCGCAGGAATATGACTTGTTGTATGCCTTTTCTTTTTTTTATAGGAAAAATGGAGGTGTAATAATGAAATGATTTGCGTATCTACGGTTCAGGCATATGCTGTTCATGACAAAAAAAAAAGAGGGGCAGGGGCGGGGGCGGGGGTTGAGGCGTGACCTCTGCTTTGCTCTGTGCATGGAGTCATGCAAGCTCAGCTCAGAAGCCTCTCTGCTCTCCCGAAGAATTTGGAACAGCAGCCTGACGTAATGGGCCAAAATGGTACGCTCATCTTCGGCGTGCTTTGGGCTTTGGGCCGGACCGCCAGCGTGTTTCGGTTGTCTTCTTGTCTTTCCTTTTTCTTCAGAAGACCTAAAATATCACTGTGGAAGCTACCCTATACTGTTTCAGTGCTAAGGTCCTTTCAAGTCCCCAGCTGACCCCAACGCTTCGCTCAGAAGAAACCCCAATTATCGGATTGCAGCCACTGTACAATGCAACAACAACTAGTCGCTCAACAGGGCAAAGAGAAGACTGCAGAGACCAAGGGTGCCAGTAGATTTTGGTTTGGAAAAGCAAAAAAACTAGTAGCACCCATTGATAATCGATGAGAAACGGTTTACAAGGAAGGGAACAACAAAAGATGACCATGCATAGTAGTAGATAGCCATTACATCTCAGTTGCATGCTGGACTACCTACTCGAACTACAATCAAGAAGCCCATTATTTCTGACCACTAAGCCTGAAACAAACAAGGGAAAAAAACCCACCAACTCTCAAACAAAACTCAATTGCACGGAGGATACCAAAATGGACTGACGCTAATGCTGGGCTCCATCATCTGCAGTTTGCTCCGAGAAGCTAGGGAAATCCTAGTGGATTCCAGCGCTGCCGGATCCGGAACCGACGCCACCGCCACCGCCAGATCCGCCCTGGGAACCGCCGCCGCCACCGCCGCCGGTGCCGGCACCAATGCCCTGAGCGAAACCTGAGCCCCAGGAGCCGTCACTGCCGGACTCTCCCCTGCCTCCACCAATACCACCTCCGGTTCCGTAGCTTGGAGCTCCGGCTGCGCCACCGCCGTTGCCACCACCTTGGCCGGAACCGCCACCGGTAGCATCGGCAACGCCACCGTTGTAGACACCAGTTGGTGCCAACGCAACGCCGCTCTCGCCCTGTCCCTTGCCAGCACCACCGCCGGCACCAGAACCGTAGCCGCCGTCGGCACCACCGCCCATGCCGCCGCCGCCGCCGTTGCCATTAGCGTTGGCGTAGTTGCCGCTGATAGGGCCTGCCGCTGCAGTCGAACTGCTGCCGGAACCATAGCCGGAACCGCCGCCGGAGCCGGCTCCACCGTTGGTACCACCGCCGCCGCCCTGTCCTCCACCGCCACCGCCAGCTACGCTGGAGGCGAAACGATCCCACCAGCTGCCGCTAGTCTGACCGGCACCATAACCGCCGCCACCGCCAGAGCCACCGCCCCATCCACCGCCGGTCGACCCGACGCCGCCTCCCCCACCGCCACCGCCGCCTCCGGCAGAGGCGTAGCTGCCGAACTTAACCACCCTCGCGGCATCGGAGAACCCGATGCTCAGGAGGACGGCGAAGCCAAGAGCCACGAGCTTGGTGCAGGTCGCCATTGCCAGTGAGCTCGGTGGGGTGAGTGAGCCGAGGTGGATGCTCAGCCCCGGGGGTTGCATGGGTATTTATAGCGGTGGAGGTCGTGCATGGACGCGATCTTTCAGGGTTTCCGCGTTGGGTGGCCATGTGAGTGAGATTCGATCAGGAAGTTCTCTAATCTGGGCGGCACTGTTGACCGCATCGATCAAGCGACCATTAGCATCTTTTTTCTCATGGTGCCATCTCTTGAAATGTTAGTTTAATTCTGGCGGCAATTAATTGACACCACAGCACTGTAGAAGTCTCTGGAGTAATTTGCTAGCTGTTGCTTCGGTTTCTGTCAAAATTCAGAGCCTAGTAACTTAATAGTAAGGGCTAGAGATTCCCATCGACATAGTCATATTGTTTTTTCACCTTGATGAAACTATACTCCATCTCTGTTCGACTTCAGAGTTCAGACACGCGCGGATATGACAGTATACTGCAAGCAACAGGACAGGAGGACCATGAAACTGTTGGGCATCAATAATCGTCTGCTTCAAGTTACTCCTACATCCTCATAAGTAATATTGCATTAAAGGATCACATCATGCAGGTTCTACACCGGCTACGACGACCCATACCTGCAGTGAAGAGCATTGCATATTGGCTGGGAGGATGAGCTGAATCGTCGGTGCAGTTTGATCAGGCACAGTAAAGATCCAGAACTTCACTACTCTTGGCTGCTCGTGCTAGGCGAGGAGTAGTGTTCATTTGTTTAGGCGGTGAAGCGGGCACAGTGTTGACTTGGGCTTTTTCCACGGCTCGATGCTCGTGCTGCTGACACCCTGCGGCGACCTCGGATTCAACGCAAGCAACAGAGCCTGCTGTAGGCAGGCACCGTAGGCGTTTTCTTTCAGATATTAACAACAACACTGCACTGCAGTGAACTCGAGCTAGAGACCCACTGGTAAAATTACAGCAGCAGCAGAAGCAGCATATAGTTGACCTAGGATTTAGTAGTCGATTCTCCGACGTGCAGGGTCCCAGAAGATCAATCATACAGTAAACATGAACAGGAAGCAAGCGACAGATCCCAGCCATCTTGATCGACGGGATTCCTTCGTCGATGCATGCGACGCGATGCAAGTTGCTCTGGCTTAGGTTAGAGTAATATTAATGGAAGAACATCGATTGGAGAGTGCAATTGATCAGGCGAGGCGACCCATGCATGATCGACGAGCGCCATGATGCTAGGTAACTTGGCTCGATGTACATTGAGTAATGCGTAATCATGCATGGATCCAGTTGTCCTGGCGGCCCCAGTTTCCGTTCGCCGTGCCTGCATTTTTCTGAGACGCGGTATTGGGCCGGTTCAACAAGATCGATGCGACACGGCGCGGGAATGCTCGCCAGACACGGCCGGAATGGAGGCGAAGGCCGAGGAGCGCCGGGAGGGAGTCGCTGCCAGAGGAGAGCTCGCTGCGTTGCGGACCGCCACCGGCAGTGACCCAACAAGAAAGATAACTCACGCTAGAACAAGGGCCGAGAATTAAGCGAGTCAGCCCGACTAGCATTGGCCATAATTGATCAGATCCTCACTGGGCCCTTTGAACATCTTCTAATAGCAGCAATCTTATACATCTTCCGGAAGAAATGCGTTCATGCAACTTCCAGTATTTGAGATTCGCGCGTGCAGTCTTTTTCTTTTATAACACTACAGGAAAACTGGTAACTTCCGACGGCTAAACCGTCGGAAGTTACCGCTAAACCGTCAGAAGTTAGAAGTTAGATAACTTCCGACGGTTTACGGCTAAACCGTCGGAAGTTTGCTCGTCGGGCCTTAGTCGTCGGAAATTTTCAACTTCCGACGGCTTAACACAAAACCGTCGGAAGTTTACTGACTTCCGACGGCCCGTTAAAACTGTCGGAAGTTAGCCAGCAAACGAGGACTGACGGCCGTCTCTTAACTTCCGACGGTTCCCGTAGCCGTCGAAAGTTAATCCCAGTAAACTTCCGAAGGCTGCCAAAAACCGTCGGAAGTTAAGCTTCCACAACTAACAGCACAACTTGAAACCCCAAAACCAACCACAAACATTATATATAATCAAATTTTATCCACAATTATAATTCACAATAAGAAATTGCACGCAAATACACAATTCATATATCGACATACATAAACTTCACAGGTTCATAATCAAAGTTCACAAACTTCATACAAGTATCATATCGAACAATTTCATACAACAATAATGTTTCACTTAAGTCTGGCCACCTCCATCACTTGGTTGAATTGATCCGGCACTTCCAATGAATTGATCCGCCCAATTCGATGTTGGATCAACGTGTGAGTCTCCCGGTGCCGCTAAGTTAGGTGGTGGGGTGTGAAAAGGCTATAAAAGATAAATGGACAAGATTAGTTTGAAAGATAACTAATTGGATAACTAATTGGATAACATTTATTTAGAGTGACCATATTTTGCAATGACTATGAACTAACATTTGAATCCTTGACTATCATACCTGAGGTGAAGCTGATGGTCAACTGGCCTGTGCAAAAGGTGGAGGTACTAGTGGTGGCACTTGTATATTCTGTTGGGTCGCTATTTGCTGAAAGATCAAATTTGTCAGCAAGAATGTAACTTAACCTAAGTTGTAACAATTAAGATTTACTTGCAGTATTGCATTCTGTTGTGCAAGTTGAGTTTGGAACCACTGCTGCTGTAGCTCCTGTTATCTTACTTTTCCACGTAGTCTTACAACCTCTGCGCTGTCGTCGCCACTACTTGTGCTACGACTTACTGACCGCGACGATCCCGCTCTTTGACGCGACGGCACTTGACTCGAGTCAATGATTTTGTCGAATAACGGATACCTACAAATAGTGACCAAATATAGCAAATTCAGAATATGTATTTTTGCTTAAATTATAAAATTAGATTGAAATTTAAAGAAATCTAACCGGCCATGAGGTTTTCCACCACCACTACTGTAAACAGCCTCAGGATCAATAGGCGCGTTTCTCCAATCATAACCCTCTCCATGGCGAGCAATCATTTGGTCACCATATGCCGCCTTCAAAGAATAAAATTACACAATTACATAAGATTGTTTCATGACAACTTGATAGTGCTAATTTTGTAAATTTAGATATACCAGACGCTCTGTAGCCACCTTAGAGTATAACTGATCCGGATTTGTAGGATAACGTCCTCTATGACCTTCGAGGTAGACCTGAATATCACTCGGCGCTACACCTGTTTGAACTTCCTATACATACAACAAAAAATTAAAGAAGCATGCATTGATAAATGAAATTAATAGAATTCATTTCAAAGAGTTCACTTACAATGCGTTTGGCCAATCGGAAGTGCCCATCACCTCCGTAGGTATGATAGGACTCAGTTTCACGATTTCCTCTATTTCTCTGGGAAATGCTTTTGAACTCATCCGTGGTCCAATAGTGACATAAGGCATGATAAGCCTCCTCACGTGTGGCCATCCACGGAATCATTTCCTGCACAACAATATTTCGTTTAAAGGTAACAAACAGAATCATTCTAATTGCAACTTGCAACAGTTTACCTCGCGGTATTGCTCCTCAGTCAAGTAATATTTCCCAGCATCCCGTTTCTTCTCAAATCTTATCCCTTGAGTCCGTTCCAAATAAGAAGCAACAACCTGAATTCTGGCATAAAAAATCATGTCTCTAACCACAATGTGTGCGTTATGGTGGAACACACGTCTGGCATGATCATCATAAGCTCCCTCCTCAGGCAACTTGTAATATTTCTGCAAAAATTTTACACAATCAATAGCCACCGTATGTAGAAAATTAAATCAGTACGTAAGAGCAATCATACCCAAAACTCAGCCCAAATTGCCTTTTGGGTATTGCCGAACGTTATGTTGACACCATATCTATAATTATTCCAAGATGTAGCAGGGATCCGTTCACCAGATACAAGTTCTACCATTCCAGGCCAAAGCATACGGCATATGTGTTATCACCGTATTTTGACCAGGTCAGAAGTGGGCCACGGAGCAAGATGGGCTTGGAAGTCGGTCGTGACAAAGCTTGCGAATTGGGCCCGCGTGGAAGATGGAGGCCATAAGGCCGCGTAAATTAGGAGTAAGCAGTTAAGATTCGTGTCGTGTTAGGTTAGGGATTGGTTAAAGAGAACAAGTCTACGGACTATAAATATGTACCATGAATAAACGAGAAAGAGAATCAATCATCATCAACTCTCGGCGTATCGCCTCCCCTGTTTTAGGGTTCTTCATCGGGTAAGCGCCACGCGACCCCGATCACGTCTTGCGTGATCGGGGTAGCGTTACCCTTGCTCGTTCGTTTATACGTTGCTCGCGCTGAAGCCTTGTGGATGGCGAGTAGCGTTATTTATCTTAGCATGCGTTGAATAATCTTTTCTTTTGGTGCTTTCATTGTGCTTTATGCATCGTTCTCGCATGTTTGATCATCGTACTCAATCGTGGGTATGATGGTTTTATCTTGTTTCGTAATTGTCAGTAGATCCAATCTGTTATGGCTGGTTTCTATGTATTTAGAAGCTTGGTTCAATATGTGCACGATTAGGCCTTACAAACGAATTGAATGATCCGGTAGTATGCTCTGTATCGGCTTGTGCTTGAATAGAGGTTGTTTGGGAATCGGCTTTCCGTTATTCTCTTGCTCTCTGTTTAGATTGTTTTGTCGATGCTCTTGTGTATCTGTTAGGCTCAATTACATGTAGGATGTTCCGATCGTGTAGTGAGGGCTTAGTTGTTGTGGATTGGATTAGATTGCATTTATGAAGCAAGTTTTATTCAAATATATACATATGTACCAGTTTCCATATTGCCTGTTCCAAAGATCCGATCCGGTATTGACGCAATCGGCTCTTCATAGCCGATACCGGGGAGGAGGTAATGAGCCGATCACGGCTCGGATTGACCTATACGCATGTCTGTGTATGCAGGAGTTCGACACGTCACACCTTCCTGATCGGGTGTAGGATCAGGTGGCACGCCTAGCGACTCTCAGCCAGGGCGCGCGCCAGATCACTGGGCCGTTGACCGAGGGACCGGGGCCCACCAGCCGTCCCGGAAGCCTCCCGGCTCCTCGTGTTGCCTGTCGCTGCCCACCGGCGGGTTTTGACCGACAACACATTCTGGCACGCCCAGTGGGACCTTCTTCATCGACTTCGTCATCATCATCGGCATCTTCTTCATCGACTTCGTCATCTTTATTGACTCCGTCAGTGGTAGTCAACAAGATGGCAAGGGAGGATCTGATCTCTTATGAGGAGCTTTCTGCTGAGCACAAGCAAAGGTACGACGAAATCAAGGCTCAGTTTGAAGCCGATCTCATCGGCTCTTTCGAGAGAACTCGCAACCATGGTATCAGGTGGAGAGGTTTTTCACCTGAGGGTGCTCTTGATGGAGTGGATCTGTCTATCCCGTCCGAGGATCGTACCAGAGCTTTGCGGCAGGAGGTGAATTATGCAGTGGCTCATTCGTTGCACCGGCATTCTGAAAGTCTGGTTAATGCTTTTGAGCGTGTGCCTTTACGGGTGGTCCAAGAAATAATGAAGCATCAACATTCTCCGACCGGACCCGCTCTAGGAAGCCATAAGGGAGAGTTGCCGTTCCAGACTAGGCCTCCTTTGCCTTATGCGCTTGCAGCAGCGGAATCACATGGTGCTCCAGCTTACGTGGTTTACAAAGTGGGAGGTGATCCTACAGACCACCAGTTCTTCAGCGAACCGCCCAAGGAAATCCCACATGGTTACATGTGCGCATACATCCCGGATAGCAATAACCCAATGCATCTCTCACAGAAAGTAGCTGGAGGGGTTCCTGGAGCTGACGCGGATAAGCAAGCTTGGTTAGCAACCTATGCTACAGGGCCGAGTCATGATAGTGTGCACTCGGCCCCCGGATTACAAACAGCGGAGCAGATTGGTGCTATCCTGAGGGATCAGTTTGGTATTTTGCCGAAAAGGAGAGCGATCGGCTATACAAAGCCGTATCCGAGTGATTATGACCTAATTCCATTACCACCCAAATATCGGCTCCCCGAGTTTACCAAATTCAGTGGGGCAGAAGGTGCTAGTTCTATCGAACACGTGAGACGATATTTGGCACAATTAGGTATGATTTCTGTGTCGGATCCGCTACGAGTAAGGTTCTTCTCACAATCGCTTACGGGATCGGCCTTCGGGTGGTACACGTCATTGGGTCCTGACTCCATCCGTACGTGGAAACAGTTGGAAGAACAATTTCATATTCAGTATCACTCAGAAGCTGCAGATGCAGGGATTGCCGATTTGGCCCAAATGCGACAGAAGCGTGGAGAAACTGTGGCGGAATTCATTCGACGCTTCAGGGAGATGAAAAATAGGTGTTATTCAACACGGATCCCAGAAAAGGAAGCTGTGGAATTGGCGTCTCTAGGGTTATTGAAGCCGATTAAAGATCTGGCTTTTCAATTAGAATTTACTTCACTGGCACATCTGGTCCAGAAGTTGACGATGTATGAGCAGCGTCACCCTGAGCTGTACCAGGAAAAGTTTAAGCGCCAGGTAGCGCTAGCTGATACTGAAGAAGCCGATGACTCCGGGGAAGAAGCGGAAGTATCAGTCGCAGAATGGGCTCGTGGTGCAAATCCCGTATCGTGCAAATGGGTAAAGCAAACAGGACCGGCAAAGGGGTTTGATTTCGATGTAAGTAAAGTGGAACAAATTTTTGATTTATTGCTGAAAGAAAAACAGTTGAAGTTTCCAGAAGGTTACAAACCCCCTACGGCGCAAGATTTGAAGGGAAGATCATATTGCAAATGGCATGATTCTTTTACCCACAGCACAAGCGACTGTAAGGAGCTCCGTCGGCAGATCCAATCGGCTATTGAGCAGGGCCGATTGATATTGGGACAGACCGCTATGAAAGTCGACACTCAGCCATTCCCTGGTGTCAATATGGTGGAAAGTAACGATCGGACGGCAAGGCGACAGCTCAATTTCGCACTGGGCATCAACATGGCGGGGGTGGCACCATGCCGCCAGATTGGAGACGGAGAGGCCGATTCAAGCAATCGGCTCCAAAATAAAAAGAGTGAATATGTTACAGAAAGGCAAGTAAGGTACGTAAGGAACCAACGGCCAACTTCTTCTGATCTTCTCAGGAAGTACGAATACCAGTACCAGCAGCGCCTCCATCGGGAGTCTGAGGAAGAGGAGTATGAGCGCCGAACCGGGAAGCGCCTGAGGAAGCACGAAGAAGCCCGCGATCATTGGCACTGCCCGTTCTTCAGGTACTGTTGGGATTCAGGTATGAGCCGATTGCCTACAATCAAGGATTGCCCAGAGTGTGGACCAAGGAAACCGGAAGCAAGGGATTCGGTTTTCCAGCGGATAAGACCTGCCCCAATCCGGCAAGCGCGGGTTCGGTCATCACAAATGGAAGATGAAGAGGAAGACAGGTATCATCGTCCTCGTTGGTGTCCCGATGGACTTAGTCGTTCCCAGAAGCGCAGGGTTCAACGGATGCGTAGCTTGGAGGAGGCTGAAGCTAAGTACATCGAGACTTTAAGGAAGGCACGACCAGATTTGGCAGAACAAGTTAACTATGTGCAGGAAAAGGAGTCGCGCCCGCCCCGGAAGGAGTGGCGACCCAAGTCAACGAAAGCCGATAAGAAGGCATCGGCTGATGCACACATGGTTTTTGTGCTTCCTGCAGAGTTCCATGCGAGGCCCCAGGAAGAGCCGTCGGTGGCCCAACTTGATTTGGGACCTCGGCCAGTGATATTCGAGAAGCCGCAAGCTAAGAATTACAAACACCTGAAAGCTTTGTATCTTAAGGGGTTTATTAACGGTCAGCCCGTGAATAAGATGTTGGTGGATACGGGGGCAGCGGTCAACATTATGCCATACTCAGTCCTGCGCCGTTTGGGGCGGTCCACCGCAGATTTGATCAAGACCAATGTCACCCTAAGTGATTTTAACGGCCAGACTTCAGAAGCCCAAGGTGTCCTCAGTGTGGATCTCACCGTCGGAAACAAAACTGTCCCGACTTCGTTCTTCGTCGTCAATAGCAAGAGCACCTACAATGTTTTACTTGGCAGGGATTGGATCCACACCAACTGTTGCATCCCTTCCACGATGCATCAATGTTTGATCCAATGGGACGGAGACGAGGTGGAAGTGGTACAGGCAGACGACTCGATCGAGATTTCGCATGCGGCCATGAGCATTTGGGATGCGGAAGATCAAGAGCCGATTTCAGGAATGAGCCTGGAAGGGTGTGATCGCATCGAAGCTACAAAAAACGGAGTGAGGCTGGTCTTATCCACCGGCCTCACAGAGTAAAGGAAAAGGAGACAACACGAGGTAGTGGAGTCATGAAGGCCGGTTCTTGCAATCGGCCCCAAAGGGTCAAAGTTGTAAATATAAATGTGTTTCGTAGGCGTTATAAAATGGCCAGCATTAACAGCCGGCCCTGTTCTTCGTACAAAAACTTGGAAAATAAAGGGATGTATGGAACGGCCGATCTTAACGATCGGCCGAATTTTTTTATGCTGTGTCCTTTTTCCATTTGCAATGTCGATCTAATGGAAGAAGAAGGGAAGTTAGGGTATGGTTTCACATCGGCTGATGAACTTGAGGAGATAGATATCGGTCCTGGGGATAAGCCACGACCAACCTTCATAAGTAAGAAGTTACACCCAGCACTACGAGAGCCGATGATAGCATTGCTAAAGGGATACGCCGATTGCTTCGCCTGGGATTACACAGAGATGCCTGGACTAGATAGGAAAATAGTAGAGCATCGGCTTCCCCTCAAGAGCGGGTTTCGGCCGTTCCAGCAATGAGCACGACAGATGAAAGCCGAAGTTCTGGTCGAGGTAAAGAAAGAAATAGAAAAGATGCTGGAAGCCGGATTTATCAGGACTTGCAGGTACGCCGAATGGATTTCGAGCGTCGTGCCCGTACAGAAGAAAGATGGCCGATGGAGGGTGTGCGTGGACTTCAGGGATCTTAATAGGGCTACTCCAAAAGACGAATACCCGATGCCCATTGCAGAGACATTAATCAACGCTGCCGCCGGTCATAAGATTTTGAGTTTTATGGATGGTAATGCCGGATATAATCAAATCTTCATGGCCCCTGAAGATATACACAAGACTGCGTTCAGAGTGCCTGGAGCAGTGGGTTTGTTCGAGTACGTGGTTATGACTTTCGGCTTGAAGAATGCTGGTGCTACATATCAGCGTGCTATGAACCATATCTTCCATGATCTGATCGGTAATCTAGTAGAAATTTATATCGACGACGTTGTGGTAAAGTCAGCATCGGTCGAGGGACATTTAGACGACCTGCGGCGGGTTCTGGAACGAACTAGAAAGTTCGGGCTCCGGATGAACCCAAAGAAGTGTGCTTTTGGTGTGTCGGCTGGGCAGTTCCTGGGATTTCTGGTTCATGAAAGAGGGATAGAGATTGGCCTAAAAAGTCAGGAAGCCGTACGCACAATGGTGCCACCCACCACCAAGAAAGAGCTCCAGCAGCTCATTGGTAAGATTAACTTTGTCAGGAGATTTATTTCTAATTTGTCTGGACGGATCGAGCCTTTTATGGAGTTAGTCAAGACTAGAACGACTGACGAGTTCCGCTGGGGGGCAGACCAACAGCGGGCATTTGAGGAAATCAAAGAATATTTGTCGAAACCGCCTGTGCTGGTGCCACCACAACAGGATAGGCCGTTTCATATATATCTATCAGTGGGCAACACTTCTATTGCTTCAGTGGTGGTACAATTGTATGATGGCAAAGAAAAGGTGGTCTTTTATCTCAGCAGAAGATTGTTGGATGCGGAAACGAGGTACCCCGACATGGAAAAACTTTGTTTATGTTTATTCTTTACGTGCACCAAGCTTCGCCATATCCTGCTATCGGCTGAAGTGGTCGTCATCTGCAAATCGGATGTCATAAAACATATGTTATCGGCTCCTGTTTTGAAAGGCCGATTGGGGAAGTGGATGTTCGCGTTGTCAGAATTCGACATCCGATATCAACCTGCAAAAGCAGTTAAAGGGCAGGCGTTAGCGGATCTTATTGCTGAGAGGGTTAACACCAATATGGCAGCGCTTTCTATACGAGCCTGGGCTATGTATTTCGACGGATCAGTTTGTGGGGATGGATGCGGCATCGGCGTATTACTGGTATCGCCTCGGGGGGCAACGTATCCTTTTTCGATCAGATTACCTGTCGCCTGTACCAACAATCTTGCAGAATATGAGGCGGTACGAAAAGGTATGGAATTGCTTTTAGAGGCCGGAGCCGAGGCAGTGGAAGTTTTTGGGGATTCAAAATTGGTGGTTTCCCAGCTTACAGAAGAATACAAGTGCGAAAGCGAGCTGCTGTTCCCAATGTGGGTCCAATGCCAGGAGCTAATAGCCCAGTTCAGATACATTAATTTTTATTGGATACCCAGGGCTCGGAATGCCGAAGCCAATGATCTAGCACAGTTGGCTTCAGGGTACAAAGCTGATGGGTCAGTTCATCAGGTATGCTTCCTGGACCAGGGAGATTGGAGAGCCGATATCTTCAATTACTTGAAGGATTCGGCTCGGGGGGCACCCAAGAGGATACGATACAAAGCTATGAAGTATGTTCTCATAGGGGATGATATGTTCTACAGGACCTTAGAGGGGTTACTGCTTAAGTGTTTGGGGCCAGTGGAGTCCAATCGGCTCCTGCATGAAGTTCATGAAGGAACGTGTGGGACCCATCAATCGGCACACAAAATGAAATGGCTGATTAGGCGATCAGGATATTACTGGCCCACCATGCTTGAAGATTGTTTTAAATACTATAAAGGGTGTCAGGCATGTCAGAAGTTTGGAAAAATCCAGATGGTACCAGCGTCCGTTATGAACCCCATCATTAAACCATGGCCGTTCAGAGGCTGGGGTATGGACATGATCGGCAAAATTAGTCCCCCATCTAGCAAGGGTCATCAGTTCATCCTAGCTATCACAGATTATTTTACCAAATGGGTGGAAGCGGTTCCGATGAAGTCAGTGACGTCCAGGGACGTTATTCAGTTTGTCAAAGAGCACGTCATTCACAGATTCGGAATTCCACAGACTATTACAACGGATGGTGGCTCGGTTTTCATTTCAGAAGAATTCAAGAAGTTTGCTGCTGATATGGGAATCAAGCTGATTAGATCGTCTCCATATTATGCTCAGGCAAATGGACAGGCCGAAGCGTCCAACCAGAGTCTTATCAAGTTGATCAAAAGGAAGATTGATGAGTACCCTAGACGTTGGCATGAGGTCCTATCAGAAGCACTTTGGGCGTACCGCATATCATGTCACGGAGCGACAAAAAACTTCTCCTTACCACTTGGTCTACGGGCAGGAGGCCGTGTTGCCGTGGGAGGTTACGGCCGGATCAAGGCGTGTAGAATTCCAGAATGATTTGTCCGCTGAAGAGTATGCTACCCTGATGAGCGACAATGTGGAAGATCTCACGGAACTCAGGCTATGGTCACTAGAGAAGATCAAGGAAAATAAGGCTAAGGTGGCCCGCGCATATAATAAAAAGGTTAAGCCGAAGGAGTTTCAGGTGGGAGATTTGGTTTGGGAAGCAGTATTGCCATTGGGAACTAAAGACGCGGCTTATGGCAAATGGTCTCCAAATTGGCATGGGCCGTACAGGGTCGACCAGGTCCTACCAGGGAATGCGTACATGCTTGAAGAATTGGACGGCGTTAAATTCCCAGTAGCAGTCAATGGCCAACACCTTAAGAGGTACTTCCCAAGTATGTGGGCTGATGAACAATGAAGCCGATGCGACCAGTAAGCTAAGTAGGGGGGCAAAGGCCGAGTCGACGAGGATCGGTGTCGGCATTATAGGAGACGAAGAAAGAACAACAAGTATCGATCGACCCGATCAGATTAGAACAGCCGATGCGGTGCCACCGGCTCTAGAATTGTGTTTATGGTAATCAGAAGTCACAGGTTACCAAACAGCCGATGTGCCACCATCGACTTTAGATTCGCTACATAAAAAACACCACAGGTTTACCACACAAACACAAGGTTTATCTCGGACAAGGCTGCAGAAGGAAGGCGTCGATAGCGGCGATAGCATCAAGACGGATGCGGTCAACCTCATCAAGTACTGCTTCGTCCTCTTCGTCCGCCCCCGGCACCACCTGTTTGTTCAAGCTGTTCAGCTGGGCCAAGTCCGTCTTCAGTTCAGTGGTTAGGATTTCTGCCTCCAGCTTGGAACCCGCGATGAGATTCTTCTCCTCTTGGATGCGCTGTTTGGTGGCCTGGACCCTAGCTTCAAGGTCTTCCAATTCTTTCTCCAAGAGGTGGAGCCGATGGGCGGAAGCAGATGTATCGATCTTGGCGTCGAGTGCGGCTTTCTTCTTGTTGATCGACTGACACATTTCGGCGATAATGGTCCTCAGGAGCGATTGGGAACGACGGGTCTCGATCCTGCGGCGAGCCTCTGCTACTTTCGCTTGAAAGGAAGAAAGGTACCCTGCTGGCAAAAGTTTGACCTGGAGGCTGACAGGGAGCTGGGAGCTAACCTCGTCGAGGATCTGCTTGATTGCACTAGAATCCTGGATTAAAGCAGAGATAGGGCCCGATAGAAGGTCCTTCACACGGAGAAGTTGATCGGCAGCGCTGGTTGGGCCTGAGGAAGAATCATCGGCCTCCAGTATGGTTGACCCAATCGTGGCAGGGTCAAACGCAAGGAGCTCTGAAAGATCCAGGTTCTGAAGGAGAAGAGAGTGAGACAGGCGTTACAAAAAAAAAAAAAAACCAAAATAGTTACAGAGAGAAAATGTACCTGTCTCGAGGAGGAAGCAGCGATGGCCAACGAAGGGGTGATCGGCTCCCGGGAGGGTGCCCCTCCCGAGGAATGAGCGGTGGCGGCAGAGGCCGCATGGATTGCGCCTCCAGAGGGAGGAGCGACAGCCGATGGAGCAGCAGTCGGCTTTACAGAAGCAACAGCCGATGAAACGGCGATCGGCTCCGTTGGGCGTACCTCTCGTGCAGGGGAATCAGCGATAGCCGAGGCGGGGAAGGGCCCTTCCAGACAGGAGTCAATGACTTGCAGACCTAGCGAAGCAGTTGGGGCAGCAGCCGATGCAGAAGGGCCTTCCGAGTCTATCACACCAGGATTGCAAAGGGTGATCAAGGCCCTGATGGGTACGTCCACGTCCTCTGGCGTCTCCACAGACGAACCTTTCTGACATGGAGGTTCCTCCCCACTGGAAACTTCTACAACAGCAGGCTGCAGGAAAAGAGAGTGTCACTAAAAGGGGGATGAACAAAACCCGATTGCGAAGAGGAAAGAGGGGCCGAACCTGGTCGGCGACTGGAGGTGGTGGATTGGGAGAAGACGGCGCGGTTCCCTTCCGGACCTTTCTGACAAGGGTCTTTCTCGTCTTAGCACAGACCCGGGGGGCAGCAGCCTCAGAAAGCCGTTTCCGCTTGGGGGTCAACTTGGCGGTGCTCGGCTGGATCTGCATTACACTCTTCGAGGGAGGGGGTGCGTTCCTGCCGAAAAGAACCACGGGAGCGACCGCCCGGAAGCAAAAAAGCGACCCATCCTCGTTTAGTGGCTCGGGGCCATCTTCTCGCTGCAGCAGTAAGGTGGATTCAGGAAGGATCCAACGCAATTTAAAGAAAGAATGCTAGTCAGAAAGGGGGTACCTCTCCATCAGGGATGTCATATTCAGGGTCGATCTGTTGAAGCAGCGGACCCAGAGCTCCTCGGAAACATGAGTTTTCCACATCGTCCACCATCCCATCGAAGTCAACAGCCGAGAAGGTGAAGGTGAAGTTGGCAGGAACGGACAGGGGAAGGTCTGTGAACAGACTGTAGCACCTCTGGGCGGTTAGAGCGTCGGGGAGGTCTACCCTGCTGGATGTTAGCAGGTGGAGAAGGAAGTGGGGAGGTACTTGCGCAAGGCCAAATTGCCGGGCCGCTACGACCGGCTGGTAAAACTCATAACCGGGGTTTAAGAATCCGGTTAGAGGTGCTCATGCCGACTGGGAGAAGGCAAGGCCGAACCATGATGGAATAAAGATGCCTGGTGTCAGCATCATCGGCAATATCAGCCAAACGGAAGGTAGCTGGGTTCTCAAAGAGCTCAGAGTCGGCATAAGGAAGGAAGTCCGGGTTGGCGAGGCCTTTATAGAAAATCTTGAACCAACGGGAAGCATCTGGGGGATTCAGTTTCCCGCCAGGGAGACTGTATAGGGCCTGCCCAAAGCTAGTACATCTAATTTGTCTCCCACTCAGATCAGGGAAGGAATTACCGACCAAGGAAGGGAAATCAGGATCAGAATTGTGGAAGTAAAGACGAGCCCACAATTGAATGAACCACCACGGGCCACCGGTTCTAATCTTCTTCTGGGTAAGGAGGCTGGAAGTCATCAGATGAAGATAACGGTAGAGTTCCCCTAGAAATAGTTTGGCCGAGGCCAATGGGTTGACCTTTGGCCAGTTCATAAGCCAAGGAAAGATAGTTTTTGGGTCGGGGCAAGGGAAGGACCACAGAAAAGGAAGTGTTCAAGCCATAAGTTCAGAAAGGGCCGTATGCTCCTTTTCCGACACAGGGCCTTTGCTCTTCTGGTGTTGGCTCAGGTATGTGCTCCAGTTGGTGCATTCAGTTTTCGAAGATAATTTGTAAGGAACCACATGGAGGCTGTAAGCAGAAGGGCAGGCTGAAGATATGTTTAGGCCAGTAATCATCACAACATCTAACAGTGTTGGTGTTAATGGGCTATGTCCGAAGAGGAAACAATTCAAGGCATCAGACCAGAAATAGCCGATGGTCTTCAGAAGGTTTTCATCTTTCTCAAGAGGAGAGAGTGATAAAGACAGGGCATCGGCTATTCCAATTGATTCCCACAAGGGCTGGTAGGTGTTCGCTACCCTATTGTACCAAGCCACCCAGCCCTTCAGGAGGGTTTGGCCAGGCGCGGAGGCTATCCGACCAAAATTCTAGGTCTACATTCTGGCTCACAAAGGGGATTCGGTTGGCCTCACACGAGATCAGATCTATGGGTTTTTCGTAAGAGCGAGGTCCAAGGCAAAAGGAATCGGGGGAGGAAGGATGTGGCAAGAAGATATCGGAAGCCTGAAAAACCCCCAAAAAATCGCCGGGGGAAAAGTCATTTAACGGCGCAGTAAAAAATGTCGGATGCTAGGTTAGATTAATGGGGGTCGGAGTTTACCTTCAGACCAAAGGCGGCGGCGGCGGTGCACGAAGATCCCGCCATCGGGAGACGTGGATCGAAACCTTGGAGAATGAATCTAGGGTGCGGCGCAAGATCGAGCGTGTGTCTCAAGGACTAGGGGAGATCTCGCGGCTAGGGTTTGCGAGCGAAAAGGGGATCGGAATCGGCCTGTAGAGGTTTGCGCTGGATTGACTGGCAGAAGGTAAAGTAAATTGAAGAGCGGTTTCAGATCCGGGGTGGTATACCTTAAAGCCGATGCGATGCCATCGGCTCTTGAATGAATTGTTGTGCATAATAAGAGGGATTAACACAAAGCAGATTGTATTCATGGCAAGTCAGCAAGAACAAA